>NC_064817.1:22614092-22759595 GCF_023721935.1 Panthera uncia | reverse complement strand
CACACACACATATATATACACATATATATACACACACACACACACACCATTTCTTTATCCATTCATTTTTAAGTAGACACTTGGGTTGTTTCTATATGTTAGCTATTGTAAATAATGCTGCAATAAACATAGTGACGCCTGTATCTTTTTGAATTTTTGTTTTCATTTTCTCTGGTAAAAACCCAGAAGTGGAATTACTGGATCCTATGGTGTTTATGTCTTAAATTTTCTGAGGAACCTCTGTATTGTTTCCCACAGTGTCTGAACCAGTTTGCATGCCCACCAAGTACATGAGGGTCCTTTTTTCTCCACATCTCCACCAACACTTGTTACTTCTTAACTTTTTGATTTTACAAATTGTAACAGGTATAGAGTGATAACTCATTGGGGTTTTGATGTGCATTTTCCTAACGATTAGTGATATTCACCGTCTTTTCATGTATCTGTAGCCCATATGTCTGTTTTGGAAAAATGTGTCTTCAGGTCCTCTGCCCATTTTTTAATCAGATTGTTTTTTTCTTGTCAAGTTATATATCTTATTTATATATTTTGAATATTAACTCCTTATCAGACATATAATTTGCAAATATCTCCTCCCATTCAGTAGGTTGCCTTTTAGTTGTGTTTATGGTTACTTCTTTGTACAAAAGCTTTTTATTTTGATATGGTTCCAATAGTTTATTTTTTTCTGGTTTCTCTTATCTTAGGAGATGTACCTAGAAAAATACTGCTACAACTGATGACAGAAATTATTGCCTGCATTCTCTTCAGGGATTTCAATGGTTTCAGGTCTCACATTTAGGTTTTTAATGTGCTTGGAGTTTATTTTTGTGTGTGGTATAAGAAAGTGGCCCCATTTTCATTCTTGTGTATGTAGCTGTACAGTTTTCCCATTACCATTTTTTAAAGAGACCACCTTTTCCCCATTGTGTATTCTTGCCTTCTTTGTTATCGATTAATCATTTAAGCATGGATTTATTTCTGGATTCTCTGTTCCATTGATCTGTATGTCTGTTTTTGTGCTGGCGCCATACTGTTTTGATCACTGCAGCCTTGTAGTATATCTTGAGACCTGGAATGGTGATACCTCCAGCTTCATTGTTCTCTATGGAGAGTGCTTCATCTGTTTCAGGTTTTTTGTGTTTCCATATAAATTTCAGTATTTTTTTTTTTAGTTCTTTGGAAAATGCTATTGGTGTTTTGATAGGTATTGCATTGAATGTTAAGATTGCTTTGGATGTTAGGAACATTTTAACAGTACTAATTCTTAAAATCCATGAGCATGGAATATCTTTCCATTTGTTTGTGTCTTCAATTTTTTTGGTCAACATTTTATAGTTTTCAGAGTAGGGGCCTTTCATATCTTTGGGTAAGTTTATTCCTAGATATTTTATTATTTTTGATGTAATTAATATTTATTCATTTTTGAGAGAGAGAGAGAGAGAGAGAGAGAGAGAACATGTATGCGTGAGCAGAGCAGGGGCAGAGAGAGAGGGAGAAACAGAATCCCAAGCAGGGTCCAGGCTCCAGGCTCCAGGCTGTCATCACAGAGCCCGACACTGGCTCAAACCCACAAACCGCGGGATCATGACCTGAGCTGAAGTCAGACGCTTAACTGACTGAGCCACCCAGGCGCCCCTATTTTTGGTGCAGTTATAAATGGAATAGGTTTCTTCATCCATCTTTCTTTTAGTTCGTTATTAGTGTATGGAAATGGTACTGATTTCTGGGTATTAATTTTATATCCTGCACCTTTACTGAATTCATGTATTAGTTGTAATATTTGGGGGGGAGTCCTTAGGGTTTTCTATGTATAGTATTATGTCATCTCCATATAATGACAGTTTAACTTCTTTTTTTTTTACCAATACCGATGTCTCTTATTTCTTTGTTTTGTTTGATTGCTGTGGCTAGGACTTGCAGTACTGTGTTGGATAAAAGTGGTGAGAGTGTATATCCTTGTTTTGTTCGTGATTGTAGAGGAAAAGTTATGAGTATTTCACTGTTGAGTATGATGTTAGCTAGAAGTTTTTCAGATAACAGCTTTTATTATGTTGAGTTATGGGCCCTCTAAACCTACTTTGTTGAGAATTTTATTATGAACAGGTGGTGATTTTTGTCAAATGTTTTCTTTTGTTTTGTTGATTAAGTGTATTACATTCATTGATCTGTGAATATTGAACCACCTTGCATGTCCAGAATAAATCCCCCTTGACGGTGGTGAATGATCCTTTTCATGTATTGTTAAATGTAGTTTGCTCATATTTTGTTGAACATCTTTGTGACTGTGTTCATCAGGGATATTGGCTTTGGTTTTCTTTTACTTTTTTGTGGTTGTCTGGTTTTGGTACCAGGCTAATGCTGGCCTCATATAATGTACATGGAAGCTCTCATTCCTCTTCTTTTTTTCAAAATAGTTTAAGAATTAATTCTTCTTAAAATGTTCAGTAGAATTCATCCATGAATCCATTTGGTCATGGAGTTTAAAAAAAACTTTTTTTAGGTTTCTGATTATTGATTTGGTTTTGTTATTAGTAATAGGTTCAGATTTTATGATTTTTCCTGGTTCAGTTTTCGAAGATTGTATGTTTCTAGGAATTTATCCATTTCTTCTAGATTGTCCATTTTGTTGGTACATAATTTTTCATAGCATCTTCTTATAATCCACTGTGTTTCTTTGGTGTCTCTTGTTAATTCTTCTGTTTTGTTTCTGACTTTAATTATTTGGGTCGTTGGTCTTTTTTCTTGATGAGTCTGGCTAAAGGTTTATCACTTTTATCTTGTCAAGGAACCAGCTCTTGGTTTTATTGCTTTTAATATAATATAATATAATATAATATAATATAATATAATATATATACACTTATACAATATATTTACAAATAAATTTATATTTATACAATATATATGTATATATATATTGGTTTTAATATGTAAATGTTTTAAATATGTTTATATATAGTCTCTGTGTCACTTATTTCTGCTCTGATCTTTATTATTTCCTTCCTTCTTCATACTTTGGGCTTTCATTATTCCTCTTTTTCTGACCTGCATTTCTTTGTATTTTCCTCTTAAAACTGCTTTTACTGAATCCCCCGCATTGTGGATCATTGTGTTTTCAATTTAATTTGTCTCCATGTATGTTTCCATTTCCTCTTTGATTTCTTTGTTGACTCATTCATTGTTTAGTGGCAGGTAATTTAGTCTATGTATTTGTGTGTTTTTCCAGATTTTTTCTTGAGATTAATTTCTAGTTTCATACCATTGTAGTTGGAAAAGATACATGATAGGATTTGATTCTTTTTGAATTTATAGAGAGTTGTTTGGTGGCCTAACATTTAATCTTTTCTGGAGAATGTTCTACGTCTACTTGAATGTGTATTCCATTGTTTGTGGATAGTATGTTCTGAATATATCTCTGGTTCATTTGGTCTAAAGTGTCATTCAGAGCCATTGTTTCCTTATTGATTTTATGTTTTAATGATCTATCCATTTGTGTAAATGGTATGTTCAATTCCCGTAATATTATTGTATTATTTTCAATTTCTTCCTCTTTTTTTGTTAATAATTGCTTTATGTATTTCCATGCTTCTGTGTTTGGTGTATAAATATTTACAATTGTCGTATCATCTTGTTGGATTAATCCCTTTATCATTATGTAATGCCCTTCTTTGTCTCTTACTATAGGTTTTGTTTTAATGTCTGTTTTGACTCAGTATTGCTACCCTGGCTTTTTTTTTTTTTTTTTTTTTTTTTTACTGTTTTTTTTGACTCATTTTTGCCCCCCTGGCTTTTTTTTTTTTTTTTTTTTTTGCTACCATTTGCAAGGTAAATGTTTTACCATCCCTTCACTTTCATTCTGTATATGTCTTTATATCAGAGGTGAGTCTCTTATAGCCATTATATAGATGGGTCTTAATATTTCACAGCTTTATGTGTTTTGAAGGGATCATTTAAGCTATTAATATTTAAAATAAATAGTGATAGGTATGTAGTTACTAATCTTTTTCTCGCTTTTTTGGTACTTCTCTGCTCCTTTGTTCTTCTCTTTCTTTCTTTCTTTCTCATGAGTTCCAGAATTCTTCTTGAATTACTTTCTCTGCTTGTTTTGTGTATCTATCAAACATTTGGGTTTGTGGGTTAATATGACTTTGATATATAACATCCTATGTATTTAGTAGTCTTTACGAAGTTGATGGTTGTTTAAATTCTAACACATTTAAAACAAACATTTTTACTCCCTTGTCCATGTTTTATGTATATGCTTTCATCTTTTTATTTGTAATGTTTTTGTGCCTAATTATGGCCATTTTTTCCACTTACATGTTATGTCCTTGATAACATTTCTTGTAAGACTGGTTTAGTGGTGATCAATTATTTTACTTATGTCTATCTGGGAAACACTTTATCCTTCTATTCTGAAAGATATTTATTTTCTTTATTGATTCTACTTTTAATTTTTTAAGTTTTTATTTAAATTCCAGTTAATATAGTGTAATATTAGTTTCATGTGTACATTATTCAACACTTCCCTACATGACCCAGTGCTCGTCACAAGTCCCCTCCTTAATCTCTATCACTTGTTTAACCCATCCCCCCCACACACACACACCTCCCTTCTGGTAACCATCAGTTTATTCCTCCCAGACCTCACCTGGGAGGTCCTTGGAGTGCTCTGCACCTGGGCCACTCTAGCAAGCCATCTGAAGTTAAGGCAGTGTGGGCATTCTTGCGTGCTTTGCTTCTGTATCACCTTGGAAAGAAAGCTAGAGCTCTAGTGAGTGCTTACCAGGGTTATCCCAGTATACGTTGCCCTATTGCCACCTTGGTGGGATGGCTGGGGCCAGTATGGGCTAGGGGCCTGGGGTTCACTGAGGTGTCAGGTTCATTAGGGTATTCACACCACACACTGATCTGTGCTTTCAAGGTAAAGGGAACATTGACCCTGTCCATCAGTACCTCCCACAAGGAGAGAGTTACAGTAGTTTTCTCTTCGTTGGGCAGAGTTGCAGGGCTGGTCTTTTATATGCCAGTCCTTCTTTTCAAA
This sequence comes from Panthera uncia, assembly GCF_023721935.1. Taxonomy (NCBI): domain Eukaryota; kingdom Metazoa; phylum Chordata; class Mammalia; order Carnivora; family Felidae; genus Panthera; species Panthera uncia. The sequence continues at coordinate 22,754,548 of NC_064817.1, read as the reverse complement.
TGAGGCTGTTTTTTTCTGTATTCTAGGGCTTCTGGGGCTAATGCATGTAGGCTAGGGGACTTGGTGCTAGCTGAGGTAGCAGGTGGGTTAGGGCACGGAGGCTCTGCTCTCATTCATGTTATTAAGGTGTAGGGGGAGGTAGATGGTATCCACCATCCCCTCACATTGGAGAGTGTTTTATCAGCTCTTTCCCCTCCACTGGTTTGTAAGAGTTCTAGAGCTGATGTCTTCATAGGCTAGTTGAACTTTCAAAGCCAAGTCTTCTTTTCTGTGCCCCATTGTGTCTGGGGCTGGTGTGGGCTAGGGAAGCTGGGGCTCCCTGAAGGAGCAAGCTGGCTGTGACATCTGCATCCTGCTATTGTGTGGAGTTTCATGGTGAAGGGAAAGTGTAAATCCTGTCACTCTTGGGTCCCTCTGACCCAGAGAGAACTCTGGTTCATCTTCCACCATTGACGAAGTTCTAGGGCTGGCTCCTTTGTGTACTAGTTGCTCTCTTAAATCATGGCTCTTCTTTTTTGTGTCCAAGGACAGAGGAACTTTCTCCCAGTCCCTCAGCACAATCCCTCCCCATTGCAGTGTGCAGGATCAGGGGTGGGCACTCTCTTTGTTGCTGTGTCTCTGTTTCTTTTGCTGTTCTCTTTTGTTGTTCTACCTTTTGTTGTGCAGAATCTGTTCAGTCAGTCCTCAGTTCTTCAAGAGGAAGCGCTCTATAAATAGGTATAATTTGTTGTATTCCATGGAGAAGGTCAAATCAGGGTCCTTCTGCATTGACATCTTGGACTGGAACACTTCCTCTATCTCTTTGTAATGTGTATGTGTCTTCTATAAGTCAGAAATTTTTTTTCTAGGACCTGAAAGCCATTTCTTTGAAATGCAACCATCAGCAAGGATAGGGCCTCTGTCTCCCAGCCTCTGCAGGAGGATAGAATCCTAACTTTGATATTCAGCCAGCTTGCAGGCACAGCTGGTCTAATCACATTTACACTGACCAAGCCTTTGTAAATTTTCCCTTCCTTGACTCTACTTGAGCCATCCCTCACAACCTCTATCACATGTCCTTCCCTTCCACCTCCCTCCCCTTACCTTTAAAATGCCCAGTGACCTCTGTGAAAATTAGAACTGAGCCCTGCTTTCTCCATTACTGTGAGAAGTTACTAAATAAGTTTTCACTGCTTGAACAAAGGTCTGGGTTTGTTTATCTTTGACAGGCTTATTCCTCCATGTCAGTGGATTATACTACTCTCCAACTAAAAGGAGTGAACCCTAACAAGGCATTTAACACACTTTCACAGGCGTGAACCTGAGTCTAAGAAAGTTTTACAAAGATAAATCCCTATCTAAGCTGTCTCCTCCCCTTCTCTGATCTCAAGTTATGGGAGAAGGAGGTGGTGAGGGGTCAGATAACATGTCTTCAAAGTGCGGCTAAGAGTGAAACACACATGTCTCTGGCAGGGTGGGAAGGAAGTTAAACAATCATCTACACAATACCTGAAAAAACATATCTAAAGGATCCTAAAGCACCAACAATTTGAAAAGAAACAGCATGGTAATTATTGAAGAAAGAAGGAAAGAAAAGTAGGAAAGGCAGGAAGGCAGGCAGGCAACGCAAAATATAAATTGCTCAGTTTAGAATCAAACATAATCCAAGGGAGAGAAGATAATTCTCCCCATGTTCTTTGCACTGTAATACAACATATGTATTTAATAAGACTAGAGCTCAAAGATGAGATGAATAATAGGAGATTAAAATGGGGATTGCAGATCATAAGAAATAACATATTGAGGACAAAACAAATACCATTCAGAACAAATAAATTAAGGATAAATAAGCTGAAGGGAACAGAATAAAAATGACAGAAAATGGAATTACTAACCTAGAGAGATAGCTGATACAATCACGGTCAATGCAGATAAAACTAAAAACAAAGGAATTAAAACCATTAGAAAAAAACTATGAGATGTGGAATGTGGATAACTAAGATTCAAAGTAAAAAATAATTTGATAGAGTATCCAAATTAACAAGGATTTAAACATATAAAAATTTCTCTGAAATCAAAAAGCAATCTAAAGTGGTTGGAAAAAGCACTATATTCCAAGAAACACTGAGACATGTCATGGTTAAATTACTGAAGTGGAAGTATTAAAAAAAAAAAATCTTTAATCATCCAGACAGAAAAATTAAATCACTTTGAAGAAGAAAAATCCAGACTAAGCGCCAGATATTTTTGAAGGAAATTTTAACTGAAAAATGGATTGCCAGACATGGGACCCTTGCAGTAGCAAGCAACCATTTTAATTATAAAAGAAGTGAGGGAGAATAGCCATAAGCCTTTGTCTTTTGTGTTGTGTTTAGGGTAAAATTAATTTACATTTCATTACATTATTAAAATCTAGGCTTTGAAAAAAATTGAAATTCCTGAAAGGAATGAATAAAACCTACAAAAAGGATTGAATGACATTATAATAGAATTAATACCAAACAGTTATTGGGGTCATAGAATAAAACGTAAAAGTAACAAATCTTGGTCAGATAATAGCATAGAATGTGTGGAAAAATGTGAGCACTAGTATTCTGATCTTTCAAAGCAGGGAGTTGAACATTGTTATTTTGATTGAACCATGGTTTAAAAAATAAGTAATGATTTTAGCCTCTTACTGTTTTCTACAATGTATTAAGTTTAGAGGAGTATTTTAGGGTATGATAACTCATAGAGAAGAATCATTTATTTGATGTAAAGTAGATTTTCTTTAGTATTCAATTTGCTTTTCATAAAAGTAAATAATTGTATTTAAAAATAAAAATAGGGTGGAGGGAGTTAAGATGACAGAGCAGCATAGGGACCTTGAGATTGTCTCATCCCTGAAACACATCAGCACCAAACTATTTTGAACACTTAGGAAATTGATGTGAGGATTAACACAGCAATATGCATAACTTGAGCCACAGAAATCAGCAGTTACATGGTGCAGAGAGGGGAACTGAGGGAGAGAAAAGCCTTGGAGGGTAGGAGCTATTTTTGGGGAGAGAGGACAGAGAAAGAGAAAGAGAAAGGAAGAGAGTGTGGCACATTGAGATCATGCCAAAAAAAAAGCACTCCCCCAAAAGTAGCTAGAGAGAGAAAGAGTGAAAACTCATGGGGATTGAAAAAGAAATCTGTTCCCCAAAACTATTGATGGGAAGAAAGTAGAGTATTCATTACCACTAGAATTCTGTAAACATTGGAGTGCAGAGTTTGAAGTTTCAGAGCTCGGTGCCTGGTTATCCTCTTGTAAGGAGGCAGGGCAAATCCCCAGGAGAAGGCAACCTGGTCTGAGGGGTCCATGTGCCACATGGGGAGAAGCAGCTCCCCTGCTTGGAATGCATTTGGTAGAGGCCATATGGCCTCCCCACAGGCAAAGGTGCCAGAGGACCCCAGGGAGCAGCCATGTTTGCTGGTATTAGGACAAAGATGCCAGAGTGTGGCAAAACCTGGTGCTAGCTCTGTGTTTGGATTTGCCCTAATCTCTGAATATATGCTGCTGTGCGATCACACAAACGTTTTTCTGGGGTAGGCTGGCACCCAGCCATTGTTCAGCAAGACCCTCCCGTAGAGAGTAGGCAAGCTTTGGGCATCTCTAAAGTGTGGGGTTTTGAGACACAACCCCATCTGAGATGAAACTCTGGAAGGAAGTGCTACCTGGCAAGCGCACAGCTTGGACATGAACAGGGTAGAGGTGGGAAGCGGACAGAAGCCTGAGACAAAGGAGGGGTACTTGATCGTGAGAGCATGAAGTCCTGTGCCAGAGACTAGGGTGCTGGGTTAAGCCATTTCCACCTTTTCTGTGGAATGCGCATGTGATGCGCATGTGCATCAGCTACTTAACACCCCAGTAAGCTAAGCAGCGCCGGTGGAGAATGGAGCCACTAAACCAAGTCCTGCCCAACTGCACCCTCCGAGCACATCCCCTAGAAGACCAGGACAAGTCACTCCACTTGCTTAGTGACTTGGTATAGAAGTCTTCATAGTTTCATTCTAGGGGAAAGTGGATGTAACTTCCTTTGGGTTCCATTTTATTTGCTGGTTTGTTTATTTGTTCATTTTCTTTGTTTCTGTTTTTGCTTAAATTGTTGTCTTTTCTTTGTTTTCGTCCTCTTTCTTGGATATAGAAAGAGAAAATTTTTTGGTATTTTTTTACTTTAATTTTTCTTTTTTAATTTTTTTATTTCATTTTCTTCTATTTTATATAATTATATATTAATTATTATATATATAATATGTATATTATATTATATATAATATATATTATATGTATAATATAATAATATATATTCATTTTTCTTCTTTTTATTTCCTTTCCCTTTTTTACTCTATTCTATGAAGCTTCTTTCAACAAGCAGACCAAAACACATGTAGGATATAGCTTCCTTTATTTGATTTCTTTGTTTTGTTTTGAATTTCTGAATTTGAATTTTTTATTAATCTTTTTTTCTTCATCAAAATGACAAAATGGAAGAATTCACCCCAAAAGAAAAAACAGGAAGAAATGGCAGCCAGGGGCTTAATCAACACAGATATATAAGAAAGATGTCTGAACTAGAATTTAGAATCACAATAATGAGAATACTACCTGGGATTGAAAAAGCATGGAATCCCCTTCCGTGGAGATAAATAAAATCTAGTCAAACCAAAATTAAAAATGCTATAACTGAGATGTAGTCTCAAATGGATCCCACGATGGCAAGGATGGACAAAGGGGAGCAGCAAATCAGTGATGTAGAAGATAAAATTACAGAGAAAAATGAGGCAGAAAAAGGGAAACAAAGGCAAAATATCACAATACAAGATTTAGAGAACTCAGTGACTTATTTAAAAGGAATAACAGACAAATCATAAGAGTCCCAGAAGATGAAAAGAGAGAAAAAGGGGCAGAAGGTTTCTGTGAGAAAACTATAGCAGAAAACTTTTTTAATCTGGGGAAGGACGTGCACATCAAAATCCAGGAAGCACAGAGAATGCCCATTAGCAAAATTAGCACAGAGAATGCCATTCAGCAAAAACCGACCATCACTAAGGCATATCACAGTTAAATTCACAAAATACACAGATAAGGAAAAGATTATGAAAGCAAGGGGGGAAAAAGTCCTTAAACTATCAGGGAAGACTGATCAAGCATGCCGCAGACCTATCCACAGAAACTTGGCAGGCCCAAAAGGAGTGGCAGGATAGATTTAACGTGCAAAATTGGAAAAATATGCAGCCAAGAATTCTTTATCCAACAAGGCTGTTACTCGAAATAGTAGACATAAAGTTTCCCAGACAAAAACTAAAGGAGGGCCTGACCACTAAACCAGCCCTGCAAGAAATATTAAGGGGAGTGGAGAAAAGGCAAAACAAAACAAAAAAAGAACAAAAGCAACAAAGACTAGGAAGGATCAGAGAACATTACCAATAATACCAACTCAATAGGCAACAGGATGACACTAAATCCATAGGTTTCAGTACTCTTGCTAAATGTCAACGTAGTAAACACTCTAATGAAAAGACATAGAGTATCAGAATGGATAAGAAAACCCATCTATATGCTGCTTACAAGAGACTCATTTTAGACATAAAGACACCTGTAGATTGAAAGTAAGGGGATGGAGAACTACCTATCATGCTAATGGTAATCAAAAGACAGCTGGAGGAGCCATATTTCTATCACACAAATTAGATTTTAAAATAAAGACTGTAATGAGATGAAGAATGGAATTATATTTTAATAAAGATCTAACCACCAAAAAGATCTAACAGTTGTAAATATCCTTCCAATGTGAAAGCACCCAAATATATAAATCAATTAATCAGAAACTTAAACTCATTGATAATAATACCACAATACTGGTGACTTGAACACCCCACTTAGAGTAATGGACATACCATGTAAGCAGAAAATCAACAAGGAAACAATGGTTTTGAATGACACACTGGACTTGGATGGACTTTACTGATATATTCAGAATATTTCATCCTAAAGCAGCAGAATACACATTCTTCTGAAGTGAAGTGCATATGGAACATTCTCCAGAATAGATGAAATACTGGGTCACAAATCAGCCCTCAGCAAGTACAAGAAGATTGTGATCATACCATGCATATTTCCAGACCACAATGCTATGAAACTCAAAATCAATACAAGAAAAAAATTGGGAAAGACCACGAATTCTTGGAGGTTAAAGAACATCCTACTAAATAATGAATGGGTCAACCAAGAAATTAAAGAGAAAAAGTACATGGAATCCAATGAAAATGAAAGTGCAATAGCCCAAAACCTCTGCGATGCAGCAAATGTGGCCCTAAGAGGGAAGTATATAGCAATCAGGCCTTCCTAAAGAAGCAAGAAAGGTCTGAAATACACAACCTCACCCTACACCTAAAAGAGCTGGAAAAAGAACAGCAAATAAAGCCCAAAACTAGCAGAAAAAGGGAAATAATAAAGATTAGAACAGAAATCAATGACCTCAAAATAAAATATAGAACAGATCAAAGAAACCAGGAGGTGGTTATTTGGAAGAATTAACAAACTGCTAAACCCCTGGCCAGATTGATCAAAAAGAGAAACCCCTGGCCAGATTGATCAAAAGCAAAGGACCCAAATAAATAAAATCATGAATAAAAGAGGAGAGATGCAAAAATTCTCAACAAGATACTAGCCAGCTGGATCCAACAACACATTAAAAGAATTAGTCACCAAGACTGGGTGGGATTTCTTCCTGGGATGCAGGAGTGGTTTAATATCCACAAATCAATCCATGTGATACATCACATTAATAAAAGAAAGATAAGAACCACATGATCCTCTCAATAGTTGCTGAAAAACCATTTGACAAAATACAGCATCCTTTCTTGATAAAAACCATCAAGAAAACAGGGATAGAAGGATCATACCTCAAGAACATAAAAGCCATATATGAAAGACCCAGCTCTAATATCATCCTCAGTGGGGAAAAACTGAGAGCTTTCCCCCTAAGGTCAGAACAAGACAGGGGTGTCTGCTCTCATCACTGTTACTCAACATAGTATTGGAAGTCTCAGCCTCTGCCATCAGACAACACACAGAAATAAAAGGCATCCAAATCAGCCAGGAGGAGGGCAAACTTTCACTCTTCACAGATGGCATGATCCTCTATATGGGAAACCCAAAAGATTCCAGCAAAAACTGCTAGAACCTATTCATGAATTCAGCAAAGTTGCAGGATATAAAATCAACGCACAGAAATTGGTTGCATTTCTACACACCAATAATGAAGCAGCAGAAAGAGAAACCAAGGAATCAATCCCATTTACAATTGCACCCAAAACCATAAAACATCTAAGAATAAACCTATATACTGAAATCTGTAGAAAGCTTATGAAATCAGTTGAAGAAGTCACTAAAAAATGGAAAAACATTCCATGCTAATGGATTGGAAGAAAAAATATTGTTAAAATGTCACCACTACCCAAAGCAATCCACATATTCAATGCAATCCCTATCAAAATAACTCCAGCATTCTTTACAGAGGTAGAACAAACTCCTAAAATTTGCATGGAACCAGAAAAGACCCTGAATAGCCAAAGCAATCCTGAAAAAGAAAACAAAAGCAGGAGGCATCACATTTCCGGACTTCAAGCTGGATTCCAAAGCTGTAATCATCAAGACACTATGGTACTGGCACAAGAACAGACACAGATCAATAGGACAGAATAGAGAACCCAGAAATGGACCCCCAAACATATGGCCAGCTAAGCTTTGACAAAGCAGGAAAGAACATCCAATGATAAAAAAGACAGTCTCTTCAAAAATGGTGCTGGGAAAACTGGACAGCGACATGCAGAAGAATGAACCTGGACCACTTTCTTACACCATACACAAAAATAAACTCAAAATGGATAAAAGACCTAAATGTGAAACAGGAAGCCATCAAAATCCTACAGGAGAAAACAGGCAACAACCCCTTTGACCTCAGTCACAGCAACTTCTTAATTGACAGGTCTCCAGAGGCAAGGGAAACAAAAGCAAAATGAACTATTGGGACCTCATCAAGATAAAAAGCTTCTGCACAGCAATGGAAACAATCAGCAAAACTAAAAGGCAATTGACAGAATGGGAAAGGATATTTGGGAATGACCTATCAGATAAAGAGTTAGTATCGAAAATCTATGAAGAACATAACAAACTCAACATCCACAGAATAATTAATACAGTGAAGAAAGGGGCAAAAGATATGAATAGACACTTCTCCAAAGAAGACATCCAGATGGCAAACTGACACAGGAAAAAATGCTCAACATCACTCATTATCAGGGAAGTACAAATCAAAACCTCAATGAGATACCACCTCACATCTGTCAGAATGGCTAAAGTGAACAACTCAGGCAACAACAGATGTTGGCGAGGATGTGGAAAAAGAGGATCTCTTTTGCATTGTTGGTGGCAATGCAAGCTGGTGCAGCCACTCTGGAAAACAGTATGGAGGTTCCTCAAAAAAACAGAACTACCCTATGATCCAGCAATTGCACTGCTAGTTACTTATCCAAAGGATACTGGAGTGCTACTTCGAAGGGGTACATGCACCTCATTGTTTATAGCACTGCTGTCAACAATAGCCAAAATATGGAAAGAGCCCAAATGTTCATTGACTAATGAATGGATAAAGAATATAAGGTATATATATCCAATGGGATATTACTCAGCGGTCAAAAAGAATGAAATCTTCAATTTGCAATAATATGAATGGAACTAGAATGTATTAAGCTAAGTGAAATAAGAGAAAGACAAATACCATATGATTTCAGCATATATGTGGAATTCAAGAAACAAAACAGATGAACATAAGGGAATGGAAACAAAAAAATATGAAAACCTACGGAGACAAACCATAAGAGGCTCTTAAATAGAACAAACTCAGAATTGCTGGTGGGTTGTTGGGTTGGGGGAAAGGCTAAAGGGATGAGGGGCGTTAAGGAGGAAACCTGGTGGGATGAACACTGGGTGTTGTATGTAAGTGATGAATCACTAAATTCTATTACTGAAACTATTATTACACTACATGTTAACTAACTTGGATTTAACTTTTTAAAAAAATAAAAATAGAAAAGACATAGTATTGTGTTAATATAATTAGGATATTACTAAGCTGTTTTTATTAACTATTTTCACTGTTTTAATATTTTTAAATCTTTTTATTCTACTTTTAAGTAGTGGTGACTAGGTCAAAGTACACATGGCAATTCATGTGCAAGTGTCGAGGATCAACAAGAAATGTCAAATAGAGGAGGAAATATAACAAGTGGTGTATGAGAGATTTAAGGAAGAGGGAAGTTGATACATAAGTAATGAATATGTTTGGGGAATGGAAGAAGTGCTGGAAAAAAAACCTGAAAACAAGATAAAAAAAAAATCTTACTCCTAAATTTAGGTGTTTGATATGGAATGTATGTTCATGTGTGCATGTCCCTTCACAAAATTTAATACCTAAATAAGTTTCATACTTACCTACTCTTGAAAAATCAACTCCATTGTATTTCAAATTGAAAGTTTGCCCTCTCTTATTACCAACAGTAACAGAGGTCTTCACCGTATTCAGTAATAATGCAGGTATAATTGAGTTAAGTGTAAGTTAATGGGATGATTCTTAACAAGATTATTTGACAGCCTCCTGCCACCTAATTTGGTTAAGAAGTGCATGAGAACCTTGAAAGTAAATTAAAAAAAAAAATCCTTATAGGTCTCAATGTCCTCATGATTCTCTTGTCAGTATTAATGTTTATTTATTATTTGGTTAATAAACTCTTTTACAAACAATGAGTTAATATAAGTGATTAGGCATTTCAAAGGCAATTCTAATGGAGAAATACTCTTCAATATTTTCTTTGTGTTTGTAATTTTAAATTATACTTCAGTGAGAACACACAAATCACGTGTGCTTTCTAGAAACAGGAAAACGATTTTATAGGATTATAAGTTTTGTGGTATCTATTTTTGTTCTAGCAAATAAATAGTGACTACCTGCTCTGACAGATGTTCTATTAAGGAGGCAATGAATATGACCATCCCTGCCCTAAAAGACCATGGTATGATTATGCTCAAGTCTAAACCAAAGATGTTGTAAGCATTTTCCCAAAGTTATATAATAATGATTTACTTTTGCATAGCCCTTTGCAAAAGTAAATAACATTTACAAATAGCATCCCGTTTATTATCACCATCACCCATACTCACTGAATTTACCTTAATTGACTAGTTTATAGCATGGATACATGGAAACACAAAGTAGAAAAATAAAATGAGTACTTTGTTTTACTGTAAAACCTGCTTCTATCTTCATCTTATTCCTAATCTAGTTCTTATACTTGCTTTCTCCTAATCCCCACCACCATTTCAAATACAAGTTAATCCCTATTTAGAAATGAGGTAACAAAAGATCAGTAGCTTATCTTAAATAAAGCTCAGTCTAGAAAGGAATCCTGCATGTAAATCATTCCCCCATTTTTTCCAACAGGAATATGTCTTAGGTTTGTAAAATTGTGAATATATAGTAATTTGTAGATGAAATTGCCAAGTTTCTGACATATTTACACAATTCAATTATATATTTAAATAGATGTTGTATAAATACTGATTTAGATATATTGGAGGTTTTTTCTTCATATTTTATGAAAGAAATTTATTTCAACTATTCACATACATCTTAGCCATCATTAGCAGTGGTAGACTGTTAGATTTGTGACCCCTGACATACCATGCCTTTTGCCTTTATATATCATTTAGTATCATTTTCCTCTAGGCTTGGCCTTGCCACTTGCCTTGGCTAATGGAGCTTTAGCAAGTGTGATGGAGGTGAAGGCTTGATGAATACTTGAATATTTAGGCTTTTCCTGTTGGACAGCTCACTCTTTGAAGCCAAATGCCCTGCTGCAATAATGCTTGCCCCAGACTATTGAATGATAAAGCTGAGAGATTATCTTGGATGGTAGAACCACAGCCAAGCTTCCAGGTGCTTGGCAACTCCAGGAAATGCCACATGGAGCAAGAGACAAGCCATCCTCAACAAATTGGCACCAACTGCAGAATCCTAAGCAAATAACAAGAGTTGTGTTTCATCCTACTAAATTTAGAGATGGTTTGGTTTTCCATAAGTAACTGAAAGGCCATCTACAGCTTTATTACAATCGTTTTTTGAGTCATCCATTTTCCATTTCTTGCCATCTTTGCCTACTTCCGAGATTTTGAATGAAATGTCACCAAAATTTTTATTCCTTGGCCTAAGTATCCATTCTCACAACTTTAATAGAGAGTTTCAATTTATTTATCCTATAAGTCTATGCTTGTGATCTTCACAACACAAACACTTTTGTAGGACTTTAAAAAGTGAGTTATAAAATGTTTATTTACAAACATACCCAATAATTGTTCTTGTGAGGTTATACACTAATAAATACTAAATCTGTTCACAAATATTAATGTCCTGTAGGAGTTGTGACCAAGGTAGTTTCAGGCTAATTTGTCTTCTTTCATCATGACTATGTTGTATAAGAGAAAGTAATCCCAAAATACAAGAGGCTTTATAAAGTATAGTTTTACTACTCAAATAACAGTATTTCACCAGCAATGTCCAGCATGAGATGGGACCAGAATTTAGAGCCACAACTCAGATCTAGTGAATAAAAATATGCATTGGAACAAGATCCCCAAGGAGATTAGTATACTTATTAAAAATTGAGAACCAAGGGCTCTAGAATAAAAATCGGCAAACTACTGGCCTACAGGTCATATTTGGTCCACTATTTTTGTAAATAAGATTTCATAGGTATACAGCCATGCCAATTAATTTACATGTTGTGTATGGCTGTTTGCACATCACAATGGTAGAGGTGAACAGTTGTGACAGAGATCACACGGGCCACAAAGTCTAAAATATTTACTGTCTAACCCTTTATAGAAAAAAAAAATTGCTGCTCCCTTATCTACAGTATAAGACTATCCCACAGTTTTAAAAGGTCATTTTGAGAAAAATTGCCAAGTTTTTAAATCCATTATTAGCTGTGACCTTGAGCTATCATTTAATCTCTCTGAGACTTTGTTTTCCTCATGTGAGGAATGGTGACAGCATTGGCCACCTGGTATGTGTGTGTGTGTGTGTGACATGGAGTAACAATTCGATATTTGGATACCTTGTTCAGTACTCTGTTGAATGGTCTTTATTCAGGATATAAAGATGAAAGAAAATACATAGAATCTTGTTTTAAAACACGTGGCACCCCTTACTAGTATGTAATGGTTTATGGAAGTAGAAGTCTGCAATAGGAAGTAAAATGCATTAACCTAGTGAATCTATACATACTTGATTTTGAGCTCTGTTAAAAAATAAACATGCCTAAATTGGAGAGGTATGACTCTATTAATTTGCTGCTTCAAGAGGCTGTTTGTCCTCAATTTCACACTCATAAATTGTTAGTATGATCAAATCATTCCGGGAAAAGTAAAATCGATGCCTGTATAATGTTAAAGCTGGTAATTCAATGAGAATATGTGGAACTCTCAGGATGCAGCACATTGTAGACTGAAATCAAGAAGCAAAACCTGATAAAAAGAATTTACTGCTTGGAGCTGGAGTGGGCAGCCTGGCAGAGGTTCAGAAAATGGTAACATCATTTCAGACCTACTGTTCAGCTATTAGGAATATGGTGAGAAGTAAGATAAAAGTAACCTTTGCATTGCAATGCAGTTCCGAGCTATTTCTCATAGAAAAATGACACATGAACTTGCCTTTAATAAATAGGCAATAGGGAGGAAAATCCGATGGATCCACTGTGTGCATATGCCATTTATCTAGACACGTGAGTGAATGTATGGCATATGGATAATATAAAGGTTCTGGAAGGAAAATTAGAGACTGGTTCTTGCAGTTATAAAAAGCAAATAATACTAGTAATTAAGGATGGGGATGGTCTCTACTAAGGAAACTGAAACAAAATAAACTCTAATAGAAATCTGCCTAGTCAGCAAAACATCAGGTTGAATGCAGATTGTAGATTAGTAACAGCTTTTTAGAGTTAAATAAATTTGGAAGTCAAGACAACAGACCAGGACTAATTAAGTTGTCTAATATCAGAGTTCCTCAAACTTGAAGGAACATCAGAATCCCCTGGAGGGCTTGTTAAAATACAGGTTGCTGGGCCCCATCCCTCAGAGTTGCCAATTCAGTAAGTTTGAGACAGGGGTCAGAGAATTTCCATTTCTAACAAGTTTCTAGGAAATGCTGATGATGCTGTCTGGGGACCACACTTTGAAAACCACTGGCTTAGATCATACTGTGCTGCAAAGAACTGAGGAAGCCTGACTTCACATCTCTCATTCTTATAAATGCTTTCAACTCTCACAGGCAGATCAGAATGGCTACAATCCTTTAAAATAAGGCTAGAAGTTGTACATAGCCTTTGGTCTAGGTACACACTAGAAGATAATTCTTTAAAATAGGATGTGGATCTTGAGCTTAGCATTTCAAATAGCTGATACAACCTTACTTGATGACAATTGCGCTACCAAAATTCACTTTAGAACAATTGGGCCAAGTATTAGCTTTGTTGAAGTGTCAAAAACAGAAAATAGTTTGAAGGTTGCTTTTTATAGAATCACCATCGAAATACTCAGAGTTTAAGTTACCAGTGCATACTTTCTTCATAAATAACTTGGTATCAGTTTTAAGTGCTTTTTGAATGCTTAGTATGAAAAAATGTTTTATTTACTTGCAAGGTGTTAGTAGTAGGTAGGTGGTGTTATTTTGCTTTAAAAGTTATGCAATTATCTGGCATGACACTGCTATTTGCATAATAAGCCACATATTTCTACCTTGTTTGCCCAATGCGGAGAATTACATGTTTATAAAATGCTGTGAAAATTTAGAAAAAACTTCTCAACCCACAACTAAAATCCTTCTTTGAAAGATCTGTCAGTGTTTCATATGTTTATGAGGAAAAATGACGAGGTTAGTGACCCATAAAAAGGATGCAGATTTTTATAATCCTTTAATTAAATGTATGGTGAGTTTCTATTGCTAACTAGGATGTTGCAGTGAGGAGTCTCTACACCAAAATGAGTATCACTGAATATGACTAAAATATATAACAAAATCCAATAAGATAACGTCTGCCAAGAAATCAAAATAAAATAAAAATTTAGAAAGCATTAAAGCTACATAGATCTTACAGGAGTTTCTTATTTTTTAAGGGTTACTAGTAGAATGATAAAACATTGTAAAATATTGTGGTATTGCAAAGAATGAAAATAGATGAAAAATGAGAATATTGAAAGCAAAATGTGAATGTGGCATTATAGAGACTGGAGCATAGATAGAAGATGGAATGGAAGTAGGCAGTGTGGTGTCCACAGTAAGCAAAGGATGCTTTCTATACACCAGGACATTGAGGCATGTAAAGAAAAAAACAAATTTATTCTTCTCAGTAACCCTGACTAGATGCCCAAGCCACAAGTATATTTTCAGCTCTGCAAAGAAGATGATGAAGGAATGCAGGGAAGTATGCCCAAGGAAATCTAGGAAGAGTAATTTTCCTCAGCTGTAGATGATAGAAACCTTGCAGCGAATGCAAATAAATACAATAAACAAATTTATGATCTCACCTAAGGCGAAGGTCACAGACAGGGGCAGACTAAAGGCTTGCCATGCCTGGGTTCCACATCAGTGGCTCAGATTCTCTTGACTTGTTTCTCATAATACCCTCAGAACGCACTGATGCTGAAGTGTAGTGTAGAGATGAAGTTCATCTATAAAATAACTCTTCGGTGCCTATGTTTGGACCCTGACCCTCAGTAGGTAAGTTGCTTCTCTGCAATTCATATTTTTCTTTTTAAAATGAATATAGTGTTCTTTGCAGCTTTAGGATAGGTAGTGTGTAAAGTACTTGTTAAAACAGCTAATGTCACATGAGTCTACCACAAAGTTTAGCGAGAATGATGATGGTTATGGTGATGATGATTCCTTTACCACTCAGAGGATTTAGATATGTTTCTATTCTGTGGGAAGCATAGATGTGAACAGAGAAATGGTATTCAATATGTGTCAACACTGGAAAGCTGCATAATTATTTATGAAGATTAATTAGTGCCCTACCACACTGACCCCTAAGTACACATTGCTGTCTAAACACTCTCTTAGTGATGTTTGGTGCTTGGTGTCTCGGATTTAAGTACAATAGTTGCAGCTTCTCCATCTATTGTCCAAAGTAGGCACTGAAGCTCTGGGCAGTAACCAGGCAAGCATGGCATTAACATTTCTTCTTTCATATAGAACCCATGTTCCTTTCTTTCCATTATCTCCTTGAGTTTCACCCAGTTTGACCCATATGTGGTTTGTCTGACCTTTAAAAAAATCCATTTTATCTTTGCCTTAGATAGTTTTACACTTTGTTTTCTGAGCCGTCTTTACCGCTGTTCTCTGTTGGGGATTCTTCCCCCTTACCTATCAATGATTTTTTCCTCCCAACACTTATTTTAAAATTACATTTGTTTTGGATTTTTTTTCTTAGCCAAGCGAACGACTTTTAAACTACATGTGATGGGCAAGAGAATTTTTTCAAAGGTAGCAACAATAGTAAAAGTAACAATACTAAACTAACCATATTAATAAATTTTAAAATTCTGAATATATAAAACACATTGTAGAATTAAAGACAAATGTGTTTTGGAGTTAGCAATCTGATGCAAGGAAGAAAATACTATAGTAAAGCATATATTCTCATTAATCAACTTGAAAAATGATCAATAGGTTTCCAAAAATCTTTTGAATGATTCAAATTACAGATCACAACTGTGGAAACTGGGTCAAGGGACAATGTTTAGGCTAAAGCAATTGTTTGAGTTCTTTTTATTGGAAGAATATTTCAAACTACTGAAATGTAACTAAGAACTTGAAAAATGATTCACTTAGACAAATTGTTTGTCCATTTGACTGACACAGTCGGATCTAAACTCTTATACATGTAAGTTTTGGGAATGCTGGAGTTTGTAATTTTGTCACAATTAAATTTATAACACAGAAGTAGATGTGGCACAGAATATGTGCTAAATACATATTTGTTGAAAAATTAATTAAAAAGATGATCACTATCTTTTAGGGTTAGAATAGAATACATCTTGATTATCTCTAAATTTACGTTATCCTATGTATTTTTATAATCAGTTAATATATTTAAAACTTAAAAATATTTTGACATATATGGAGACATATGAACAAGTTGTGACAGAATGTTGCAAATGATTCTTGTATACTCTTCAAATTCTCCAAATATTGGCATGAACTCTGTGCATTCATGTAATACATATAAATACTGAAATATTTAGAAGTGTACTCATAACCATAGTGTAATTATCAAAAAGGAAATTACCATTTATACAGTAACATTAGCTTCTCTGAAGACCTTATTTAAATTCAACCAATTGTTTCTATAATGTCCTTTATGGGAAAAAAAAAACCTGGATCATGTATTGCACAATGTTATAAGGTTTCTTTACCTATTTTAATTTAGATGTTTCAGTCTTTTGTTGTCTTTTATGATCTTGATTGTTTTCAACAAGTACAGGTCAACTATTTTATGGAAAATCCATCAATTTGAGTTTGTCTTATTTTTTTCTTGTGATGAGATTCAGGTTATGCATTTTATGTTAGAAGTACAATAGGCATGATATTATCACTCCAGACTTCATATGCTGTTGATTTTCTCCATGACTTCTTTTGTTAACTTTAGTCACTTGGTTATTGCGTTAGTTTCCTCTTGCTGCTTTAACAAATTACCACAAGTTCAGTGGCTTAAAACAACACAAATCTATTATGGTACAGCTCTGTATGTCAGAAGTCAGACATTGACGAAAATCAAAGTGTTGGTAGGGCTGTGTTTCTGCTGCACACTCTAGGGAAGCATTCATTTCTTTGCCTTTTCAAGCTTCTAGAGGCTGGGAAACATTACTTGGCTCATGGCACCTTCTTTCATCTTCAAAGCCAGCAACGCTGCATCTCTCTGACCTTTTTTTCTGTGTTCAGCATCTCCCTTTGACCACAGCTGGGACAGATTCTCCACTTTTAAGGATTTATATGATGATATTGGGTGTACCTGAGTAATCCAAGATAATCTCCAATCTCTCGATCCTCAACCTTAATCTTAACTCTAAATCCCTTTTTTCATGTAAGGAACAGATACAGGTCTGGAGATTAGAATATGGATATTCTTGGTGAAGGGGCATGATTGTGCCTACTATTGTTAAGGTGGTGTCTGCCATGTTTCTTTACTGTAAAGTTACCATTTTCCCCTGTGTATTTGAACATGGTATTGCAGTATATAGTTGAGACTGTGTGAATATTTTGTTGCTCATTAAACATTCACACACTAGGTTTAGAAGCCATTGATGATTCTTGCCTTGAATCTAAAGCATTACTTTTTTTACACATTGCATAACATTTAAGAATTCAGGGCTTCCCTTCAGACCATGTATTTTAGATAGGTTTGTTCCCAGAGCACATTCTGGGATGAAGATATGGTGGAAATATTTCATTTACAAGGTGATCCCAGGAAATTCAGAGAGGGAGTAGCGAAAGGAGAAGAGCAAAAGAGGAAATCCAATGAAGGATTTATTATCAAACTGTGTAGTTTTGTGGGACAGTAGTGCTTAAATTTCCTGGGGCTATCTAAGTGCCTATATAGAACACATTTCAGAATTGTCTGACCAATGAGTGAAGATGTTTGGGTATTCATTCTCCATCTCTGTTGTCTGAAGGTATTAATTCTCTATCACTTCTGGCAGCCATGCTTCACTGTTTGGAGAAACTTCTTGGCCAGAGAGACCCAAGTATTTGAGGTAAGAAGCCCTAAGTATATATAGGAACTGTCAACGAAAGATGGAGGCAGCCTCTGGGTTGGTAGAGAGCATGTGGGTAGAAGAATTGAGTGTCTTTTATACTTAAATTTGTTTTTACTTTTAAAAATTAAAATAAATCTTTAATAATATCATCCTTACCCTTACAGAGGCCTCATCAACTTACTCTAACCTCACATACTGATGATTTTTATCTTCAAGATTACTTCAGTGGCTCTCTTACAGGAGCTAGAAACATTGACCTTTAGAGATGGACAGAATCCAGAAAGTATGAAGATAATCTTGTGTTTAAAAAGGAGAAACTTGAAGTCTAGGAATTCTCACAGATGCCTGCCATGCCACAGCTGTTTAGTAGGAGTGTTACATATGAATATGTGGGCTCATAACTTTCTTATTTAATTACACACATGAACAAAAAATGCAATAAAAGAAAGCTATAAAGGCATATTTTACTAATAAGACAGGGAATGTTTTTCTGACCGTTTTCTACTCTTTAATCAGTATATTATTTCTGAGTAGCCATCAAAAATAAAAAGTTAATTTATTTTATAAAAAGCCACAGTACGATTGTCTTGAGGCTTTTTTATTTTGAAGGGCCTAGAGATCTTGAAAGCATTTTCAGTTATATCATTTGGACATAACAGCAAGACATATTTCATTCCATTATGGCTTGCCTCCCTCTCTGTTTTTATCTTTCCTTCCCTTCCCCTCTGTTAATCTTTTTTTTTTCTCTCAAATTCTACATATGAGTAAAATCACACGGCATTTTTCTTTCTCTACCTGACTTACTTTGCTTAGGATAATGCACTCTAGTTCCATCCACGCCGTTGCAAATGGCAAGATTGCTTTGTTTTTGAGGGCTAATATTCCATTGTGTGTGTGTGTGTGTGTGTGTGTGTGTGTGTGTGTGTATTATAATGGAATATTACTCATCCCTCAAAAAGAATACACACACACCCACACACACCACATCACATCTTCTTTATCCATTCATCAGTCAATGGACATTTGGGCTTTTTCTATAATTACTGTCTACAGTCTTCCTCCTAAAATGTAATCTTTATGAGAGCAGGGTTTTTTTTTTAATTTATTTGCTTATTGCTTTATCCTAAGTAACTAGGTACTCACTATTTGTTACATCATTTGTAAAATTGAATGTTTGGATTTATGTAAAATTTATAGTTGAAAATAAGTTTTTTTCACAATATTTCTGATGATATATACATTTTTTAGATAGTATTTGTGAGAAGCCCTTTTCCATTCTGATTGCCTTTCTGCTATTTTTCTAATCTTAAATTTTAATTTTTAGGGGCACCTGGGTGGCTCAGTTGGTTAAGTGTCTGACTCTCTATTTCAACTCAGGTCATGATCTCAAAGTTTGTGGATTCAAACCCTGCATAGGGCTCTACACCGAGCATGAGCCTGCTTGGGATTCTTTCTGTCCATCTCTTTCTGTGTCTCCCTTGCTTGTGCTCTCTCTCTCTCAAAATAAATATTTTTAATTACCTTTTATTTTATCTTTTTTGTGGTATTATGAAAATTTTTAATTTATTCTGTGCACTCAAAGAATGATAACATTTGAAGACCATATCCTTCTGTTGGGAATGTTCCCTGGTTCATTTCTTAAATTTCATTCCCATTCTCAATATACATGGGAATTGTTGGTAAAGGTTTTCTCTAGAGCATTTGGCAAACTTTTTCTGAGAAGGGCCAGAAAGTAATAGTTTAGGCCTCATGGGGTACATATTCTCTGTTATAAGCACTCTACTCTGCTGTTGAAATGGGAGAATAGCCATAGACAATTGCAAATGAATGAGTATGGCTGATTTCCAGTAAAAGTTTATATACAAAAACAGGCTGCCAGCCAGATTTGGCCTACAGGGTATAGTTCTATGGTAATTAGAGGATGTACGGTGTCTTCCTTATGGGTAAGCATTTTCTTTGTGGATATTCAGTTTTTTCCAGGCAAGAAACCCTCTAATTTCCTGTCTGAGGGTATTTGAATCATATGTTGAGACACTGGTAGTGGTAGCTATATTTCTTAATATTTAGTCTGTAGGCAACTGCCACTTTTAGGTTATGTATCTCTCTCATCCTCCCAGAATCTAAATTCTCTGATGTTTGTTTTCTTCCTGGAAAAGCCTCTACCACCTGAAAGTTGAATGATTGGGATATTCACCTGACTGCTTTACCGCAGTCCTTCACTTGAGCTGTTACCATGAAGGTCCTGTGCCCTCCAGCCTTCTGCATATATACTTATTACTCAACACTCTCTCTGTCTCTGTGTGTGTGTCTCTCTCTCTCTCTAAAGCTTAGGTTTTAGCTTCCTCAGCTTCCCTTAATGAGGTGTAACTCTTCCATCTGCCTTTCCTCTTTCAAAGATTGGGTGACATATCTTGTCCATTGTTATCCCTTCTTCCATTCTCAATTTCTGGGCTTATAAAATTTTCATTTGTATCACTGTCATTTTAGTGGAGTTTCAGGCAGGAACCAGAGATAAATGCACTTACTCAGAAATATTTACCTAGAGGTATGTGGATTCTTTGTATAAAATAGCAGGGCTCACATAGTATTGGGAGAGAAAATGGAAAAATAGAGAACACCTAAGTTGAGAGCCAGAGGGAATATTTAATTGTAGTAAACAAGAAGCATCGTAACATTTATGTTTTTGCTAATCGATGTATCTGTTCTTAGCCAGGATTCAATCGGCAGTTTAAATTTCATCCCCAAATTTAATTATAATAAAAATGCTTCCATCAAGGCATCTTGATTAGAACACACAAAACAGATTATTATATAAGCAGATGAGAATCCAATAGAGAGTATAGCATCTACACTATATTTGTAGGGTGAGTTCATTCCATGGTCATGGAGAAATAGAGGAAGGACTGTGCAGAACATATAAAAGCAAAGCCTCGTTAATGATTATCATTTTATTTTAAAAGTCAACACGTGGGGCGCCTGGGTGGCTCAGACGGTTAAACGTCCGACTTCGGCTCAGGTCATGATCTCGCGGTTTGTGAGTTCGAGCCCTGCCTCTGGGCTCTGTGCTGACGGCTCGGACCCTGGAGCCTGCTTCCGATTCTGTGTCTCCCTCTCTCTCTTCCCCTCCCCTGCTCACGTTCTGTCTCTCTCTCTCTCTCTCTCTCCTTCAAAAATAAATAAACATTAAAAAAATTAAAAAAAAATAAAAGTCAACACGAAAAATTACATTTGTAGAAGTTGCACTATGTTGTATGTTTTAATATTCACGAAAATAAATATCCCATTGCAAAGCATTTTTGAAACCAGAACAGAGGAGCAATAGAAATTAGGTAGACGAAGCAAAAAATAATTGCTGAAAAATGGAGACAGTTAGCTCAAGTATACCTGTTTCAAGATACTCAAAAATTCCTCATTAATTATGTGACATATTTATTAAGCATTGTATACAGTTATAAAGATACTATAGTACATTGGAAAAAGCAGTGACTGTAAGAAACCACTGGAGTTCACACACAAGGTTAAGTGTATACTATCATCTATTACATGGACAAGTTATTTAAAAGTCATTCATGTTGATGCTCACACTTTTTTTAAACAATGGGAAAATATTTATTTTATAAAAATTAGTAATGTGAACTGTGGTATGTGCCAGCAGTGTCTTGTAAGTCCTGTAGGTATGCAGTATAGTTGAGTTGGTGTGGAGGTAGGCACACCTTGGATGTCAGATCTGGACCTCCAGACCCCACTTGGCTAATGCAGTTGTTAATCTGAGGCCTGAAAGAGCAAACTTAAGTAACACCTTTTGCAGAATATTGATTGCTTTAACACAACTCGTTACTGTCCGAATGTCCTACTCGGTAGAAGTTACTAATGCTTTGTACAGTGTCTGATACATAATAAACACTCAAGAAATATTTGCTGATTTAATTGACTTTTGTCCCTTCCTTATACTAATTTAATAACATCTGAGAAACAACCAGGAGCTCAGTTTGACCAAGTCATTCACACTCTTTGTCTATTGGTTCTTTTTGAGGCATTTGCAAACTGATTTGCAAATACAGGCTTTTATAAAGAAATGTCATTAATATTGAAAACTTGCTTTTCAATTATTCAAAAGCACTAATAAATGTAAGTCTCAGGAAGAAGCATTTTAGTTCTCTCATAATTAACTTGTATAATGTCCATTTGACTGAAGAGTCAAGTTATAGGATTCATTAAAATATATACAAGCCCTAATGACAAAACACACAAAAAAAATCAAGACCTACATTATACTAAGAATAATGCAAAGAAAGAAAAATCCTACTTTCAGGTAATTTGAGGCAGCACTTTTAACATTTAACAGATGCATTTTTTTTCTTCTACTTGTAACTGACACTGTGGCCTCAATATTGTCTCTTTCCAGGCAACCTTGGAAGCCTCGTAAGTTTTTCCATGTTTTCTGAATTCTAGTCTAAAAGTGCTCCCTCTTTTATCTGTATGATTTCTAATACTTGTCACTTTTTGGTCTTCCAGACGAGACAGGCAAGGGCTTGATCGTGTGCAGCTCTTGTTGACCTCTCTACTTTTCACTAATTAAGTAAAAAAATTGCTTCTAAAATCACTTTCCCCAACACTTTATTCTCCTAACTCTAATCAAAATCCTTAACTGTGCAGAACATTTTCCCCATCACTGTCAGATTAGACTTAAATAGGTTCAATTGTTGGATTTCCACATTCCCAACTAGATAACATCAGTTTAATCAATGGACTGTGGAATATGCTACTTGCTAATCCTGTCTCATATAAATAAGTCATTTGAGTTTTTACTGAGACAAGTCCAGCTTTATATGAATCCATGTATTAGTATTTTTTTGCATTTATAAGTTACGGTTGCACGTAGTTTTTCTTATGCAAGTTAATTATATTCATTCATACAACCGTTTTTCTTATTCCGATTCCAACCTCTGGCCTGAATCAGGACACACAGATAGAATTATAAAGGAAAACATTTTATTGTAACCCAGCTCTGCTGTAATTAACTATTCAAAGCTCTTTGTTTATGCAGATTTACATACTTAAGCATCTCTTCCCTCACGCTGTCTACCTCACTGACGACGCTCCAAAAACATTTTGAAACTTAATCATTAAAACATTTTTTCCTAAACGTTCCTCCATATGAACTGATGCAGGAGTTTCTAATCTCAGGTACTTGTATCCCTGGGTGAAGATAGAGCAAAAATGGTGACCCTTGTGTTATGCTTAGTTATTTGAAAAGCCAAATCTCAAGTGAAACCTGACATTTCTTTGTTTTTCTTTTTTTTTTTTTTTTCCCTGGATGTCTTTCCATACTGCCTGTTAACTGGTTATCTCAGCTTACTTGAAACTCTGGCTTTTCTATTTGAGTGTTAGAAAATTTAGAAAACAAGTTATTACAAGCACTTCATTGGGAGGAAAAACTTTCAAAACATGAAGTCTCGGGATTGAAGTAGGAAAAATTGAAGGTATACTGTTAAAACCTTGGGAAAATCTGAGATAACCTATTTCAGGATGTGCTACAGATAAAGTCTCAGGGCTGGTTTATGACATCCAGAGATAATTGATCCTTAATGTAGTTACATAGCATACAAATTCAGGAATGTTCTTGGACATGGCTGTAATTATTTGCTGGGCCTAAGGGTAGCAGAAATGTTTACTCCTGTAATGGCCACGGTGAACTTGCTGTATATTATAGAACTGAGTTTGATGAGGAACTCCTGATCCAAATGAATTTATATTCCTTACATATGCAGACATAACTACCTGCAGGTTTAGTTAGTTTTATAAAACTGGTCATAAAATAGGGTATTTTGGCTTACATAATCTCTAAAGGGAACTTCTGATTTATATTCTCATCCTTAGGGTACATCTGCCTGGTATGGATTTTGGGTTCAGGTAACTTGGCCATTTACTCTGTGACTACACAGATTTCCTTTTGTGACAAGTAAGTCCCATCTGATTTTTTTAAGTTTGTTTATTTATTTTGAGAGAGACAGAGACAGTATAAGTGGGGGAAAGGCAGCAAGAGAAGGAAAGAGAGAATCCCAAGCAGGCTCTGCGTTGCCAGCACAGAGCACAATGCAGGGCTCGAGCCCGTGAAGCCATGGGATCATGACCTGAGCCAAAACCAAGAGTCCCAAGTTAAATGGACTCAGTTAACCAGGTGCCCCAGCCCTATCTGATTTACCCAATCAGTGTAAGTGCCCAATTGTTAGATCAGTAAAGGCATACTATTGACTCATGTCAATGCAATTATCAAAGAAGTGTTAGGAAAAAAAAAGTGTTAGGAATATTTGACCACAAAACTGATACTTTATAAAATGATGTTAAAGAAGCAAAACCAAAGTATCATCATAAAGAGTGAACTAGATTAAGAATAAAGTCAGCTTTAGATGGTAGCTACACTTGTGGTGAGCACAGCATAATGTATAAGCTTGTGAAATGACTGTTGTGTGTCTGAAAGTAATGTAATGTGTGTTGACCATACTCAAAAATTTTAAGTAGAATAAAGTCACATATAAACTATAAGATACTTTTTTCTTTTTCTCTAATGTACATTTATTTGGCAAAATTATAGCGATAAAGGAATATAAATGATGTTAACTACAATACACTGAACCTGAGCACTCTTAAATTTTTCTTTGTACATAACTATAGTTAAAATTCGCAGTTTAAATATTTAAATACTATTTTAACCAATGATGGTAGTATAAATTGTTTGTTTTTTCTTTTTTTGTCTTTAATTTTTCTGTTTTACAGAGGATATAACATTAAAACGCCCTTCAACTTATAATTACATATTTTTCAGTTGACAAGTAACAGGTCTTTTATTGAAATATTATTGACGTATAAGATTATATTATTTTCAGGTGTACAACATAATGATTGGATGTTTGTATACACTGCAAGATGATCTCAGGTCTAATTTTTCCTGTCACTATATAAAGTTACATAATATACAATACAATAATGTTGATTGTAATCATCATGCTGTACATTATCTCCAATGATTTGTTTATTTTATGACTGGAGTTTACACCTCTTGACCCCTTCTCCCATTTTGCCCATCCCCAACCCCCCTGCCTTGTGGCAACAATCTTTTCTCTGCATCTATGAGTTGGTTTGTTTGTCTGTCTTGTGTTTTAGATTCCACATGTGAGTGAAACCATACAGTATTTATCCTTCTTATGTATTTCACTTAGCTTAATACCCTTAGGGTTCATTTACATTGTCACAAATGGGAAGAGTTAATTCGTTTTCATGGCTGAATAATACTCCTGTGTGTGTGTGTGTGTGTGTGTGTGTGTGTGTGTGTGTGTGTGTTTAATCTTCTTTATCCACTCATCAATTGATGAGTACTTTGGCTGTTTCCATATCTTGGGTACTGTGAATAATGCTGCAGTGAGTATGAGAGTGCATCTATCTTTTTGACATAGTGTTTTCATTTTCTTTGGACAAATACTCAAAAGGAATTACTGGATCGTGCAGTACGATTTTTAATATTTTGATGAAACTTAGTGCTATTTTCTGTAGTGGCTGCACCAGTTTACATTCCTACCAACGGTGCATGAGAGTTCCCATTTTCCTCCTTGAAAATACTTGCTATTTCTTCTCTTTTTGATTTTAGCCACTCTGACAAGTGTGAGGTGATAACTCATTGTGGTTTTCATTTGCATTTCCCTGATGATGAGTGAGGCTGAGCATCTTTTTATGTGCCTGTTAGCCATCTGGATGTCTTCTTTGGAAAAATGTTTATTCAGATCCTCTACCCATTTTTTTAAATCAGATTGTTTTTGCTTTTGTTTTGTCTGATATTGAGGTGTATGATTTCTTAATATATTTTAGATATTACTCTCTTAGCAGAGGGCATTTGCAAATATTTTCCCTCAGCATATTGCCTTTTTATTTTGTCTATAGCTTCCTTCAGTGTTCAGAAGCTTATTAGTGTGATTAGGCCCATTTATTAATTTTTCCTTTTGTTGTCATTTCCTCTGGAGTCAGATCCAAAAATTATACCTAAGAGTGAATGATGTCAAGCATCTTATTGCCCATGTTTTCTTCTAGGAGCTTTACGGTTTCTGGTCTTATGTTCCAGTCTTTAATCCATATTGGGTTTCTTTTTTTCTTCCAAAATTTTATTTAAATTTTAATTAGTTAACATACAGTGTAGTATTGGTTTCAGGAGTAGAATTTAGTGATTCATCACTTATGACACCCAGTGCTCATTGCCACAAGTGCCCTCCTTAATCCCCTTTACCCATTTAGGCCATCCCCCATGCAACACCCCTCCAGCAGCCCTCAGTTTGTTCTCTGTATTTAAGAGAATACCTTTTGAATGCCTTCTTCTCTATTTTTATCTTATTTTTCCTTCTCTTCCCTTCTGTTAATGTGTTTGTTTCTTAAATTCCATATATGAGTGAACTCATAGGGTATTTGTCTTCCTCTGCCTGACTTATTTCACTGAGCATAATACCCTCCACCTCCATCCACTTTGTTGGAAATGGCAAGATTTCATTCCTTTTGATGGCCGAGTAATATTCCATTTTATATCCATACTACATCTTCCTTATCCATTCATTAGTTGATGGACATTTGGGCTCTTTCCATAGTTGGGCTATTGTTGATAATGATGCTATAAACATTGGGAAACATGTACCCCCTTTAGATCTGTATTTTTGTATCTTTTGGATAAATACTTAGTGCAATTGCTGGATCTGTTTTTAATTTTTTGAGGAACCTCCATACTGTTCTCCAGAGTGGCTGTACCAGCTTGCATTCCCACCAACAGTGCAAGAGGGTTCTGCTTTTTCCGCATCCTCACCAACACTTACTGTTTCTTGTGTTGTTAATGTTATCCATTTTGACAGGTATGAGGTGGTATCTCATTGTGGTTTTGATTTGTAGTTCCCTGATGACGAGTGATGTCAAGCATCTTTTCATGTGTCTTTTAGCCATTTGGATGTCTTCTTTGGGAAAATGTCTCTTCATGTCTTTTGCTCATTTCTTCCCTGGATTACTTGTTTTTGGGTGTTGAGTTTGATATGTTCTTTATAGATTGTGGATACTAACCCTTTATCTGATATGTCATTTGCAAATATCTTCTCCAATTCCATCCATTGCCTTTTAGTTTTGTTGATTGTTTCCTTTGCTATGCGGAAGCTTTTTATTCTGACGTCCCAATAGTTCATTTTTGCTTTTGTTTCCCTTGTGTGGTACATTTTTATACCATATGTGAGGTATTAACCAATGAAGAATTAAAAAGCACGTGAATACAAAGATGTAATCTCAAATGTTCAAATCACTCTTGTGTAAAATACTCTAAAACTGGAAACACCCCACGTGTCCATCAATAGGTAAATGGTTAAACAAATTCTACTCCATCCATACAATAAAATAATATTCACATAGAAGTGTTGATACATGGAAAAACATGGAGGACTCTCAAAAGCGTTATGTGTAGTGAAAGAAACCAGACATAAAAGCCTACATGTTTTCTCACTCAATTCATATAAAATCTAAAAAAGGAAAAATCACAGTAACAGATCAGTGACTGCTGGGGGCTGAGGTGGGAGATGGAATGCAAAGGGGCTGGAGGAAATTTTAGAGGAGATGGTATGTTACATATTTACTGTGGTGGTAGATGATTGTATGCATTTGTCAACAATGTATACATTTTATCAGAACTAGACACTTGCAATGGGTGGATTTGAATATAGGAAAATAATACCTCAATAAAACTGATTAAGAAATAGCATAGTGTCATGGTGGAGGCCACAGAAGTCTGCTGCATGTAGGCACAAAGGAGTTTGTGTTCTCCAACCTGACTGTTCAAATAGGCATCCCTGAGGGCACAAGCTTATTTTATAAGCCTTGAAAGATGAATATGGTTGTTGATAATAATGTTGATAGTTAAAAAGAATGGTATTTCAGCCAAAAGATTCCTGCAAATCACTGAAAAATAAATAATGCACTTAATCTTGGATTTAGTGATTGGGTTATAACAGAAGAATGGTTAGTGTCTCTGGGTTCTTGATAGAATAAAGAAGATTTAGACTCTTCTCCTTGGGATACCCACTTGGAATAAGTAAATCTCTTTCTACATGTATACTTTATCTTGTCATTAAGCAAGCTTTTAAAATAGCACATAGTAACAATCATTCCTGTTTCAGTTGCAAGTAGCAGAAATTCATTTTAAACCCCATTACAAAATGAGTTATTTATTTATTACACATAACCGAAAACTCCAAGGGTAGACCTGGCTGCAGGTGATAACTAGATTGGGATTGCTTTTCATCTCTCAAGTTTCCTTTTTTCCGTTTAAAATTTATTCCTAGGAAGGTTTCCTTGAAGGAATAAAGTGAGTATATAATTGATTGTTCGAACCAAGACAGTGTCTTATTACTAATGTTAGTGAGACTGCAAGTGTAAGCTCATACCGTCCTGGGTAACTGAGATGTTTGGAGGCCATAACAAGATGAACACCAGTAACTCGAGGCTTACCTATTTCCACTTTGAAGCCCCACTGGAAATATTTCTGACTTAATGTTCCAAAAAAACAATGTAGTTGATTCTCATTTTGGGTTACTTGAGCATTCTTGAACCAAAATCTGTGGCAGGAAAGATGTAGTACACTGCTAGACCAGCACAGGACATTTGCTCTTTTCTAGAACTAATGTAAGCTTAAAAATTCGAGAAACACTTTAAGTGGGCAGCTTTGGTTGTCTAAAGGAACAGGAATACCCTACTTTCAAAAGGAGAAGGAATGGATAATAGGTTAAGAAACAAATATGTCTGCAGTATACAATGTATATATTATTTCATTTATCACATACTGTTTTGATTATTTTTTTAGAAATGGTACTTTTTTTTATCTTCATAACATGTTGAATTCTTATGTCCCAATGTGAACAGGATTAAAATAGCATTTAATGTATTTTTCATCAAGCAGTTAAAAGCATATGGTTGAGGTTTTGGACTACAGTGAGGAGTACATATTATATTGTTATTTCTCAAAAAGTTTTAATTTTAGTTGTAAGTAATAAACTTTTCTGATAATGTCACACATTCTTCCTACATTTGTCACTCTTTATCTATATTTCATGAAATTTCTATTAACTTAGCTCTGCTTTTTTCTAATGAATCCAGTGAAATTATGGTTGTGTGCTTTCTGGAGTGTTTGATTTTCCCTGTCAATCAAGATCATAACCATGGCTTGTAATATGAGCATGTAATGGTTTACCCAAGTTATGTTAGTCATTTTATGTTATTTAAAATGAAGAGCCACAGGAAACTATTCCCTTTGCCTTCTACTGATACCACTTTTCAAATTTTTCCCCTCTTTTCATTTCAAAAAAAAGGGTGTTCTACAGTTTGGGATACATTCATCTAAATCTATTTTGGAGAAACATACAGATAAATGGGAAAATTAAGGGAAGTAGAACCATGAAATCAATGCTCTTGGTTTTATTCTATTTGATTTCCTTCCAACGGGTGCCAAAGCAAGTTGGTTCTGTCCAGGGCTCATCTTTTTTCTTCTCTCTGCATTCTTGTTGGGTGGTTTTAATCCACTTAGTGTGTTAAAATAATACTGATACACTGTGGTCTCCTTTCTTTTCTGAATTGTTAATTCATTGGTACTTAGTCATCTCCACCTAAATATCCTAATGTCATTTAACACAGTAACTCTGTGTATCACTGCATGGCGTGAAATACTCTTTTTCTCAGTGAAAGACCTTACCCTTTACCCCAGTATTCGTGCAAGAATCCTACAAAGCTCCCCAATACTTCCTTCTTACTTATACCCATACCAAACACTGCAAAGTACATGCCCTAATAATTCATTAAATAATTGTAACATTTTTCTAGCCCTGATGGTTTAATTTTAGCTCTGTCCATCATCGTTTCTCACGCAGATTATTTCCTATTACTCCAGGTTGGTCTCCCTCAAATCCATTCTCTGTATTAACACAAGGGAGATCTTGAAAAATGCACTATGAGCTTCCACTTTCATTTCTGATGAAGTAATTGTGGGAGGCCAGTGTCGGTATTGATAACAACCAGAAAAAAATCTGAAACATAAATAAGAAATATCCACTTAAACAGTTAAGATCCCTGTGCAAAGGGAGGTGCAGACAGGTAAGCCAACATTTTATAAGCTCCTTTCCCTCTTGTGGCACCTGCTATTTCTTGGCACTGGGCAAAGGGTTGGGAATTCTGTCAGAAGGCCACAATGAAGACGTAGAGCAAAACGCATAGAACTTTATTTCTCAATTATGCCTCAGTAAAGGTGGGAAGAAAGAAAAACAGACATCCCGGGGTCAGGGCTGCAACCTCCCCCTCCCATCCCCTGGAAAACAGAAGCAGAGAAGCCAACAGAGTTTGGCAACCTTCTGGGGCGTGAGAAACAAATATTGGGTTCTGGAAGCAGGATCTATGGGGCTGAGATCCTGGTGAAAATGGAGGCACACTAGTGACCTGTAGCACTTGACAGTCTTCTTCAGGCATTTGTTCATATTGTATCAGCAGCTAAAAAAAACTAAACAGAAAGGTGCATGTTGAGAGGATTTATTTCTGAGTACCAAGCCACCTCAAAACTAAGTGGCTTAAAACAACAGCAATGTTTATTTTGTCCATGATGCTGCTATTGAGGCAAGGCTTGGAAGGGACAGATTGTCTCTGCCCTATTCATTGTCAGCTGGGCCGGCTTGATACTGGAGGCTGAAATAATACAAAAGCTCATTTACTCACCACCTAAGTGTCTGCCAGTTGATTCTGGCTATTGTCTGGAATCTGTACTGGAGCTGTGACCCAAACACTTTCTTACGGCCTTTGTAGGTGACTTTTTGGCTCCTTCACAGCATGGTGGCTGGGTTCCAAGGAAGAATATCCCCAAAGGGCCAGGTGGAAGGAAGTCATGTTGCCTTTTATGACTTAGTTACAGAAGTGATAAAGTATCACTTCCCCTGTAGAAGCAGGCTCGCCCAGATTCAAACAACATGGATTTTACCTCTTGCTGTCAGCCTTGAATTGCAAGCACATCATATGGGATAGGATACATTGGTGTGCTCATCTTTGAAAAATACTTTGTCTCACTGAAGAAGAGAAGATCAGAGTTTATATCTGTTTCACAGTGCTGAGAGGAGAGAATTGGAATTGGAATTCAGGACTGAGCAAAGGGGACTCTTTAGTGAACCCACTCACCTCTAAATTGGGATCTGTGCCAGGCTACACTCCCAAAAGTGAACATAGAGCAGCGAGAGATGGAACTTCATGAAAACTGCAACCTGTTCTTAGTATATTCAGTCTCTGGTTAGAATAGGGTGATCTGCCTGGAAATAATATAGAAGCCACATTGAAAGCAAATATTAACATGGTAGATTCAAATTCAACCATAGCAACAATTAAATGAATTATTAATGCTCTAAAAATTCAGAAAATTGATTTGCAACCTGATTAAAAAAAACAAGATAAATCTACATGGAATTTGGAAACGAACATTTTAAATTTGAAGACAAAAACTGGTTGATATGAAAGAATTGAAAAAAGGTAATACCATGCAGTCATTAAGTAGGAAAAAGATGCTGTGGCTAGACTAATGAAGTAGACCTCCAAACAAGAACTATGATAAAAGAGATAAAAGTTCAGTTTATAATCATAAGAGGGCCAATTCAACAATAAGTATATATATGACAGTAGAGCTTTAAAACACATGAAGCAAATTTTCATAACAGAAAATATCTGTATGAATGCAGATTTAAACAATATTGGTGGATGCAAAGGAATAAAGGTGGATTCCTTATTCTCTTTAAGGAAGAATTTGTTCCCTCACTTGTTTGTTCACTCAGATTTTGCCTCAGTTGCAGAGAGCCACAGAGTATGCCTGTTAACGTGGGCAACCCACAACCAAGTATTAATTATGGTAAGGTTGTATATTTCATGCCTGATCAAAGCCTTTGAGTCCCAGGGGACAATCCGTATGGACTGTGCACATTCCAGGCATTGGGGTGGGATTGTCTGAAGCTTTGCTGGTACTACAATGCAATTTAATTTTTCTCATTGGTTAGTCTTAACCCACCCCCACCCCTATTTACAAGTGTTGATATGTAGTAAATATCTTAGCTTGTTCAGTATCTACTTTTGGATAATCCAATTGGACCAACACTATCAACAAACTTCCTAAATGATATTTTTTTGTACAACAACCGTAGGACACACATTTCTTTTTAAACGTTGATTTGGTTTTGAGAGAGAGGATGGGAGACAGCGAGAGAGAATGAGCAGGGGAGGGGCAGGGACAGAGGAGGACAGAGACTCCAAAATGGGCTCTGTGCGACAACAAAGAGCCCGATGTGGGGCTCGAACTCAGGAACCATGAGATCATCACCTGAGCCAAATCAGACACTTAACCAACTGAGCCAACTAAGAGCCCCAGGACATACCTTTTTAAAAAGCACATGTGGTTGGGGCGCCTGGGTGGCGCAGTCGGTTGAGCGTCCGACTTCAGCCAGGTCACGATCTCGCGGTCCGTGAGTTCGAGCCCCGCGTCAGGCTCTGGGCTGATGGCTCGGAGCCTGGAGCCTGTTTCCGATTCTGTGTCTCCCTCTCTCTCTGCCCCTCCCCCGTTCATGCTCTGTCTCTCTCTGTCCCAAAAATAAATAAAAAATAAAAAGCACATGTGGAACATGCATTTGGACACATTCTGGGCCATACTACAAGTTTTAGTGAATTTCAAATGACTAAAATACAAGTTATATTTTATGATTGCAACGCAATCAAATACGAAATCAGTAGCAATAGGTATTTATAAAATCAAATATTTAGATGTTAAGGGCGATACTTTGTAAGTTATATATATATATATATACACACACACATATATATATACACACACGTATAACTTAGATATGTATACATATATACGTATATATAACATATAATATATAATATATATATACACACACGTATAACTTAGATATGTATACATATATATGTATATATAACATATAATATATAATATATATATATATATACATATATATATAGGAAATTTCTTGAAAATCACTTCATAAAGGAGGATATCCAAATTAAATAGCCAATAAAGTATGAAAATATGCCCAAACTTATACTTTTGGGAAACACACACTAAAACTATCATGAGATATAACCAAAGACCTGTCATGTGGCTAAAATGCAAAAAACAGGAAAAAAAGGAACGCTGTGAGTATTGGCAAGTATGTGGGGTAAATAGAGCTCTCACAACATTGGTGTGAATGTGAATTAGGACAAGCCTTTTGTTAGCATATACTGAAGGTGAACATACATGTGTACAAGTATATTTAAGCATAAGTCTATATAGTAGCACTATCTTAAAAGCTACAAACTGGAAAAAAAATGTCCATCAATAATAGAATACAAATAGTTTGTGTAATATTTATACAGTGGAAAGCTACATAGCCATGAGAACGAACAAATCTATACAAAACATGGATCAATCCCATAAGTAATGTTGATCCAAAGAAGCTAGAAACAAGGAGTTCCACACTGTTTCATTAACTTCTATAAAATTTAAAAAATATCCCAAACTAACCCATGGTATTAGGTCAAGATAACAGTTTCCTTTGATGGGGACAGTGAGTGGGTAGGTGTAGGTGAGGTCTTTTGAATGTACTAATAAAGTTTGATTTCTCTTTCTGGGTGTTGGTTACATTGGTGTGTTTCGTTTCTAAAAATCTGAGCCTTATATTCATTATCTGTATGCTTCTCTGTTAATATGTTGTACTTGATTAAGAAGTCGCGTCGAAAAAACAAGTATGTTGGTATGCCAAACTTTTCAGCAAGACAGCAGTCTCTTTATGATATGGCTCCTGTCCACATTTCTGTCCTCATCTTTAGCAAGGCCTTATTGCCTGTAACCTATGTGGAATTATTTTCAGTTCCCTCAGTGGCCATACTTTTGCACACCTCCTGGCTTGGGCATACATGGTCCTTTCTTCCTAAAATTGCTTCTACTTTTGCGTGATGACTTTCTGGTCAGACTTTTCTTTCTAAAAGAAGTCTTCAGTGGTCTCTTTTATTATCTCATGTATCTTCTACATTGCTATTATGATTTCTTTTGCTTTTGTCAGCAACTTAACATTACCATATGTCAGCCTTTGTGGTATTGCCTCCATCATTAACCTGGATGTAACTTACGTGAGAGCAGATTTCACCTCTCATTAAGCATGGTGTCTCAGAAAACGTTGGTATTCCGTTCAGGTTTTATTGAACACGTGACTCCTTGTATCAACTAACAATATGTGGGCTCTACAAGGGCTATGTGATCTGGAATTTGCTTCCCCCAAGATATTAGGTGTTTGTGCCCAGAGTTAACTCTGAGATGTTTAACGTGAGTGGTAAGGGTTTTATCAGTCAGGGTCCAGAGGGCAAAAGTCCACCAGTTATTTTAAAAGAAAGCACTTACAGTAATCAATATTTTTAAATATCAGAGAACTGAAAAAGCCAAAAGGGGACTCAGAGGGGTAGTAGCTACAGAAAGTAGCTGCTATCCTTACTCCAGGGGGACAAAAGAAAGAGGTTATTCAGATACAGAGGCTGGAAGGTGGGTTCCCACAGAAGAGTTTCTTCCGCTTCGCCTCGTCTAGCCGCATTTCTCCCTCCCATGTTGAGCCCTGCGATCTCCTGAGGGAACTCTATCTTGGTAGAGCCTGACACCGAGCAGCTGGAATTGGAGCAGACAGGTATGCTTGAGGTTGAGAGGCAACAGCTTAACAGGCAGCACGGTGGGAATTGGGAAGCGGTATCTGAACTAGAATTCAGAAGCATATAACCCTTTTCATCTCTTCTAAAGGGATTAAGGGTCAGTGTTTAAACTGCTCTCTTGAGTATTATTTTAGTCTTCAGAGAGACCAAATGGCAAAGTCGAATGTTCTGTAAGTTCTGAGATGAAATTGGAGCTTCCTGGACATCCTCAGGAGCAGACCTGGGTAAGGGAGTGTATTTTGATGGAAGGAGACACAGAGGAGATTTCACAAACATTGGCTAACCTGAGCAGAATAGAGGCCCTTGTGATTCAGGGATTATAATAGTAACCATGGTGACTATAATGTTTATGAGGCAAACTGTGGGATCCAGTATGTTTCCATACATTTTCTACTGCTGTTGAAAACTACCTCCATTTGTAGATAATATTTCATTTAATAATATCTAGAAGATGTAAAGTACTTCTTTTAAATGAGTAATTAGGGTTCATTTTAGCCTGTCAAGTCGAGAAGGACAAGAAAGTTGATCATACACTGGTATTTTCAGCTGTTTTGACTGGAAAATGCAATTTATACTAATCCCTTTGCATCTCAGGCCAATTTAACCAAGATTCCAATAAAAATCTGTTTCTAAGTTTTATAGAAAAATAGATCTTACCTAAAAAAGCACAGTCTCCTTTTGCCATAATATGATAGAGTACTAAAAAACTTCAGAGTATTAAAAAATTCCATAATAAAAACAATTGTTTCAAGTGGAAAAGCAGTTTACAGTCCAAAAAGTTCGAGAGCAGCAATAATGAAATTTCCTTACCTGTAGCAAATTCAATAATGACAGTACGTTTATGTGTTGGTGTATGTGTAATATCACAACACGAACAATGTGTTCGTGTTAATTTTGGTTTTATAATAGCGGGTTTTATTTTTTAAATCTCATTAGCAGACATTGCTCATGCAGCTGTATCAACCTTTATCAATTTCATCACCTATTTATGCAAAAGTCCACACTCAGTTTGGATTATGAAAACTGTATTTAAAGAACACATGAGGAATGAATCTGGATGGCATCTTGTGTGGAAGAACCATCGTGAATCGGTCTCTTGAGTTGCTGTGAACCTTGCCAGTGAAACACCAACTGCCCTTTGTTTCAGAGAATCTTTTCAAGGATATTTGTAGAGAAAACAGCCTTCAGAGACAGGCATAGTGTCTCCCTGTGGAGTGAAAGGCTTGCTTACTTCTCATTACAAAGGATTCAGGTTCCTTAAACTCCCGATTCTTCTCCTGTAAGGAATCCACTGTGTGTGCAAGTATCACCTGGCTTTCTCTGTGTTGCCCTTGGAGAACTGGAGCTTTGGAGACTTGGCACAAAATTGCTGAGACTCTGGCTACTGCTTGTATAAATTTTCAATCGTTGCTATGAAAAAATTACCTGAAGGTTAGTGACTTAAACCAACACATATTTATTATCTTACAGTTCAGGGGTCAGAAGACCGGCACAGGTCTCCCTGGGCTAAAATCAACAGGGAATGTTCCTTGTGGACACTGCAGGGAAGAATTCATTTAATTCCCTCTTCCAGCTTCTAAAGGCTGACACTTCCATTCCTTGGATCATGGCCCCCTTCCTCCATCTTGAGAGCCAGCAAGTTAGTAGCCCTCTGGCCCTGATTCCATCCTCACATCTCTTTCTCTGACCACAGCCAGGAAAGTTTCTCAAGGATTCATGTGATTAGACCAGGCCCACCTGAACATCCAGGAGAGCCCGCCCACCCCTCCCACCCCTCCCACCCCTGTCTCCCAAGGTCCCTGAGCCAATAGTCACCTGTCTACCCGTATCCCTGAAACTGGCTGACTAACTTGTTAGCTTGCAAGGAGAGTGAAGCCTCATTCTTGAAATATGACTCTTATTTTGGAAATTGAATTCAAACATTTTAGTGAACATGCCTAAATATAACATAAACAGAGCTAAACATGAGTCTCATTTTAGATACCATGGCCTCTTTAATATTTTCATGTTAGAAAGCAGGTGTCCAAACTTCTCAGGCCACAAGAACTAAATAAAACTATTAAATGAACTAGAAAACGATTCTCTAAGTCACTGGTTCTCAAGATGTAGCATGTGCTGGACTATCCTGGGAGTTTGTCTAATAATCACATGTCTGCCACAGCTCCATCCACCTGAGATTTTATTCTGGCTTTGATTGCACAGGTCTAAATGTGTAACCAATGTCCCAAGTGGTCTTTGCTTTGAGGTCCAATTTTTTATTACCAGTTATTTTTGTTGCTTTAGTAATTAAATTTCTCTCTACTGGTATT
This sequence comes from Panthera uncia, assembly GCF_023721935.1. NCBI lineage: Eukaryota > Metazoa > Chordata > Mammalia > Carnivora > Felidae > Panthera > Panthera uncia. The sequence continues at coordinate 22,717,588 of NC_064817.1, read as the reverse complement.
GAAAAGTATCTGCTTTATTTTTTTTTAATTTTTTTAACGTTTATTTTTGAGACCAGGAGAGACAGAGTATGAACGGGGGAGGGTCAGAGAGAGAGAGGGAGAGACAGAATCTGAAACAGGCTCCAGGCTCTGAACTGTCAGCACAGAGCCCGATGCGGGGCTCAAACTCATGGACTGCGAGATCATGACCTGAGCCAAAGTTGGACGCTTAACCGACGGAGCCATTCAGGCGCCCCGAAAAGTATCTGCTTTAAATGGAATTCTAGAGTCATAATAGCAGTTGGTACATTCATAATTTTTTCACTAAAGAAAGTCCTGCATTCAAAATGTTCAGGTCCTGTAACTGGTCAGCCATATTAAAATGTCTCTTTGGGGCACCTGGGTGGCTCAGTCAGTTAATCATCTGACTTCGGCTCAGGTCATGATCTCATACATAGTCTGTGAGCTCGAGCCCCACGTCGGGCTCTGTGCTGACAGCTCAGAGCCTGGAACCTGTTTCAGATTCCGTGTCTCCCTCTTTCTCTCTCCTCCCCCACTCATGTTCTGGCTCTGTCTTCTCAAAAATAAACGTTAAAATTTTTTTTTAAATGTCTCTTCAATGACATCAATTATAGACCATTGAGGACTCCACATTCAAAAGCTCCCTACGTCAAGTTGTTCTAACAGGCGTTGTGTTGGTGAATAAAATAACTTCAGTTTGTTTTAATTGCAAGGGTTTAAGTTACTTTTTATAGTCACAGTTGGGAAAGGATCATGAGTGTTCATTTTGAGATGATATAAACATTGATGGACAGCATGACTGGATACAAACTAATAGTCTACATCTGACTACTGTTTTAAACACACACACACACACACACACACACACACACACATCTATGCTCACAGTGTACACAAACTGGAGACTCATCAAAAGAGCAAGAAATCATAGGTAAAAAAAAAAAATTAAGACATCAAAATTTGCAAAAGTTCTTGCACAAATCGAATTGATGGAGCTTTCAGTCACTTCACCTAGGCTTATTGTTTGTTAAATTACACATGGACACTCATCACTTGGGTTTGATTGCCAATTTGTATCTGTTACAGGGAACCTGAAGATCATTAGGGGAGAAAAAAAGTATATTACCTTTATAACCTGTATGATGTGGAAAAAAATGGTGGCTATATTATCAAAGCATATCTAACTCTTAAGATTACTTGGTGGGGATGTTTCAAGGAGGCCACATTCCATTAAAATAAAAAATTTCCTCAGACTTTTTGCTCACCCAGGTAACTGAATCTTCTAGTTTGCTAATTTAACTATATTCAAAGTTCCAATTTTTAAAATCATCCATTTCATAGGAAACTGGAATCCATTTATTCTCAAACTAGAAGTCTGTTTTTTTTTTTGAGTGTTCTTGTTCTGTCACTTCATTAAGTAATCAACACAAATTTTCAAAGCTATCTCTTTTAGTCTAAGATTAAAATAGAAATCCATTTCATTTATTATACAATGCCATTGTGCTTGCCACGTACACTTAAGTGTGTCACAAGTTGGCATATTTATTTGACATCTGACAACAAATCGTAAGCAGTAAAAACGTTTTCATTAATAAACACTGATGAGGTCCAGGGCAACCATAAATGCTTGTGAAGTTGTGCACTGTGTGACACCAGGGGTGCCATTTACATCCTATTCGTATGTGTGGTGCCCCTGGAGTTGTGCAGTGCACAAGCTGCACAACCTACATAAGGTGGCCCTGCCTAATAGGAAATGAGGCGTTGTCATAGGTTGCAGGAATTAATATAAGGATAATGACCTCAAGGTAGTTTTTCTTTAAGAACTTACAGTTTAGAAAGAGAGACTGACAATTAAAGGAATGTCTGATAAATCCCATGACAAAGAAACTGTAGAGCCTTTCTGTCTATATAGCGAGCTACTCAATTAAAATGGAAGAACAAATAAAGGTGAACAGTTAAAGCTAGAACTCGCTCTGGGAACATTTCAAAGTATGGGATCATAAGCCAGGATTTTTTTTTCTGTAGCTGCTTGGTATTAACATAAAACTTAATCTTAAATATTGTATAAATGAGATAGGTGCTCTTAATAACATCCTCTGTGCTCATGGTAAAGCCATAGTTGTTAAATAAAATAACGGATTTTTGTATGTATTCTCTCAGTCTCCATCCTGGCTCTGCCTTCTGATCTCACTAATCCCACCTTGTGTGTCTTCACTGTGTAGTCACTTTTGATCTTATTCTTATCTCTTGGTCCATCCCTTAATACTTGATGCTTCTGAACGTTCTTGGTACTCTAACCTACTTCCAAACCCTGGTTTTTGAACCTCATCCCTGTAATCCACTGCTTACTTCCAGTATGAGTGTTTTTTCTTAAAACCAAGTTTCTAGGTTCAAAGAATTTTTTTTCTTATAAACGGAAGCTTCATGAGAAGAGAAATTTTGATAGATTTTGTTCAGACACATCTCTGGTGCCTCGAATAATCCTTAGCATTTGGTGCTCGTTTTTTGCTAAGTGATGAGATATATGTGGGACGATAAAGAACGATTCCAAGGGTCTTCTGCTAGGACCTGCCTTCCAGCCGTTGATTTTTGTTTATGTGGGGTGCAGCTTGCTCAGTGTACTGTGGTACTCCCTGGGCTCCCAACACAGAACTTAGGTTCACACACCAGCATCCTTGAAAGGCGGAGTCCAAGGAGATCTGACAGCTCAACAGTGCCTCCCCATGGTAATGAATCCAGCTACAACTGACCGACTCCAGTCTCAAAAACTAGAGCACCAAATTCCCTTAAATCTCATCATGGCAGGAAAACTGCTCAGGGAAGTAGCAACCAATAGCTTAGGATCTTAATCCTCTGTTTCTTGCCCTTGCACTTACAAGAGAGTACATTATGCTTGAGATTCTCAGTGGGGGCAATATAATTTCTTTAGGTTTTCATGCTTGGCTAACAAAACAAATCACAGTGCGACTCTGGTAAGATTTCTGGGAAAATGAATATGTTATTTTGGGAAAGTTTTCCTCGCTCTGTGCCATTTTCACTCCACCTGTAATATGGAATTCATAGCTGAGGTCTTTCAGCCCATTAAGCTGGTACACTTCCTGTTCTGAACGTGAAGCCTGAGTCCAACTCAAGTGCAACAGCAACACAGTGCAGTTGGGACCTTGATCCCAAATGGAGTCCCAGGGCTTTGTACATAAAATAGTTCTAATGTTACGCAACCTGATAAAAGAAAGGACTTGGTGTGGTCTGTAGAAAACATCTACAGATGGCCATCTTTTTGATACTGGCTGCAATGCTAAATTCCTCCCTAATCCACCTCCATCCTCCCCTTCTTAACTGATGGAAAGAGTGGAGCCTCTTTGACCTCGGCCACACCAGAGTCTCAGACCTGTGTCCTGTGCCTACTCCCTTCACTTGCTGGTCCCACAAAATAGTACTTACCTGTTTGGAATCAGAACTACTCTGCATCACAGCTACCTTAAAAGCTTGCTTATGTTACCATAAAAGGCTCTGGAGTCTGGGACTTAAGCCAGTACAGCTGGAGCAAATTTGGGAAACTTGGAAACTCTTCATGTAAAAGACAGTGTCACCTTCTTTTTGGTGTCTTGTGTTTGTCATAGATTACATCCAGAAAGTAATGGCCCCTAGATAGACCTACTTTAAAAAGCATAGATTTCTGCAGGAGACCTTGTATTGGGCTATAATTCATTAACAAACTATGTCTACAACTGACTGAACTTCTGTTCCAGGGCTGTTTTAAGAGAATCCTAGGAGGAGGTGTAACTCCTAAAGGCTTATGGTACCTGTGTGTATCGCTGCATTTCCTGACCAGGAAAGCACTCCTAACATAGACCTCCAGATTACACTAGAAGATGAATTACCATTACATATGGTTATTTAAGTTGACTGTTATGACCTGAATATTCTGTCCTGCCAAATTCATATGCTGAAGCCCTAATCCCCCAGTGTGGCTGTATTAGGAGATGGGGCCCTAAGGAAGTAATTCACATTAAATGAGATATAATGGTAAGGTCCTGATCTTACAGGCGCGCGCGCTCTCTCTCTCTCTCTCGCTCTCTCTCTCTGTCTCTCTTTGCATGCACATACCAAGGAGAGGCCATGTGAGGAAATAGTGAAGAGGCAGCCATCTGTAAAGCCGGGAAGTGCACTCTCACCAGAAACTAATCCTGCCATAATTTTGGGTTTCTAGCCTCCAGAAATGTGAGGATATTAATTTCTGTTGTTGAGGGCACCCAGTCTGTGGTATTTTGTTATGGCAGCCCAAGCAGCCTACCATGACCCAGATTGTAAACAACAGAACTTGGGACACGTGTTGCCATACAAATATATATACATTTATTTTTGTCTTCTGTTAATAATTTAGTAAAGCATGAACAACAGTTAAATACAAACTCTAGAAATGTAATTTTTTCAAAAATTAAGTGTATATTTAAGTTCTGATCTTTGCAATAATTTGAATTATGTGAAATTCAGATGAAGAAGTTCATGATCAAGAAGAAAATGATTGTCAAATTGGAATTCTAAGTCATCTTCAAACCAAGATTTTTATTTGAGAGGTGATAAAATTTTAAATGTGAGACAAATGTATAAAAAGGCATTTAAAAATGCTAATCAAGGAATTGGGGATATCAGACATTTCAAATTTAGGATTATGCTAATTAATAGTTTTTTTATGTAGAAATTCAGGGTGTAATTAATTAGAGACAAGTCTCTAGTAATTAGAGATGTGATTCATAATCTGAAAAATCATAGACTATGTGAAAAAAGCTTTAGATAAAGTGCATTTGATTGTAACTCCGAAATGAGATGGGTTCTTAAGTGTTATTCCAATGATTATTTTTTAAAATCTTAAATTTTAGTGACTTATGTAGTAAGTGCGCAATTAACATTTATTGAATGAATGCATAAGTCAGTAAGGGTTTAAAGGCACTCCCAAAATGTAGTTTTTAAAGCAGTTGGGAAATTCCTAAAGCCTTCCATACACTGACAGTTTGGTATACTAACTGGAAAGTAGTTTCTCTGTTAAAATAAGGTAATTTTTGACATTAAAGGAAAGCAGTACTGAAGATGGAAGAAAGGGTAGGCTACTTTGAGTTCTTTCTAAAGAATTAAACAAATGCACATTATCATCTTAATGGAAGTTTGGAGTACATATGTTGTCAAAAGTGTAGTTAATTTTGGTAGATGATATTAGGCGTTGTAATGAAGAGGGAAGGAGGGGGCCAGGAAAGAAGAGATGGATAGGAAGATGGATAGACAAGTTGTTCTCATTTAAGAAAGGATTATGTTGGCCATTTCTGCATATAGTACCGCCTTTTGCCAAAGCACTGTCAAATGACCAAAGATCTAGCACATTTTGTATGACCTTAACTGTTATTGACTAAACTGCAATCCCAGATCTATTAGCAACTCTTCTTTGGGTTTAGAAATCAGTCTCTCTGTACCTCAGTTGTCTTATAAGTGATGTGAAATAGTTATATTAGCCAGAACCTCCCCACTTTTAAAAATAGAGAAATACTTTCAAGAATGTGATGGTCTGAAAAATTCAGTCCAATAATTGTTTTGGTTGTAGTATTTCAAGTTTAACAACAACAGAAAACAATATTTAATTTTTTAATGTTTATATTTTACTATGAGTGAGAGACAGAGCACTAATTGGGGGAGGGCACAGAGGGAGACACAGAATCTGAAGCAGGCTCCGGGCTCTGAGCTGTCAACACAGCCCAACGTGGCGCTGGAACTCATGAGCCATGAGGTCATGACCTGAGGTGAAGTCAGATGCTTAACCAACTGAGCCACCCAGGCACCCCCCCCCCCCAAAAAACAATACTTTTAATACTTCCAGTTCACGTGTAGAAAAATAAAAACAAGTTTTCATGTGTTATAAATGTAGGAAATTAATCAATGCTTAACTGAGAAAGTCTCAAATGATAATGTGGCAGTTACCTTTTAAGTCAACTTGCTGGTACTGTAAAGAACTTACGCTGTTTGAGAACAACACATGTATCTCTGTCTATATTAGGGGTGCCTTCATGGCTCAGTCTTTTAAGCCTACGACTCTTGATTTCAGCTCAGTTCATGATCTCATGGTTTGCGGGATCCAGCCCCGTGTCAGACTCTGCACCGACAGCATGGAGCCTGCTTGGTGTTCTCTGTCCCCTTCTCTCTCTGCCCCTGTTCCCACATGAGTGCTCACTTGCTCTCTCTCTCAAAAATAAAGACAAATATTTAAAAAATCTTTTATCAGAATTTGATGATAATGAAGGAATAATAATATATATTGCCAGAGTTTCACTGTGTTTTTACAAAATATCTACCTATTTAGTTTCATTTTATATATGACTTGAAGCTGGAAAAGAAAATTACTAAATGTACTTACCATAGTGTCAAAGTAAATGTGTAAAGCCCCACTGGTTGAGTAGTAATGAAATTTGGCATTGCACTTTACATCAATTTTGAATATGAACTTCAAGTTGTGGCTTTAGGTGAGCTTAAAAGAAACCTGATAACATAAAAATGTGTTTCAAAACTTAAATAAATAATACAATTGGTAGTCAAAATAACCACCATCCCAGAGACCCCCTACTTCCTAATCCCCCAGCGTCAGACTATGAATATGTTATGATACGTGGTAAAGGGGAATAAAAGTTACAGGTTATCTTAAACACATTCTCTTGCGTTGTCCAGGTGGACCCAATGTAATCAGATTTGATCCTTTTTTTAAACATTGGTATTTATGGCAAATAATTTTTTTTTTAATTTTCAAGTTAACATACAGTCTAGTCTTGGCTTCAGGAGTAGAACCCAGTGATTTCATCCTTGTAAGTGTAAGGGGCTGGCAGAAGAGGTCTGAGGAGACATGGCCATGGAAGAGGCCAAAGGGATGCACTGAGAGGATGTGAAACCCCCTGCTGGCTAAAACACCTACTTACTTTGTGATTTCATGCCATGTATGAAATTAAATTTTGTTTGTTTTTCTATTTTCGTGTGTGTGTGTGTGTGTGTGTGTGTGTGTGTGTGTGAGAAAGAGAGAGAGAGACAGACAGACAGACAGACAATGAATGGTAGAGGGAGATAGAATCTCAGGCAGGCTCTATACCCAGCATGTAGCCCACTTGCAGGGACCAATCCCATGACTGTGACACCATGACCTGACCTGAAATCAAGAGTCAGATGTTCAGAGGACTGAGCCACCCAGGCACCCCAAATTGTTGTTCGTGTTTTTTTTTTTATTTTTTGTCTCATCATTTTGTATGATTTGTAGGTCTCATTTCTAACATTTAGCCTTGTGTTTATAAGATCCTTAATTGTTGAGGCTTAAAGTAGAAATCTGTCTTTATTGTTTTGTAGTATTCACTGAATGCATATGCTACAATTTACTTATGCACAATTTATTTAAGCATTCTACTTTTTTGTTTTTTTCTAAAAAAAGATCTTACTTTCCGTTTGGTCCACAGCTTGGGAAAGGGCTCCAGGGTGGTTACAAAGCTGCCTGGTGGCTGCTGGGAGAGGCTCAGGCACAAGCCTTGGCACCAGGGTGATGCCAGAGCGTCCCTTCAAAGGCTGCTGGGCTTCAGAGGCTCATAGTTGTGCTTGAGGATGAGCCTTTCTTTATTTTTTAAAGTTTATTTATTTATTTTGAGAGATACAGATATAGTACAAGTGGGTGTAGGGGCAGAGAGAGAAGAGAGAGAGAATATGAAGTAGGCTCCATGCTGTCAGCGCAGGGTCCAAACTCATGAAACCGTGAGATGATGACCTGAGCTGAAACCATGAGTCAGGGGCTTAACTAACTGAGCCACCCCGACACCCAGCGGATGAGCCTTTCTAATAGATAGTCACCCAGCCCAGCCTGGAGGCCAGCCAGCCTGCAGAAGTGAGCCAGGTGGTCGCCATCTTCTTCGTGCTTTTCACCTCCTCATCTAGGAAGTGGGCAGGAAGTCACAAAGATAGGGGTCTCGGTAGAGAGAACCAAAGCATACAGATCCAAAAGGGCCTGGTTCAGGTTATTCTCCAGAACTAGGATGATTTCCACAGCCTCCAGGGTTTTACCTACTTCTCTTGGGAAGGCTTATGCACATCCTGGAAGAGGACTCTGCCAGGCTGGTTTTGCATCTTCAGGAGATGCTCTGTGTCCTCCTGCTTCTGCACAGCCAACTTGTGGAAGAAACGGCCCACGGCCTCCAGAGCCACATTGTCCCTGTCGAAATACAAGCCCAAAGAAAGGTAAGTGTAGGAAGACTGCAGTTGCATGTTGACTAGGCAGTTGTGGGTGGCCTCCAACTTTCATGGAATAATATGAGTGAGGGAGATCATGGTTGATCAGTATTGAGGAGCTAAGCTCAAAATTGGGTGTTGGCTGATCCTGGAGTCAGAGGGTGGCAGCAAAGATGGCTTTGAAGGTTGCACCTGGAAAAAGTTTTGGAGTGTGATCAGAGACTGGTAGAAGGGGCGTCCCTGAGTCTCTTCTGTCCTGCTGAAGCAAGACACAGATCCAGGAGACTGCTGGGTGCACTGCCTATGCATTCTACTTTTGATGGACATTTGTGGTGTTTTCTGTTTGAGTGTGTTACAGTGTTTCTGTGAATATTTGTGGATGTGAATTTTTTTTCTTCAAATTTTTATTTAAATATCAGTTAACATAGTGTAACATTAGTTTCAGGTGTAAGATTCGGTGATTCCTCACCTATATACAATTCCCAGTGTTCATCACAAGTGCCCTCTTTCACACCCATCACCCATTTAACTTATCTCCCCACTGGAAGATACATATTTCACTGTGGATTAGGGTCTTGCATAAGGTTTGGCTATTTGCCATTATGTCCCAAAAGTTTCTCTTCTCCATTTTTTTCTCTCCTCTCATTCTGGGACATCAACTAAATGTAAGGTAGGCCTTGTCATTGTAACTCTGTGCCTCTTCTATATTTTCCTTCCTTTTTTTTCTATTTTTGGATGAATTATGGATATTTTTTCTAGTAATTAATTCTGTCTTCAGTTGTATTTATCTACCATTAAAAGTATACATTGAGTTTTTATTTCATCCATTACATTTAATGTTTTTGCAATATCTACTTAGTTCTTTTCCAAAATTACTCCAACACTTTTTAGGATTCCCTGTCCATATTTTGCAACTTGGATTTCATTTCTACTGTAAATATGGAGCTCCACTTAATTTCAGTAGCTCAAATTTCTGTGGTTTGGTTTGTGCTGTTGATTTATTAATTCAGATTTTTCTCACTTATGTGATATTTACGTGTATATGTGTATGATCTAGACACTGATTTTTATAAGAAGCTATTTGTCATCCTTGTTTCTAAAGACTACAATACAAAAAGAATAAGTAAATTTAACAAAAAATAGCATATTTCTTGACTATATCTACAAAAATAAATTCCTATGGACAATTTTTTATGTGAATACATTTTATTGATTGATTTTGGGGAGTCACTTGCTATCTGGCTATACCCATACTCCTCCCCACAGAAAAAAGGTCAGCCTTAAAAATATTTATTCTCCTATATTCTTTTTGATCAAATAATATTTTTCATTAATAAACTTTATTTTTTAGAAAAGTTTTAGGTTCCCAGCAAAATTGAGCAAAAAGTGCAGAGAATTCCCATATACTCTCTATTCCCAAAGATGCACATCCGCCCCACACCCCATATCATCATCTCATTTGTTACAGTAGATGAACCTACACTGCTACAGCATTATCACCCTGAAGTCCCCATTTTACATCAGGGTTCATTCTTGGTATTGTACACTCTAAGAATTTTAACAAATATGTAATAACACTATCCACCATCCTGGTATTCTACAGAATACTTTAATTGCCATAAAAACCCTCTGTAAATATCCATGTGCAGGTTTTCATATGAACATCAGTTTTTAAATCATTTGGGTAAATACCAAGGAGCATGATTACTGATTGCATGTTAAAAGTATGTTTAATTTTAAAGAAACTGTAAAACAATCTTTCAAAGCAGCCATAGAATTTTGCATTCCCACCAGCACTGCATGAGCTGTTGGTCCACATCCTCACCAGAGTTGGGTATTGTCGGTGATCTGGATTTCGGCCATTCTGATAGGTGTTTTGTGGTATCTTGTTTTAATTTGCATTTCCCGGATAATGTGTGATGTGGAGCATGTCTTCATATGCTTATTTGCCATCTGTATACCTTCTTCAGGGAGGTGTCTGTTAAGATCTTTGGCCCGTTTTTAATATGGGTTTTCTTAGTGTTGAGTTTTGAAAGTTCTTTCTATATTTTGGATAAATGCCATATACCAAAAGTGTTTTTTGCAAATATTTTTCTCAGTCTGGATTGTCTTCTCATTCTCTTGACATTGTCTTTTGCAGAGCAGAACTTTGTAATTTTAATGAAGTCCAGTTTACTAATTCATTCTTTCATGGATCATAGCTTTGGTGATAAAAATCCTCACCACACTTAGTGCTGGTCTAGGTTTTCTCCTACGTTTTCTTTTAGGAATTTTGCATTTTATGTTTAGGTATGTAATCAATTTTCACTTAATTTTTGCAAACTATCTGAGGTCTTTGTTTAGATTCTTTTTTTTTTTCTGCATGTGGATATCCAACATCATTTGTTGATGTATTGCCTCATACAAAGAATTAGGAAATATTTCCTCCGCCAGTATCTTCTGGAAAAGACTGTAGAGAATAGATATAACTTCATCCTTAAATATTTCATAGAAATCACCAGTGAACCCATCTAGGCTTGATGCATTCTGTTTTTGATCCAACTCATTTAACAAATGTGGTCCTGTTCAGATTGTCTTTTCCCTCTTGTGTGAATAAAATAACTTCAATTCTATGTCTTAAGTGAATTTTGGAATATTGTTTGTTTCAAAGAAGTGATCAATTTCATTTAGATAATCAAATTTGAGGGTATAGAGTACTTGATAGTATTTCTTTAAATTTTTTTTAACATTTATTCATTCATGAGAGCGAGCATGAGCAGGGTAGGGGCAGAGAGAGAGGGAGACAGAATTCAAAGCAGGGTCCAGGCTCTGAACTGGCAGCAGAGTCCAAAGTGGGGCTCAAAGTCACGGACTGCGAGATCATGACCTGAGCCAAAGTCGGACACTGAACAAACTGAGACACCCAGATGCTCCGTTATTTCTTGATTATCTTTTTAGTGTCCATGATATCTCTGGTGAGGTCTGTATTTCATGCCTCATATTAGTAATTTGTGTTCCCCCGCTTTTATTATTAGCATGGCATAGGTATATCAATTTTACATACTTTTCAAAGAACAAGCTTTTGGTTTTATTATTTGCCTCTATTGGATTCTTTTGTTTAATTCGATTGGTTTCTTCTCTGATTCTTTTTACTGCTCTTCCTTTAAATCCAGTTAACATACAGTGTGATAGTACTTTCAAGTGTACAATTTAGTGATTCAACACTTCCATACAACACCCCGTGTTCATCACAACAAGTACACTCCTTAGCCCCCATCACCTATTTCACCCATCTCCCTACCTCCCTTCTGGTAACCATCAGTTCTCTAAAATTAAGAGTCTATTTCTTGGCTTTCCACTCTATTTCCCCTTGTGATTGTTTTGCCTCTTAAAACCACATATGAGTGAACTCATATGGTATTTATCTTTCTCATTTTAACTTATTTTGCTTACCATAATACTCTCTAGTTCCATCCTTGTTGTTAGAAATGTCAAGATTTCATTCTTTTTACAGCTGAGTAATATTCCATTGTATATGTATCACAGTTTCTGTATCCTTCATCAGTTGATGGACTTTTGGGTTCTTCCTATTATTTGGCTACAGTTGATAATGCTGCTATGAACATCAGAGTGCATGTATCCCTTTGAATTAGTATTTTTGTATTTTGGGGGTAAATACCTAGTAGTACAATTACTGGGTCATAGGGTAGTTTTATTTCTAACTTTCTGAGGAACATCCATAATATTTTCCAGAGTGGCTACCCCAGTTTGCATTCCCCCCAAGTAGTTCCCCTCTCTTCATCTCCCCCCTCCCTTCTTTGCCACTGGGGCTCCCTCTCCTTCTTAGCACTAGTGATCCATTTCTCTCCCAAACCACATCTCTGTACTTCCTACCTTCTTCAATATGGCTTCTTGTCTCCCTTTAGTTGTGGAGTTTGTTCTGTCAGTCTTTAGGTTAATTTCTGGGGTATTGAGAATGATTTGATATTTATCTTGTTGTGTTCAAGGGGCGAGAAGAGGCTAGGGTCCTCTTACTATGCAACATCTAAGCTCCCCTCTTATTACTGATTTTCTTCTGCTTACTGGTGTCTAATTTGCTCTTCATTTTCTAGTTTCTTAAAGGGAAGTTTAGATCATTGATTTTAGATCTTTATTCTCATCTAACCTATGCATTCCATGCTATAAATTTCCCTCTAATCACTGCTTTCACCGCATCCTACAAATTTTGGTAAGTTGTGTCTCCTTTTCCTTTAGTTTGAAATATTTTAAAATTTCTTTTGAGATTTCTTTGTCCCGTATGCTATTTAGAAATGTTGCTTAAGCTCCAGTGATGTTGGATTTTGCAGCTACCTTTCTGCTGTTCTAGTTTAATTCTCTTGTGATCTATGGATTGAGATTGTATGATGACCATTCTTATACAGTTGTTGGGTTTAATGGTCCAGAATGTGGTCTGTCTTGGTGAATGTGCTATGTGAACTTTAGAAGAATTTGTATTCTGTTGTTGGACTAAGTAATGTATAGGTATCCATCACATTCTGTTGATTGATTTTGTTATTGAGTTCAAATATATCTTAGACTTTTGCCTGCTGAATCTGTCCATTTTTTAGAAACGGCTGTTAAAATCTTCAACTCTAATAGTGGATTTGTGTGTTAATTCTTGCAGTTCTATCAGGTTTTGTTTCATGTTCTGTTGTTAATTGCATACATTTTAAGATTGTTACCTCTTATTAGAGAATTGACCCCATCATTATGTGATGTCCCTCATAGTGGGTGATAACTTTTCTTGCTCTGAAGTATGTTATGTCTGAAATTAACGTATCTACTTCTGCTTTCATTTCAATAGTGTTAGCCTGATAAATTTTTCTCCATCCACTTACTTTTACACTATATTTATGTTTATATTTAAAGTGGATTTCTGGTACACAATATAAAGTGTTGTTTTTTTAATCCTCTCTGGCATTGTGTCTTAATTGATGCATTTGGACCATTGGCATTCAAAGTATTTATTCATATAGTTGGATTAGTATCTATTTGTTACTGTTTGCTATTTGTTTCCTTTGTTGTTCCTAGTTTTGTCTTCCACGCTTCTGCCTTGTTTAGTGTTATTAAGAATATTATATAAGTCCCTTTTCTTTCCTCTCTTAGCATATCATATCAATTATACTTTTTTGGCTTTTTAAAGTTGTTACTCTAGAGTTTGCAGTATACATTTATAACTAGACTACTTTGAAGTAACATTAGACACCTTCAGGGGTGTGTGAGTGTGTTACTGTAAGAAAATGATCCAAATTTTCTCCTCCTGTTCCTTGTAATATTGTTGTCATTCATTTTGCTTTTACATAAGCATACCTAAACATACATATGTATACATTTATTCTCAATGAATGGATTGTCAGAGTCCTACATTAGGAAGGTCCTGGGCTTTGTCTTTTCCTTTTGCCCTGTGATGTTAACAAAATTGCAGCTTAATTTTTCAGATATTTATTCTAGATGAGAAAATGGAGCTTTGAAAGCTCTGTTAACTCTTCGGGGTTTTCACATCTGTATATTCTTCACTATCATATTGTCTCCGTGATGTTGAGAGCTATTTAAAACCTTTGTTAAGTTGTTTTCGGAGAATTGGTATCTTTTACCTAGTTTTCGATTTCAAGAGGTGAAAATCTAAACAGCATTGGTTTTAAAGTTATATTTTCACTGATCATTTCTTTGCAATAGAAGGACAATTTTATGGTCAGCCCTCACCACAGATACGTGAGACACTGTCATGGGTCAGGTTTCAGATGCTGGCCTCTATCTCTTCATGATTTACAAGGAATAAGAGTGTATCTCAGGAACCATCCTCTCGAATTGAGGCATAAAAATACTGGCCCTGAAAGAGAATCTTATGGGAAAGAAGAGAAATTTTTCATAGGAAATTAGAGCCTAAAACTTTCAAACCACTTATGTCCTGATATCTACTTGGATTTGGGTGGTATAGATGTAACTGATTTTTTTTTTTTTTGAAATGAACTTGATTGCAGCAGAGAACATTGATGGTCTTAGAAGATCTCTTCCCTTGTGCATGACATAGAACATGCTCTCGTGGTTTTTTCCCAGAAATTTAGAGAAAGACAATTAACCTGGACATTTCTCCATCAAATGGATTCTTTAATTTGATCTCTGGAGTTTTCAAGTAAAGACAATATACTTAAGCTAGTCAGTGTTTTATTTGATAGGAATTAATCCTGTTAATATGGTTTTGCAGCAAAGGTGCGGTTTATTTTAACCCTCATTCTTAAAACCTAGAAATTTCAAGAATGTTAGAAAATACCACAGGAAATTATTGAAATTGAACTCAGAAAATGTTCATTGACCTGTGTAATAAGCAATCAGAAATAAACAGGATTTTAATTTCTTCTAAATGTTCAAGCATGTAATTTTTAAATGCCATTTTAAAATCTTAGCTATTTGATAGCAATTGAGTTCTAATTGCTCAAAAATGTTCCAACACAGTTAATAAAGAAATTGGTGATTGCCTGAGGTAGATAGATATAATTTAAATCTATACAAATTAGTTATCATTGATCCAGTTGACACTTAGTACATTTTTATTTTAATTCTCCTTGTTTATTAGCCAAAGGCAGTTTGCATAAATTTACATTCATGACTCATGATGTGCACCAATTGTTTTTTTTTTTTTTTTAAACAAATGACATTGATTAATATTGTCTAGGAATCTTTTCTGTTTTACATTTGTATATGCACATGTACTGGTATTTTTAAAGCAAAAATAGTATCTTGACAGTTAATCTTTATAAAGATTATAAAGAAGTTGCTCTAAAAGCCGAACTCTGTATTTTGTGTAACATATGATTTTTAAAGAAATGTTCCTATCATTTGACATAATTGAGTTTTTTGGTGTTCAATTTTAATTTCTTTATTCAGGAAGGTGCCTTTCTGTTGTTGATTTTGTTGTTGTTTTAACATTTATTCATCTTTGAGAGACAGAGAGAGACAGAGCATGAGCTGGAAAGGGGCAGAGAGAGGGAGACACAGAATCTGAAGCAGGTTCCAGGCTCTGAGCTGTCAGCACGGAACCCGATGTGGGGCTCGAACTCACGAACTGCGAGATCCTGACCTGAGCCGAGGTCGGTGGCTGAACCGACTGAGCCACCCACGTGCCCCGGTGCCTTTCTGTTTGTAATTCATTTGTCATACACTCATCACAAGTACATTTTGAAAAGTAGTTTAAAGCAACTTTTTCAATTGATGATAATTGAAGAGATGATGAAGCCTAGTTTCTGTAGGTTGCATAATACAGTTTTCTAACTTTCCCCCTGCATCTCGTATAAAACACTGCAGGATTGATTTATCTCTGAAACTTAGGATAACACCTAATGATGACCTCTAGACCCACAGGTTGAGGGTGTTAAGGGACTTTTAAAGCAAATGTAAGTCCCTCCTTCCGTCTGGGTAAGAGTTCTTACCACAAGGACTACTAGGTATAGAAGAGTGAATACAAAATGGCTTTGGAGTTTGAGAGAATAGATTTATATTCCTGTTTGTTCTTGACAGCTAGATGATGTAGCCTTGCTTTCTTAATATATAGCATGGGATCACATTTGTTTCTGAGTAGGATGTTGTGACGATTGAGATAAAATGTAATGGCCAAAATTTTTCGTCTGAATGGAAAAACAGGCATATGAACTAGTAACTATAATGAAATAAGTAAACAACAGAATTGGAATTAAAACCAATGTACCATAGGAATAACTGTTATGACAATGGGCAATTTTTATACGGGGATAATTATTTTTATTTTACTGCAAAAATCACACAATGTGAGATGAGCAAATTTTTAAGTGTTCAATGCTGTATTTTTGACTATAGGCACGATGTTGTACAGTAGATTGCTAGAGCTTATTCATCTTGCTTAAACTGAAACTTGATACCCATTGATTACAAACTCCCCATTCTCCCCTCCTCCCAGCCACTGGAAACCTCCATTATACTCTTTGATTCTGTGAATTTGACTATTTTCATTACCTCCTATAAGTGGAATCATGCAGCATTTGTCCTTCTAGATCTTACTTCACTTAGCATATTGCCCCCAAGTTTCATTCATATTGTAACATGTGTCAGAATTTCTTCCTTGTTAAAGCCAAATAGTATTACATTGTGTGTATATACCACACTTAAAAACAAAATCTATTCATCTGTTTCCGCAAGTTGGCTATTATGAGTAGTATGACAATGAATGTGGGAGTGCTAACATCTTGTGGAGATACAGGCTTCAATTATTTTGGATAAATAACCTGAAGTGGGATTGTTGTATTACATGTAATTAACTTTCAAGAAGTTGGAAAGTGAATGAGGTGAGAAATGATGTTTTACTGGTAGAACTTGGTTATTTCTGATAATCACAAGTTCAGTATAACTGTGCCCCAGTTTGAATTTTATCTGAGATAGTTGGTTTGCATGTAGGAGTCAGGAATGTTCAGATTTGATGTTAATTTGATGGAATTTTCACTTATTCTAGTATCTTCCCTCTGTATGTTCAAGATAATGTGCAAATATTACCTACATAAAACTAACTTTTCAGCCTGATGCAAGCCTTAAGGACATTCTAAGCCTTAGGTTTGCCAAGACCTTTTTGTTTGTTTGTTTGTTTGTTTGTTTGTTTGTTTGTTTTATGTGAGATAGAGACAGAGAGAGAGAGAGAGAGAAAACGAGAACACATGCGAGAGCATGCATGCAGGGGAGGAGCAGAGAGAGGGAAAGAGAATCCCAAGCAGTGGAGCCAATGTGGGGCTCGAACTCACGAACCGTGAGGTCATGACCTGAGCCCAGATAGAGAGTCACACACTTAACCAACTGAGCCCTCCTGGTGCCCCAGTTTGGCCAAGGGATTTTAACAAGTTTTTTCTTTGTAAAAAGATTAACTAGAAATTAGAAGAAAAACAAACGCATTTGTTGAACTTGCATTTCTCCAATGACAAATGTCATAATGACCCTCTGCTAAGAATGCACATACTAGAAGAGTTCGATGGTGGTTATTTTCCCCAGTAGTTTTGTATCACTTTCTGACAAACAACATTTAAACTTTGCTGATAGCTAACATGGTTTTAAAAATAAGTTTAGAGACAAGATTGGGCACTGATGTGTGAAATAAAAGGGGCTAAGATGGTATTTGAGGAGGGAGAGTAGAAGTGATACAAATTAGTTAGCACAGATCAGTTTGACGCTCAAAACATTTTGCTTTATTCCTGCTTGTTGTTTAGCCAATGGCCGTTTCCATACAATTAGAATCATGACTCATGATGTACGATTGCTTTTAAAAATGACATTGATTAATACTGATTTGAAGATATTTCTTTTTTACAATGTAATCAGCATTTTTAGGATAAAACAGTATTTTGACTGTTATTTTTATAGGTTAATTCAAAAATCTGAACTTTATATTTTACCATAGTGCCGAATACATGGATTAGTATGAATAATATAGAGGCCAGACTCTTTCTGTGATGTACTTAAAGCTATGACATAATTTAAAGAACACATCATGTAAATAATAGCCAATTCACTTGGCTACTTGATCATTTCAACGTAAGTCTCAACCATTCTGGTGTTTTTCTTTTTTTTTTTTTAATTTTTTTTTTTTACATTTATTTATTTTTGAGAAACAGAGTGAGACAAAGCATGAGTGGGGCAGGGGCAGAGAGAGAAGGAGACACAGAATCTGAAGCAGGCTGCAGGCTCTGAGCAAGCAGTCAGCACAAAGCCTGATGCGGGGCTCGAACCCACGAATTGTGAGATCATGACCTGAGCCGAAGTCGGGAGCTCAACTGACAGAGCCACCCAGGCGCCCCTGTTTTTCTTTTCTTAATACTGTTTGTGTAATGGGTTTAATACTGTGGCGCTGTGGTGACAGGAGAGGAGGTTATGTATGCAAAAGCGAGGGGAGACACATGAAGCATGGGTAGCATCACCATGACTACACAGAGGGACCCAAGAGGAAAATAGTGTAGGTTTTGCAGAGACCAGCACCTTGACCTCCATGATCAACTGAGTGGCTTTGCTTGCCTCTCTTCTACTTTTGTCAAGATCCTTTTTTTCTTTACAGAAAATAAACCAGATTCCATGTCTTCTACTTAAATTTTCATCATGCTTACCCTTAATCCAAACTCGGTTTTCATTTCCACCATCCTAAATTATCTGCTCCTACCTAACCCTTTGACCTCATCCCCACTTTGCCTTCTTGCTCACTGTGCATTAGCAAAACTGGCCTCCTCTTTTGTTCCTACAAAAATCCCAGGTTCGTTACCACCTTTCACCTTTTATGTTAATGCACACCTCTGGGGTGCTTTTCCTTGGTTGTACATGGCTTGCTTCTTCTCATTTAGAGCTGTCAGGTTCTTAGAAGGGCTTTTCATGACCATCTCTTCGGACATAGCTACCCAGTAACTGTGAAATCTTCCTGTTTAATTACATGGACAGCAAATAGGGCTAATGGATATTTTCTTGATTCTTTGTTTATTAATAGATTGGATTTTTCTTTATTCACTAAAATGTGAGCTCTGTGAGAAGAATTTTGTTTCTGTCTTGTTCATCAATGTGACCCAGAACCTTAAATGGTATTTGGTACATAGGAGATACTCACTATATATTTATTAAGTGAATGAATTAATATTGGATGTATGAAGATATTTCTTTAAAGATTCATCACTTGGATCAGCCAAATTTAGAGAATAAGCCTATTAAGCCAAAGGTTACTACAATAATCCTAGTATAAGGTGATGAGAATCTGAAACATTGGTTCTTAATCCTTTAATAAATTAATAAAAACTAATGGTATTTCTTTATAAATTCACATAGATATATACAAAATAATGCATTCTTCCTGTGGATTCAGAGATTGTCATTTCCCCATAACTCCATGGACCATTGAATAAAAACTCTAGCTCACACACTCTACTTCATGTAGTGTGTGGAAAGTAAAAAAAAAAAAAAATGGATGTTAAAAAAATAGCATTAAGATTTTCAGATTACAATATTGAGGGACAATGAGAAAGAAGAGTGATGGCATTAAAGTACTGAATTGAGAAATGTAAGTGATGTAACAGTTTTGGGTTTTGTGACCCACTGGCAATTAGAATTAGCTGTAATTTTGGTAGAAATCTGAACTTTGAATGCAGGTTTAGGTAGTAGAAAAATAATTGACGGAATTCTGGCCTTGTTGCTTTTCAAAGGAGTTGGTATGTAGAGAAATGTACATTTAAGGTATGAGAAAAGAAACACAATTGAAGGAGTAAAAAGAACCCTGAAATGCAAGATGGAACTAGGACAATATATTACCACAAAAATGTCAGACTAGGGGATGTAAACACCGTAAGTGTCTGTGTCGTGTCAGAACATGGGCATGTCAAGAGTGAAGTGAATGAGCTGGTTTCATGGACCAGTAGAACTGAAGGCAGTGTCCCAGAAGGGCTAGAAGACAAAAATATTTGGAATGTTTGAGAAGCAAGATGGTTCCAAGATGTTTGGATAATTGAGGGAAGGAAAAAATTGAAGATCTGTGTTGAGGGGGCCCAATTTAAAGCCAAGTAGGGTGAGTTTATTTGACAAATAAAATCTGACAAGAATCAGGCATAGAGAAGGGAAAACAACTGGCCCAGAGAACAGAAATATTGATAGAAGCTTGATTCTAGTAACCTTTCTACTTTGAGCTTCTTTTCTCCTTTTGGTTGGCTTTAGTAGATGTCACGTATTGAATGAAAAATCAGCAGCTGGGAAGCTCCATGATACTGAGTACAGAAATATAGGAGCTTCAAACTGGGGAAAACAGGATGGCCTTAAATAAAGTAGATTTAGTATAGTACAAGATGGAAAATGATGTATGACCCTACAAGTTCTTTATATTGATATTGCTATGTAACAAATGAGGCAACAGTCTTCTAGAAACGGTGGAGTAGGTAATTAAAATTAATTTGTGCTTAACGGCTTATGGAATCAAGCCCTTGGTCAGGCTCTGCCCTGACAACACTGAGCCTGCTTGGGATTCTCTCTCTCCTTCTCTATCTGCCCCTCTCCTCCCCCCCAGCACACACTGCCTCTCTGTCTCTCTGTCTCTCTCTCTCTCAAATAAACTTTAAGAAATAAACTTTACCTAACTTAAAATAACATACAGGGCAAAATTATTGAACATACCTTCTTGAAGGCCAAAGATACCTGATTGAAGTGAAGGACAGAGACCAACAGGCATGAATTTTGGGGTCTTTGATTCCCCCTTTGGACAGCAGTAAACAATTGGAAAATCATTTTAATTAGAGAATAGGTTTTTAAAAATGTGTTTGAAAGATGATATCCAGTTGGCCAATAAACATTTAGCCCAGGATTCAAACTCCTCAGTCATCAGGGAAATTCAAATTTAAATATGAAATACTGATGTACTCCAGGAATAGCTAATATTAAAATTATAGTGTAGTATCTTAGCAAGGTGACAGAAGAAACAGAATTCCCATTTTTGGTCTTTGTGACTGGGAGAAATATTTTATCTTTATTACTCAGTAGTTCTACTCTAGAAACACACCCAACAAAAAGGTACACACATGACTACCATTACACATGAACATGAATGTTCATACACATTATTCATCGTATCAATAAATGGAAACAGCAGGCACAGTCATCCATAGTAGAATGGATGCAACCTGAATTTCTGCATGTTTATTCAATGGAATACTATGAAGTAATGAAAAGGGGAGTTGTAGACACATGAAACATAGATGGAACACAAATATAATATTGAATTAAAGAAGGCAGATCCAGAAATACATAATATATAATTACATGAATATAAATTTTGAAGCACAGGAAAATGTAGGGATGAATTTTGATTTGATAAAGTGTAAAGAAAAATATGAATGTAATTGTTATGAAAATCAGGAGGGTGGTTACCTGTGAGCAAGGTAGAGTAACATGTGGCCCAAGAGGAATCATCTGGGTAGCGATACTGTTCTAAATTTGGACTGGAGAGTGGTTTCATAGGCACTTGCTTTATGGCACATAATTGATCTGTGACTTTTCATGCAGTTTTTACATGTGTGTTGCATTTATGATTAAGTTTTTTTAAAGAAAAGCTAGTTGAAAATGTAGCATCACATGTAAGAAAAATTAATAAAAGTTAACCTTTTTAAAAATATTTATTTTCACAGAGAGCATGAGCACAGGAGGGGCAGAGAGAAAGGGGAGAGAGAATCCCAAGCAGACTCTGTGCTGTCAGCATAGAGCCCAGTGCAGGGCTCAATGCCACAAACCACGAGATTATGACCTGAGCTGAAATCAAGAGTTAGATGCTTAACCACTAACCCCCCCCCCAGGTGCCCCAAAGAGAAGTTGTCTTGAGGGACCAGCATCCTTTTGTCTTATGTTTAGTGAAAGCTTGATCTATTTCCAGAACTATTGAATAGAACCTGAGAAAAAGCAGAAATCATAGGGGTTATGAATGTCTCCATTTTACAGGTGAGAAAATGAGGTTTAACAGGTTTGAATATAAGCTCAATGTCACATAACTAGGTAGAACTCAGAATCAGATCTGCTGACTAGGAGTATGGATTTTTTTTTAAGTCCGTTCATATATTTTTTGTTAAATTCCCCTTTAAACTATGAATTGACTTGAGTATTAAAAAAAAACTTTAAAGCTATAAACAAACTTCCCCATCCTTGAAAGAATATTTATAACTCAAATTCATTTCCTGTTATAAATAAATTTATGTCTTAATAATGACTTTTAAAGATATACTCTGGGGGTAATTTTTCTCTGGAACTTTTTCCCATTAGAAGTTAATACATATTATGAAATATCTTCACCTGGTAAATCTCTTCAGAATGAATGGATGTGCAAACTGTCAAATGATGCACATGCATTAAATATGGGCTTTTAATTAAGTGGATGAGTTAATATTTTTGTCAACATGAAAGGACAATATTTTACATCTAACATTCATGAATGTATTACTTCTTGCAGTAATTAGCACTGATTTATTATATGATGGGAGGGTGTGTGCATGGCATGTGTGCATACATGGCATTTATTTTATAATTAAAGGATTTTCTACAGTACACATCGAAAGGCACATGAGTTAGAGATGGTTTTATAATTGTTCACATGTGAAACCAACAGAGAAGAATGAATCTATTAATACGTCTAATTCATTCAAAAATATTTATCCAGTGTCCAGTAATGCAAGTTTAAAAGCATTGTATTAGCAGTGTTTACAAGCTAATGATGTGATATTTGCATTCTGGAAATAAAGGTTCTGTAATAGTGCCAGTCTGTGATTTCATCCTGGTTCTCTGCACAAATCCTTGTTTCTTATTATTCCAAAGTCATCTTTATTGCATGTGTATTCATCTGTTAAGTAATAATCACAAATGCCAAAGCCATGGATAGGGGTAGAAATACACATCCAGTGGTGGTATTAATACTCTTGGTTTAAAGAACTATTTTCATCTGCCAAGTTTTGATTGTTCTGAATACTTGGATGTATTACTGCCTTTCATCATGCCAGAAAATGTAGAATTCTTCATTTCTTTGTTTTCCTTGGCTTTCACAACAACCCTTGAGATTCATTGTCAATCTGATTGGCATCTTTCATATATTATGGCACCTAGAATTAAGCATAATGCTTCCAGAATAATATGTTTATTCAGTTTAGAATTTCACCTCATTCTAAATGGAGATCTCATAATTACATTGTTCAATAGTTTGTCACACTGTTCGGAGGAATACCTTAGCAAATTAAAGGGAAGACAAAAACCTTTTTCATTATTTAATGACACATTCTCTACTAATTCATCCTCATTATGAAATAAGAGAAAATTTTTCTTGTGAGATTTGTGATCAAAATCAAATCAACAGATATTGAACATTGGCTCATGCAAAAAACTGTGAGAAACGAAGTACAAGATACATTGCCTTTAAAAGATTTATAGTTCGGTTAGATAAGGAGAAACATTAAGTAATGTAATATGACACAGTATTTAATAATTCATGTTTATCATAACATAGTTGTGAAAGCCTCATATTTCAGTATTTGTATAAAATGCTCATGCACTCCAAATTATAAATAAATACAGATAGAAATAAATAGGAAGTAAGCCAAGTTTCATGTTTTCTTAGTACATCTATTGAACTGTCAGTTACTAAAATTATACTTACTTAATTAGTACTTTGAGATATAGAAACTGCCATTTTAGGGGCGCCTGGGTGGCTCACTCGGTTAAGCGTCCGACTTCGGCTCAGGTCATGATCTCGCGGTCCGTGAGTTCGAGCCCCGCCTCAGGCTCTGGGCTGATGGCTCGGAGACTGGAGCCTGCTTCCGATTCTGTGTCTCCCTCTCTCTCTGTCCCTCCCCCGTTCATGCTCTGTCTCTCTCTGTCTCAAAAATAAATAAACGTTAAAAAAAAATTAAAGAAACTGCCATTTTATAATTTTTGTCTCTTCTGAAGGCCTTTCTGACTTATACAAATCTTAGACAAAGATTAAAGATTGTTTTCATTTCAGAAAAGGGAAAAGAGGGGTGCTTGGGTGGCTCAGTCGCTTAAGGGTTCGACTTTGGCTCAGATCACGGTCTCCAGATTCATGGGTTTCAGCCCCGCATCAGGCTGTCTGCTGTCAGTTTGAAGCCCCTTCAGATCCTCTGTCTCCTTCTCTCTGCCCCTCTACCCCTCCCTCAAAAATATTTTTAAAATTTTTTTTAAAGGGAAAAGGTATTTCATATGTTCTCATAAATACATGTTAAATGTTTCAAAAGGCAGACTATTGAATTTGAAACAACGGCTTATTAACATAATTTTTAATTAAAATTTAATAAAAAGTTCATCTACTTCTAAGGGGTAGAAATCATTGATTTTTTTTTATTGATGGTATATTCAATTTGTGATAATATACTGAATTTCATGCTTGTGTAAATAGGAGATACTTAATGTATACCAATAATTTTAAAACATAAGTATTTCCGGGGCACCTGGGTGGCTCAGTCGATTAAGCGTCTGACTTCGTCTCAGGTCATGATCTCATGGTTTGTGAGTTTGAGCCCCGCATCAGGCTCTGTGCTGACAGCTCAGAGCCTGGAGCCTGCTTCGGATTCTGTGTGTCCCTCTCTCTCTGCCCCTTCTGCCACTCGAACTCTGTCTCTTTCTCAAAAAATAAACATTAAAAAATATTTTTAAAAACATAAGTATTTCTACTAGAATATTTATAAGTCCTTATTAAATGTACTTACATAAATATGTATTTATGAACAAAAATGATTACTCATCTTTCAAACTCTAGAAAGCAAGAAACTTGAAGTAAGCAATTATTGAAAACATAATTTCTAGAGCTCACATTCATGAATACTTGGAAATTAGACAATCTAAAACAAAATAATTCACAAATTAAGGTCCTAATTGGTTACAAATGACATTTCCTTCTGGGTAAAACATTTGATACCATCATTTCCATGATAGAGAAATGAACGAGTTTTAATGTGCATTAAAGTCTGAAAGTAGGTCTCGAGAAAACAGAGAAGTCACGTCTCTAATTTGGCTTGAAATGTATTAGAATTTTTAGTTTTTCTCATATTAGTGTGTGAGAAATACATTTTTTTTCAAATCGGCAAATATCTAAAGTAAATTTCTTTGATTTTAAACAAGAAAAACATCAGAGTAAAGCAAAACAAAAAACAGGAATGTACTTTTCTCTTGAACATGAAACTAGGAATGGAAGATACGTCTTAGTATAAAAGGGCTGCAGCATCAGTTTACCCTGTCTCAGGCAATTGAACAGGAATGCTCAGCCCAGAAACTTCCCTGCAGTCATTCAGCAAATAGTATTGATGGCCTGCCAAGTGTGTAGCACCTGATTTTGAGGCAGTAGAGGACCCTCAGAAATATAATACCCAGTCCCTTTCAATAGGAAGTGTCAATCTAGACTGGGCCTAAGTCATGACAGTGGATGAGAAATCACTGTGCAAGAACCAATAATAAAACTAGACAGGAATATAAAGAATGTCTGCAAAGACTAGATGATAAGTGATACAGGAGGTATGTACTCTAGAAACTCCAAGAAGGAAAATATCATTCTTGGCTGGTTATGCATTATGATCTTAGGCCAGCCGATTCTGGAACATTGGGCTAACATATATAAAGTTACTTGAAAGAATAGATGTCATTTGTTTATTTTTTTGTAGGCATAGAAGAATTTGATTAAAAACACAAATAGCTGATTTGATGTAATAATTAACAGGACTTAATCTTTGTGTTTTGTCAAATTACTGGGTTTCATTAAACATGTAGAGTCACCCCTCTTACTGACATAGGTGAAATACAAGGAAGTTTTGTTTCTTAACCTTATCTTTACCACCTTGTTTGGATTACTCGATTATCTAGAATTCTGGAAATACCACTTTATTTTGTTGATCTCAGTTATCTCTTTGTTTTGGTATTAGCTTTTCAAATGTACTTAAAAATAGTTGAGATGAGCTTATTAAGGCAGAAAAATCCACATGGTGCTAGATTTCTAAATAAAGATTGTGATTCTCATTTTGGGAGACTTCCCTAATAGAAGGGTAGATTGTAAATCATTACATTAATCCTTACTTTCTTTCACATCCAAACTATATAGTTTTTCTTCTTTTAAAAGTCCAATTTTATATATCTACAGAGATAAGGTTTTTTTTTTATTCCAAGGGATGTAAATACTCACCATCCATACCCTAGAGCTGAAATGTCTATATTTCATTATACATTTATTCTTACCCTTCCACAGAAGTTTACTCTCTTAACCAAAGCTGCCAAAATTCGGGCTAATTTCCTTAAAAATTCCTAAACCATTTTAACATTTGTTTAAAAAAGCACTAAAAAAATCTGCATCAGCATTTTCAGGACATGAATGCTTTATAATTCTCTTTTTATCTCTTTTAGAACTTGTGTCACTTTGTCTTTAGTTTGGATGTTGAAGGATGCTGACCTTGGCTCATGATCAGACATAGACTAATAAAGCCTCTGTCAGACTTAGGAAATTAAAGAAATAGTACTGCTTGTAATAGACAAGTGGCTTCTGCATTTCAGGGAAGGTTAAAGTCAAACTGAACAGCCTTCAGAAGTTTAGACTAAATTAGGGATATGTGTGTTTCCTGCAGAGTGTGTCAATCCTGGGCTGGAAAAAAGATACACTTAAGGCTTTTGTTCAGATACACTCTAGACACAATCATCATTCTTAGGACAAATTCTGCCTGCAAATATTTACACATTACATAATCTGATACTGTTTAGTTCACCTGCCCCAGCCTTTATTTTTCCATGTGCAAAATGAAGAAAAATTGCTCAGGGCTTATTGAAAGTATTAAGTATATGGAACCATAAGAAAAGTAACCCTTTGGGGCTCCTGGGTGGCTCCATCAGTTGAGCGTCCAACTCTTGATTGGAGCTCAGGTCATGATCCCAGAGTTGGGGGATCAAGCCCCACGTTGGGCTCCACATTGAGCATGGAGCCTGCTTAAGATTGTGTGTGTGTGTGTGTGTGTGTGTGTGTGTGTGTGTGTGTGTGTCTCAAATTAAAAAAAAAAAACAACTAACTCCCTTTGCTCATTTATTAAACAGATATTTGCAAAGTGCCCAGTGGAAATACAATGATTAAAAAAGGCATGGTATCAGTCATCAAGGATAGGACTATTAGATGAGGAAGTAAAGTCAATTGACAGATCAATGGATAAAGAAAATGTGGTATACACATAGAATGGAATATTATTTGGTCTTAAAAAGGGGAAATTCTGCCATATATGATACCATGAATAAACCTGGAAGACACATACAGCTTCTACTTATAGGAACTATCTTAAATAAGTCAAATTTAAAGAAGCAGAGAATAGAATGTTTGTTACAAGGACCTAGGAGGAGGGTTATATGGGGAGTTGCTGTTCAGTGATTTTAAAACTGCAGTTATACAAGTAGAGTAAGTTCTAGAGGTCTGCTGTACAATATAGTGCCTATAGTTAACATAACGTACACTTAAAAAATTAAAGAGGCTAGATCTGCTTTTAAGTTTTCTTACCGCATACACTACACAAAGGGCAGGAGGAAACTTTTGGAGGTGATATGTTTATTACCTTAACTCTGGTGATAGTTTCACAGGTGTATGCATATGTTCAAATTCATCAAATTGTATGTGTTAAGTATGCAGTTTTTATGTATTATACCTCAGTAAAATTGTCAAAAATGAAACAAGAAAAGATAGATGAGGAAGTAGCCTAGATAGAATGAGGAAACAAAAGAGAATTGCTTAAGGGCATTCAAGTATTTAATTACGGGTGCTCACAGAGGAAAAGAGAGACCTAGGTTACTTCCATATTCTTTAGTAGCTTTATTGGAATATAAAAAATACATACCATAACATACACTAAATACCATAATAAAATTAGGTTGTAGTACAATGTGCCACATTTCCATCATTTACAAAAGAAACTTCATGCCCATTTCCATTCACTCTCATTCCCACCTCCAGTCACAGGCAGTTGCTAATCTACTTCCTATTCATAGATTTTCCTTTTATGGATATTTCATATAAATGGAATCATACAATATGTGGTCTTTGTGTCTGGCTACTTTCATTCAGTATGATGTTTGTGAGGTTCATCCTTGTAGCATGGATCAGCACTTTATTCCTTTCTATTGCCAAATCATATTTCATTGTCTGGGTCTTCATTTTTTAATGTATCTTACAAATTTAAAGAAATGAAAAAATGTGGGGCGCCTGGATGGCTCAGTCAATTCAGCGTCCAACTCTTGGTTTTGGCTCAGATGATGATATCACAGTCCTGAGCCTGAGCCCCACATCAGGATCTGGATTGGGCATGGAGCCTTCTTAAGATCCTCTTTCCCTTTCCTTCTGCCCTTCATTTGCTTGTGCTTTCTCTCTCTCTCTTAAAAAAAAAAAGTCATAAAATGGTTACCAAAACCATTGTATAATTTAAATTCTTAGTTATAAGAAATTAATATCTTTGCAAAAAAAGATGAAAATTTAGGGGTGCCTGGGTGGCTCAATCTATTGAGTGTCCGACTGTTGGTTTTGGCTCAGGTCATGATCTAGCAATTTTGGGGTTCAAGCCTGGCATCTAGTTCTGTGCTGACAGCACAGAGCCTGCTTGAGATTCTCTCTCTCTGCCCCTCCCCCACTCATTTTTCTCATGAAATCATAAAAAACACATGAAAGATGTAAATTTATATGCCTATATGAATAAATATACTTTCTTACATCAAAAGTCTAAACTTAAGGCCTAACCCTCCCATCTCTTGAACACATATTATTATACTTGATTAGTAGTTAACATTTATCCAGTGATGACTGAAAACCTATAACTCATATAAATGCTTTAAAGAGTTGATGTCTCTTAATCTTCAGAGCAATCCTGTAGGAAAGCTTACTCTGACTCTGAAATCAGACTCCCTCAATATCAGTGCCAGTCACTGACCTAGTGTGTGATTTGAGCAAGAAACTTTACTATCAGTGCTTTGGTATCCACTATTAAAAAAATGGGAATAAAAATAGTATATAAGAATGGGTTTATTATGAAGGTCAAATTCCATAAGAATGAGGGTCAAAATCCATAAGAATTCTTGGCACATTGTATAACTGTAGTGTCAGCTACTATTAATAGAAAAGGAAATCACAGCTCAAGAGTGTTCAGGAACTTTTGTTGGGTAAACACTATGGCTGGGATTCAAACAGGCAGTAGCCCCCCAGACACCAACAACCTCCCGTGTGAAGGAGGAAAACCTAGAGCCCAGATGGTGGATATGGAATTTAAATCCATTACTTCTTTTTCCTGAAGCTGGAAAATAAGCCCTTTTTAAACTATTGAATATGTACAGCATAATGAGCATTGAGTCCAAGAGGTTACTGACAGAATAATCATATGTCCTTAAATTTGGTGGGGCCTGGGTTAACAGTATTAGATTTTGGTTATTCTGTTGAGGTTATTTAAAGCTGCTGCATACTAAGAGAACTTTAATCTGTGGAAGTAATTTAACAGAGTTTTACTTAAATGATAAATGTTGAGGGGCGCCTGGGTGGCTCGGTTGGTTAAGCGTCCGACTTCGGCTCAGGTCATGATCTCACAGTCTGTGAGTTTGAGCCCTGCGACGGGCTCTGTGCTGACAGCTCAGAGCCTGGAGCCTGTTTCGGATTCTGTGTCTCCCTCTCTCTCTGCCCCTCCCCTGTTCACGCTCTGTCTCTGTCTCAAAAATAAATAAACGTTAAAAAAATTAAAAAAAAGAAATGATAAATGTTGAAATACCTAGTGGTACTGAATGCTTCTGCAGTAGATTGTTACCTACAACTTTAATTCCAGGTATCTTTTATGACCATTACAGTTTGCTCTGAATCCCCAGAGTAATGTCACATAATTATTATTATGAAATATTTTATGAATGAGCATATAGTCATTAATCTGTGCATACTGAACAAAGGAAGATTCATGTCTATACTAGTAATCCCTCTTCCAAGGAAGAGTACTCTAATGTGTACAGATCAGTGAAGGAGTTACTAAATGGCTTTGTCCTATTGTGTTTCTTTGCAAAGTGGATAATGCAATTATTTTAAGGATATTTTTAGGTCCAGTTTTAGTGGAGATATTTGGCATGATGATGCCAGTCACTAATTTAGTTTTTAAAAGTCAATAACCTTTATTCTTTAAATAAATTTTAAGTTCACAGAAAAATTGATCAGAAAATAAAGTTCTCATCTACACCCTGTTGCCTCAGATATTTTATTATTCAACTATGTCTCTGACACAGATAAAAAATAGATATATTCTAAATTACTCTTTTTAAAAAGTGTAATTATATCCGTGGACTTCTTGTGATTTTGCTGTATCTGTACACATTCCTGAATTTTAAAGGTTGATTATTTCTTGAACAATATGATTATTTCAGGATCCTGAATTGGTAACGTATAAGCCCTTAGTTGATGCCTACTTCAATTTACCTACTTCAGTTAAAACTCCTATTAAAACAAATTCTGCCACATCTTCAAATTGAAGTTAAACTTTCAGTTCGTATTCTGATGAAAGTTCTGACGTCATTCTAAAATAAAAGTTTCTTGGAATTTTTTAAGTTTTGCAAAAGGATGCTGAATTCATCTGTTGAAAAGGGAGACCTAAAATTTTTGACTTTTCAGAGAGAGTTTAACCCTTTATTATATCAAGATACATCCTTCCCTTGTACAGTAAGAAATTCTGGAAACAAAAAAGGATTTTATTTTTTATTTTGTCTTCTGTACTATATTTTGCTTGCAAGGGCAAGTCTTTTTTAGGACATTTTGACCAAATTGCCATGGTAATTATGAGTGAAATGCAAAAACTGGTTTCAAATGCTTTTTTATAATTAAACAAATTTGGGAGAAAGTGAAAAAAATGTATGTTAATCATGGGCAAATCAATATCTGGTAAAAATGAGTTGTATCTAAGAAAAATTCTAGAAGAATTAAAAGAAAGTCCTGGAGGCTGCTTTGCATTCCCTGTCTCCCTCTTTCTCTCTGCCCCTCCCTGCTTGTGCTCCAAATAAACATTAAAAATTTAAATATCAGTAGGGCTAAATAAATATGCCGTGCATCTTAATCGAAGGGCAAACATGTAAGGGCAAAACAGAATGCTTCAATTTTATTTATTTCTTTAATATATTTGATCTGTAACCTTGAATTTCAGGTGCACAGTATGTTACTTGATACATTTATATTCATAATATTACCTTTGTAGCCATACGTATCACATTACAAAATTGTAGTGCAATATTGTTTGTCGTCTTTATTTATCACACAGTACATTAGATTACTGTGGTTTATTTACCACTTGTTTCCAATTTGTACCCTTAAACAAATCAGTCTTCCCTCCCCATTTCCCATTCTCTGTTAACCCTGGCAACTACCAGTTGGCTCTGTTTTTTATGGGTTCGTCTTTTTTTTTTTTTTTTTAGATTCCACATGTAAGTGATGTCCTACAGTACTTTTCTCTTTCTGACTTAGCTCGCTCAGCATAATGTACTCAGGATCCTTCCGTGTTGTTGCAAATGGCAGGATATCCTCCTTTCTTACGGATGCATAATACTCTATTGTGTATAGATATCCCATTTTTATTATCCATTAAGGGACATTTAGATTGTTTGCATATCTTGGCTGTTGTGAAAACTGTTGCAATAAAAATGAGAGTATAGGTATCTCTTCACAGTAGCATATTTAAATTTTAAACCAAGAAGAGAAATATTGATCTACCCAACAGAAAGACAAATACCATCTGATTTCACTCATATATGGAATATAACAGACAGAACAGATGAACATAGGGAAAGGAAGAAAAAAGGGAGGTAAACGATAAAAGATTATTGATTATAGAGAAAAAACTGAGGGTTGCTGGAGGGGAAGTAGGCAGGGGATGGGCTAAATGGGTGATGGGTATTAAAGAGGGCACCTGTGATGAGCACTGGGTGTTACATGTTAGTGATGAATCACTAAATTTGACTCCTGAAACCAATGTTACACTACATGTTAAGTAACTAGAATTTGAATAAAAACTTGAAACAAACCCAGAAAACACAAAGAGCAATATAAAAATGAAGGAAAGAGTCTAAAAGTAAAGGACAAAGTCAAACAAAAGGAATAGTATAAATAAATATGTTCTAAAATATGTAATATAAATGTAAATCCTTTAAAGCCATTGATTCGAAGGCAGAATCAATAGAATAAATAATGTAAAAAAAATCACGGAAAACTTGCACATTTTTTAAAATGAGAAAAGATCATGGGTTACTTCCATAGCTTGGCTATTGTAGACACTGCTGGGTGAAACAGATAAAGGAGATTAAGAGTAAACAATGTGATCAGCACTGAGCAATGTATAGAATTGTTGAATCACTGTATTATAAAATAATATACTGCATATTAATTATACTTCAATATATAAAAAAAGAAAATATAAGGGTAGAAATCAAATAATGACTAACATTAATACAGAAAATTACCATAATCAGACATTATACTTTTAAAAGGTTAATAAAATAGACCATTGGTAACATAGTCAAAACAAAAAGAGGATGTAAATAAAATGCAAAGTGAGATAAAGAATTTGTATGCAACAAATAATTGAGAAAATAACATAACTGCATGTGCAAATACAGTTGAAGATGTGAAGTATATCATCTAGGAAAATATAAAATGTTTAAATTGGTGCAAAGAGAAACAGAGAAGAACTTCACTAGGTAAATAAGAATCAAAGCAATTGATTCTTTGGGCAGTTGATAAACCCACTTCTTTGAAAACACTCCAGGATTAGATGGTTTTACATGTGAGTCCTACCAAATGGTCAAGGATCTTTTATTTTTTTCCCTTTCTCGTGGACCAGAATACAAAAACAGGAGCATTTATGCCTATGTTGTTTTATGAAGATAATATAATGTTGATTACAAAATCACATAGAAGAATTTCCCTTTCTCTTAAATAGATGCCAATATCCAAAATAAAATATTAAATCTAATACCTTATTAAAATAATACAACATGGGACACCTGGGTGCCTGAGTCAGTTGAGCATCTGACTCTTGATTATGGTTCAGGTCATGATCCCAAGGTTATGGGATCAAGCTCCAAGTGGGGTTCCATGCTGTGTCTGGAGCCTGCTTAAGATTCTCTTTCCCCCCCACCTGCCCTTCTCCTCTACTCACACTCTCTATCTAAAATACATAATAATCATTATCATCATCATCAAGTAAGGTTATCCAAGAAATGCAAAAATGTCCCCAATTCAGAAAATGTATCAATATTTTTTTCCACATAAGTCGATTAAAGAAGGATTTATACAATTATCTTAACCAGCATAGAATAAATATTTGATACAGCTCTTCATCAATTTAAAATAGAAAATTCTATTAAGCCAAGAATATAAAGGAACTTACTTATCTTGGTAAATTTGTGTTCTAACCCTACAGCAAATATTACACTTACTGTAGTAACGGAAATGTGTTCTTTTTATGATTTGGAACAAAGCAAGTATATTTATTATCACTACTGCATTTTAATCTAGGATAGGAAGACCTAGCCAGTATTAGAGAAGGAAACCAGAAATAGGATTGGAATACAGAACAATAAAATAGACACTTTTTTTGTAGATAAATGATTTACCTAGAAAAATTGGAAGACTCCACAAAAACTATCAGAATTAAGAATTTTTAAAATGTTCACCTGCTATGTTGCTGATAAGATTATTCCATAAAAATGATCAGAAATAACCAATTAGAATATTTAATAAAAGAATACATTGTCATTTTTTAAAATTTTTTTTTAAACATTTATTTTTTTTTTGAGACAGAGACAAAGCATGAAGGGGGGAGGGTCAGAGAGGGAGACACAGGATCCGAAACAGGCTCCAGGCTCTGAGCTATCAGCACAGAGCCCGATGCAGGGCTCGAACTCACAGACCGCGAGATCATGACCTGAGCCGAAGTCGGATGTTTAACTGACTGAGCCACCCAGGTGCCCCAGAACACATTGTCATTAATAATATAGAGATTAGTTTAAGAAAAATAGCTCTTTATAGCTGAAGTTTAAAACTAACAGAACACAAAATATTCCATGCTCTTGATTGAGATGAAAAAATATTGTAAAGATACCCATTTTCCCCAAATTCATTCAAAAATTTAATAATATACCCATCAAAATTATAGTATAATATTTGAGGAACTTGCTGGACTCATTTTTTACCTTAAAAAAGTGTATGGATAAGTGAAAATTCAGGAATAACTAGGCCAATCTTTAAAAATAAGAGTAAAGATGGAGGACTAACCATGCCAGATATTAAGATAAAAAAACAAAGTCATAGAAATAGAGTGCGCTGTCAAAGCAAGAAAAAATTCAAATGAACACCGAAGTATGTTCAGAAACAGACGTGGATAGGAGTTTCATACATGTGTCACACACATCGATGGGGAAAATAGATTGTTTCAAAGATGTTGGTGGGCCAAAGAGATACCTATATGGAGTAAATAAAACTGGATTATTATCTACCACCACAACGAGAGGTGTATTCTAACTAGAGTACAGGCCAAAATTTGAATGGTACAACAATAATGTTAATAGAAAAGGCATCAGGGTATGATCGAGAGGTAAGAACTCCTTAAAATTTCAAGACTACAGGGCGCCTGGGTGGCTCAGTCAGTTCTGACTGAGAACCTGCCTTCAGCTCAGGTTCTGATCTCACAGTTTGTGAGCTCAAGTCCCACATCATGCTCTGTGCTGACAGCTCAGAGCCTGGAGCCTGCTTCAGATTCTGTGTCTCCCTGTCTCTGCCCCTCCCCTGCTTGTCCTCTTTTTCTTTCAAAAATAAATAAGCAAACATTTTTAAAATTTCAAAAATACCAACCACAAGGCAAAATTTAATGAGTTTGTATAAAAGTTAAGGATTTCTGTTCTTTTTCAGTGAAGAACATTAGACGAATTTAATTCAAAGTTAAAAAATGGAAAAATATATTTGTAATGTCTAAAATCAAAGCGTGTTTTATGTTTTATATAAAATGATCTCCTGCAAATAATGCAGGAAGATAGAACTCCAGCTCCAGAAAATAATGGATCAAAGATTTTTACAAGCACTTTACTAAAGAGACAACCCAAGAAAATAACAAGCTTGTGGTGAGATTCTCTAAATTATTGTTAGAGAAATACAAATGGAAAGAAAACGGGATCACTCTACAGCTGTTAGACGGGCAATAACTAGAAAACTGGATTGTGCCAAGTGCAGTCAGAGATTTGGGGACCTAGAAATCCTCATCATTGCTTTTGAAGCTGTAGCCCAGTGCAGCCATTCAGGGAAGCACTATGCACTGCTTAGTAAAATTAAATATATATGTGTTTGTGTGTGTATGCATATACGTATTTATATATGCATATGTATATATGTATAAATACATGTATATAAATATATGTATGTACATATATACCTAAGGTTTAGCAATTTTGTGACTGTGTTTATACTGCAGTGAAATTTTCATCAAGGCACATGAGAGTATATGTGCGGGATGTTTATTGAAGTGTCAATTGTATGCCTGGGAGACACAGGCAATCTGCGTGTGTATCTCTGAGAGAGTGTTCAGGTAAAGCACTGCAGATACACAACTGAAAACGTTATGAGTGGTTCGAAGCAACAGATGAGATGTACAAGAAGCAACTTACATAGATCTTAAGAGCATGGATGGAGTTTAGTGATAAAAATTAAGCAGAATGATGGCGCGCCTGGGTGGCTCAGTGGGTTAAGCGGCCGACTTCGGCTCAGGTCATGATCTCACAGCCCATGAGTTCCAGCCCCGCGTCGGGCTCTGTGCTGACAGCTCAGAGCCTGGAGCCTGTTTCGGATTCTGTGTCTCCCTCTCTCTGACCCTCCCCCGTTCATGCTCTGTCTCTGTCTCAAAAATAAACGTTAAAAAAAATTAAGCAGAATGATAACTAAAACTTACTACCTTTACATGCACTAAAAAGTGTGTTTACATAAAGCAATGTACATTTTGCAAGAAACATGTAAAAAATCAATTTAAATGGTGACTGAAGGCAAGAGGAGAAAAGTGAGTAGGGTGTAGAGAAAAGGGAGTATTACTCAATTATTCAACCAATAAGCCACAAAACTGGGTCCTTGTGTGGGACAGTATACCACAAACTGAGTAAAACAATCAACTCACTAAACTCGAGGTATCTCTCTCTCTGTCTCTCCACTGCTAGAATAATAGTTGGCTCTTTCAAGCAGTGATAGAAATAATCAATGTAGTTGTATGATTTTAGGACTAGTGAAACAATCTGAGTCTCTGTTAAAGGGAAAGCAGACTGCCACCTAAATTACTAAATTAATTACTATCAAATTACTGTTCCTGGGATTATGCCAGCCATCCTCCAGTGCTTTTTTCTTAAGCATTCTAGAGAGGTTTTTATATTACGGTGAAAAGAGCATTCCCAGGCCGAATCCTTACTCTGCAGTCATAGGAGACAAGATCCTTAACACATACTTAGCCTCTATGCTGGATGTCTGCTTGTTTGTGCTCAGATCTCTTCTCAGCCCTTTACTGCATACTGCTTTTCCCAGGCATACTACATTTCTTGGGGGGGGGGGGGGCTTCCTTCTGGTTAGGTTTAGCCAATGGATACCACTGTCAGGACACTGGAGGACAGGAGTGAGTAGTCATTACACCAGAATATTTTCTTTTCTCTAGTCCCATTTCCACTGGGGCCCTCCTTTCTAGGGTCACCCCCTCCTCCATGTTTCCTGTCCTTGCTTGGATAGCCTCTCAGACATCACCTGTTCCGAGTTTCCAAGCTCTATTGGTAATTGTATCTTCTGAGATCAACTAAAATAACTGAGCCTTTTTATTACTCCAGCTTTAGAACTGGCAGCATTTGACTATTCTTTGGGTTACCTCACCTTGCCCTTTTGTCACCCTCTCTATTACTTCTGCATCTAGGTCTTTGTTTTCAGTGACCTGTTTTGAAATACAATTAATACCTTGGATTGTGAGTAACTTGTTCTGTAAGTGTTCCGCAAGATGAGCAAATATTTCTAATAAATTTTAATTTGGTAAACGAGCGATGTCATGCAATATGAGTAGTATGTGACACTGAACATCACATGATCACAACTGAGCCAATGGTTCTTGAAATTTGCTTTCATATGCAAGTCCTTTGTATTTCAAGCATGTTTCTGGAACGAATTATGCTTGCAAACCAAGGTTTTACTGTATTTGTTTTCATAACTGGCACAACCTGGTGTAAGAGAGTCTGTTGTGGGGATTAAATGAGATAGTAATAATAATATTAACACAACAAGAACGCTATTGTTAAAGAGATTTAATATGCTTATTATGTACCAAGTACAATTCTGAACACTTTACATGCTTTTTATTATTTTCTGTTACACTCCTTTAAGAGCCCTATTATGTCACCATTTCATGAATGAGGAAATTGAAGTCCAAAGGATGAGTTGCCCAGTATCATGTAGACATCCAAGGATTCCTCTTAATGTGCCATATAAAGTACATGGAACTTAGTGGCCACTATCATCCTTAAAAATATCTGTGACAGTGAAAATTAAAACCCGGATTGGGGTTCTTAAGGCAAACACTGAATGGTGACACACCATAATTAGCACTTTTTAATTATGTACACTTTTTATTCATATTTTTAAGGGAGGCTGCATTCGCTGTTACATTTTCTCTACCCACTGGTATGACCGTTTTTAAAATAAAGCATATAATAAATTAACTCACAACAAATTCAACAGCATCTTACAAAGATCCCACAAAAAAATTAACTCCAAACAGATAGTAGACCTAAATGTAAGAGCTAAAACCATAAAACCCTTAGAAGAAAACATAAGAGTAAATCTTCATGAACTTGGGGTAAATAATGATTTCATGGATATGATATCAAAAACACAAATGACAAAAGAAAATATAGATAAATTGCACTATATCAAAATTAACTTTTCTTCTTCAAAGGACATCACCAAAGAAGTAAGAAAAATATTCACGGGATGGGAGAAAATATTTGTCAATCATATAGCTGATAAGTGACTAGTATATGGAATATATAAACAACTCTCACAACTTGATTAGAAAGGCAAATAACCCAATTTAAAATTGAGAAAAGAACTTGAATACATAATTCTCCAAAGAAGGTGTACCCAAACCAATGAGAACATGAAAAGATGCTCAACATCCTTAGTCATTAGGGAAATGCAGATCAAAACCGCTTAACTCCTTTATGATCACTATAAGGAAAAAGAGAGGAACAAGATTTGACACGGATGTATAGGAATTGGCATCTTTGTACATTGCTGGTGGGAATGTAAATGGTGCACATACTTTGGAAAGTTGTTGGTGGTTTCTCAAATGGTTAAATGTAGTTACCATATGATTTAGCAACATACCCTAGGCCTATACTGAAGAGAAATGAAAACGTGTCCACACACAAGCCTGTACGTGAATGTTTATAGCACCATTATTTATATGAGCTAAAAGTGGAAACCAAAATTTCCATCAATTGATGAATGGATAACATGTGGTATAACCGTATAGTAGATTATCTGTAAAAACGAAGTACCAATACCTGTTAACACTTGGAGGAATCTTGAAAATATGTTAGGTAAAAGAACTCAGTTGCGAAAGACCATTTATCGTATGACTTATTTACATGAAATGTCCACAGTAGGCAAATTAATGGAGACGGGAAGAAAATTAATATTGCTTAGGGCTGGGGTAGGGGAGGGAGGTTTTGGATTGACTGTTTATGGGTATGAGGTCTCTTTTAGGATTGAATTGTGTACTTTAAATGAATTATGGTATATGAGTTACATTTCAGTAAGACTATGAAAATAATGAGTTAAAGCTGTTTCAGGATGTTAACTCCCCCATTCCAACTTGTTCAATAATGTCAGATTAAGATGTTTTGCCTTTCTGGGTCAGACAAGTGGCACAATGAGATTTATTTGGAGATGCCAGAGAATACATTTAAAGGGGGAAAATGGGATAGGGTACTTTTTTTTATTTAAATAGCTAATGAAAACAGGAATGAGCTA
Organism: Panthera uncia; assembly: GCF_023721935.1. Lineage (NCBI taxonomy): Eukaryota > Metazoa > Chordata > Mammalia > Carnivora > Felidae > Panthera > Panthera uncia. The sequence goes on along the minus strand of NC_064817.1, from coordinate 22,678,755 downwards.
GATGTTATGTGAAATGATTAGAAAGAAATGAGAGCTATAGTCTTGTCTAAAATTACTGGGGCAGTGGTGGTAGCCCTGAGAAAGCAAAAGATGGAGGGAGAATGTCTTCATTCATTTACTTGTTGGTCGGTTGTTTATTATGCTGCATTCTAATTGGATTTTCAAGAGCATAACAACATAATGAGGAGAATGTCTACTGAAGACTTGAATAGCTTAAGTAGATTGAGATGACATTGTAGGAAGATATTTCTGGCAGATGAAATTGTGTTATAGCTACCTCAACCTGTTGATTCATCCAGAATTAATTTAGCTCATCTGGCTGGCCAGGTGTGTGGCCCCTTTCTATATTTACCACTCCTCTTGTTTTCTTTCAGAAGCTGCATGCTTCATTTAAGATGATGACTGACTTTAAGTGGTTTTGATAAGCATATAGCTACATCTCACCTCCAGGTAGAACTTCCAAAAAGTTCTGAAGGTCAATTTAAAGGAGAATTTACCCCTTCTTAAATCATTAATAAAAAGGCTTCTCTATTTCTCCTAGAATGGGATTATTAGTTAGATCTCACTGAGAGGAGAGTTTAACAATTTAAGCCTGGGATGCCAAGTGTCTTATACACAGTCTAAAAGTAGAGGACGGCACCGTAGCTCACAGGGATCCGATTTTGGTAACAGGCTGTAATAGTGTTTGAAGTGTCATTAGTAACAGGTTGTTTAGTAATGGAGTGCACAGAAACAAAATTTTAAAAATGCTTCATGAGTGCTCTAAATGTGTTTTACTATTTCTTTTTTGAGACAGCACAAACCATAACAGTGAAGAGTGGTAAAATAAGTATACTAAATCCTGCTCGATGATTATGAAAAATTAGGTGGGAAATCAAGTCGTTGAATTTTTAAACAAGAAAGCTTTCACAAAGTTTTATGAAATTATGCTCCACTCTGTGATAAGTCCATAATTTGGCAAAAAGAAAACATTTCATTTCAGAGGTGGAATGACTGCGCTGTATTTCTCACCTTGAGGACATGAATATGGATTAGGCTCATCAATCAGGATATATTCTAAATTAGTGTTTTTCAACTGAATTGGACCTAACAGTCTCTTTTAATATTAATATTTTAATGCCTCATTTAATATCTTGAAATAAAATTAATAGGTAATAGGACCTACTGACATAAATTTTCAAAAGTGCTGTAATATAAAGGAGACATTAAATACCAAACACTTTATTTTTTAAGAAAGATATTTTTATTATGTAAATTCTTAGGTATGACTATTCTAGAAGACATGATGAAGTATTCACATGCTTGTATGTCATCTCCATAGAGTCTATGGACTTGTGACAGCTGTTCATACCGATAGACATAGATGTGTAATGTGGGCTACTCAAATACTATAAGCAGCATTGACTTCACTGGCATAATTTTTGGGAATACTGAGAAATTCTTGGTAACATTCTGGAGAGCAAAGCACACCCTTCCTTAATAAACCTAGAAGTTGAATTTCCAAAAAATTCAGGTTATTTTAAAACTTTCCAAAAGTGCTTTGTGTTTATAAAATGAGATGAGGTTATCTGTCCTCACAGATAAAGAGGCTTTTCATGTTCATGAACATTCATGGGGATGTTTGAAAGTCACAGAGGGGCAGGATATTTCTTTACATTTGGTATAATCTGGAGCATTTCTGGACCTCTGTGTACTTGATTCTGGTAGCTTTCCACCCCTGTCACTTTGATAACCTAAGATGTTCCCCTGGAGTGAGTGATACAGGCCCCCTTAGAATACTACTGATCTAAATGAACTATGTCAGCAAGAGATCTCCTTGATACTTCTTAAATTTATTGTTCATATATATTTTTAAAATAGCCTAGAGTTATGTGAATGAGTAATTTTTAGTTGGAAGATCCCTTGAATTGCCTGAAGTGAGAGAGATTATCATAGAACCACTCTGCTTTAAGTGCAGTTAATTATCATTCATCAATAGATATGTGGAGTTCTTTAATTCTGCCTCTGAAATTCATATCATAGTCAACATGTATAAGCATTCAATACCATTCTGAAAGATGATATTCTCAGTGGAGTGTACTAAAATCAATCTATTTCTGACAAGTTGAATCATTTTTTTTTTTTAACGTTTATTTATTCTTGAGACAGAGAGAGACAGAGCATGAATGGGGGAGGGTCAGAGAGAGGGAGACACAGAATCTGAAACAGGCTCCAGGCTCCAAGCTGTCAGCACAGAGCCCGACGCGGGGCTTGAACTCACGGACCGTGAGATCATGACCTGAGCCGAAGTCGGCCGCTCAACCGACTGAGCCACCCAGGCGCCCCAAGTTGAATCATTTTTTAAAGAGAATCAGCCTGAGGCCAGAAACCAGAGTCCTCAGTGGTTTCTTTGTTTGGAAAGCAAAGTGGTTATTATTATTATTTTTCTAGTTAGTTGTCATCATTTTAAAATTGTTATGTTTTGAACAAAATAAGAGGCTAACATAGTTTTAAAACTTGTAATTATAATCTACTGGGCCTATAGCTACTGCCATTTGTTGATGCGGTATACAATCTCCAGTTCACCATAGTTTTTCTCATTTCTTATTGACTTTCCAAAATGGCTGACCTCAAGTATTTATTCACTTGTCTTCAAATCAGGGTGCATGGAGCCCTAGAGATAAATGGAATCTCCAGTTAACTTAAAGGGATTTTTGATGCTTTTGTCACTGAATGTAACTTTTTGTTTAACGTAAGTAATACAGTTCTTTACAGAATGCTTGAAAATAGAGTCTAATGTAAAGAAAAAATGATGAAAGACACACTAAGATAATAGCATTTTACAGTATGTGCATCCAATTTAACCAAAGGCCTCTGAATTTTTTTATATCTAAATATCAGTGGGATTGCAGTTATGGAAAAATTTAAAGATGCAGAAAAATGCAGAGAACCAAAATAAAGTATGCCAGTATCCTCTGCTATATTAGTTTAGTCTGGGTTCTCCAAAGAAACTGAACCAGTAAGATGTGTGTATATATTTATATTCATATCTCTGTCTAGATGGAGTGACAAGGGAGGAAAAGCAAAGCAGTTCAAGTCTGAAGGCTTCTGGCAGAATTCCCTCCTAGCGGGAGGTCAGTCTTGTGCTGTTAAGTCCTCCAACTGATTAGATGAGGCCCACCCACATTATGGATGGTTGTCTTTATTCACAGTCTGTTGATTTAAATTTGAACCTCCCATAAAAAAAGTGTCTTTACAAAAACATGTAGAATTATGTGCGATCAAATATCTGAATGCGATAGTCCAGCCAAGTTGACATATAAAAATAACTACCACATCAACCTAATATTATTAAAAGCCATGTGAGATCTTCCGTAGTCTGTATTTGTGAAAGTGCTGTGGGGTGCTTATGAGACAACATTTAATTTTAACTTACTGAGAGGGTTGTGAGTGAGAAGTTGATATTGTACTTGTAGCTTAAAAGGCAGATAAGAATTTGGCAGAAACCAGGAAGTGGGGAGGTTGTATTTGATGAAGGAATTAAAGGTTGAGGGGTCAAAATAGCACAATTTACTAGATGTGAAAGTATAAGGGATATAAAATGCTCAGAAACTATGGTAGAATAAAAAGAAAGATGTCCTGATGTTGAGGCTGGAATGGTCATGGAGTTAAGGGATACTTCTGAGTTTTAGAAAACATTGGTGAAAACTTTTACAAACAGTAAAGCTTTATACTGAAATAATAAATTATTGTGTATTTGAGGCATTTCAATGGACTGTGTCTGTGTTTAGCTTTTTATTGTTTGCTTTTAGTTATTGGTCTTTTGATGGTCCTTATCAACGAGGAGTTTAGATGACCATATCTCTGGCTTTCAAAGTAAGGGCAGTTAAGGGCTTTGCACTGTACAGCAGATTGTAAAATGGAGTATTTCCCCCAGTGACAAATCATGGAAGTATTTAAAATCCTCTTTCATCAATACTCACATTATATGGGGTATCAAATTTATAGTGAACAAATCTGAGGATTATTTTAAGAAAAGATTTTCATCCCCAAGGGTGAATCAGGAAAAATCAACTTATTCTTATAATATATAAGAGTATGTAAGCTTCTTATTTAATATTCTCCTTTTATGTTGCTTGGATGATAATTAATTTGATCAATTATGCTATATTTCTCCCAAAAAGCTATCCCTTAGAAACCATCAGGGCTTAAGGCTTAATCTAGCATTAAAAAAATCAAAATAATATGAAAGTGGAAATTTTTAATTTTTCCAATTTTAAAAGTAGAAGTATAGAAGGTTGGGAGTGTGAATGTGCCTCTTTTAATCTGAGGATCCATATATTCCTGGAAACAGTATGCCATGGGTTAGTTTGAGGTCATAGAGAGTTTCAAGAACTTGAGAGTTGCAATGTGGTAGAAAGCACATGCAGATTAGTATAGTGACAGAGTCTAACTCACCAAGGGATCCGAGTCCATTACATCCTGGGCTTCCAAGATGCTCGGGACTGGCTAAGAAGTGACCAGTAATGCTGGGGGTTAGAGCTGACAAGGTTGAGAACTGACAGGCATATTGTGTTGATTGACTATCATCAGACCTACCTTTCTCATGTGACCTACAGAAGCCAAGCCAACTTCTAGGTATAAGAGGGTTTCAAACCACACATATGGCTTATAGAGTAATAATCATCCCAAACCAGATTTTCCCTAAAGCGAATATAGGAAACATCATTTCCAATATTTTATTCATGTTTTCTAAAATGCTAATGCATGCCCAATCCTTCAAAAATGAACAAACTGGCTCTTGGCATCCAGTGAATCCATGTATAATTTAATAGAGGGTAAAAGCATGTAAAATTGGTTTTGTAAAAACAGTGGATTGGGATATATTTTTTTCTGAAATATTTGAGATTTATAAAAATACCATTTCTTTACCTCTAATTATTTCCTTAAAGACAACCTCTTAAATCACCACAGCACAATTATTTAAATCAAGAAATTTGTTCTGAAGTAATACTATCAGCTAACCCATAGATCTGATTCAAATTTTTGCCAATTGACACAAAAATCTTCTTTAGAAAAAAAAAATTACCCTAGTTCATGTTCCAGTCCAGAATCACATGTTACATTAAGTTGTCATATCTCTTAAGTCTTCTTTAATCTAGAACACTTACTTCCTCAGATTTCTTTGCCTTTCATGATTGTGATATTTTGGAAGACTACTGGGCAGTTATTTTGTAGAATGCCCTTCTATTTAAGTTAGTCTGATGGTTCCTTCTGATTTAGTTTCAGGTTATGCATTTTTGGCAGGAATACCACAGAAGGGATTTTGTGTGATAGACGTTTTAGGAGAAGCAAGTACTAGATAAACCATTGTTTGGGATTTTCAGGAAATGTTACCAAATTGTAGCCCCTTCCTGTTTTTGAAAAAGTGAAATGAGCATAAGTAATATTGTGAGAATGCATTTTTTTGCAGTCTACTTGTCTTTTCATTGTCTAATTATTTGAGGTTTCCCCCCTTTAAGTAGGAGAGGTTTTTACTGTGTGGCTGTATTTAACAGCACAGAGTTCTCTATCTAAAAGGGTACTGCACTCACACGTTGAGGGAACTTAGGTCCACATAACCTAACATGAGGCTCCAGTGAATGGATATTTTTAAAATTCGTAACGTGTACCACATTCCTAAGAAAGTAACTCAATACAAATGAAAAATAGAATCAAGTTTGAAGAATTGGAAGGATTTATGCTCCTGCATTGTGATAAAGGATAAGATGATTATAGTATTTCTATGCACAAGTCATTTTAAGTACCTCTCTTACTTTGCAAAAGCAGTAGAGTGCAGGAATTAAACACATTGGCTTTAGAGTCAGACTGCCTGGGGAGAATCCCAAATCTTCAATATCCTAACTAGGAGACTCTAGATCTCACTAATCTCAGTTTGCCTATCTGTAAAGAGGATCATAATACTACTGAATTAATGGAGTTATAGAGGATTAAATGGAACCATGTAAGCAAATTCCTTACCATGGTTCCTGCCACACAGCCATCGCATACAGCAATGATCTGATTCTAAATGAATTAGTTCAAATCCAGGCTTCTCCACTTTTGTGACTTGTGGGCAAATACTTTAATATCCCTAAAACCCAAGCTCCTATTTTGAAATGGAGATAAGAATAGTACCTACCTCATAGGGTTCTTGTGAGGGTTAGTAGTTGTTTAATATATTGTTAGTATCTTTCTTATAAATATCTTTATAATATCATTAATATATCACTATATTTCTTAGAAACTCAGTGAAAAATTCAATGTTTTTGTGACAGTTTGTAAATTGTAAAGTGATATTTAGAACTAAATAGAACGTATATCTCTAGGGAATATTTGCTTTTCCTCTGAAATATAATTGCTGAAAATTTTTCTTCTTCAATTAATGTAAATATCTTATACTTAACCTCGGATCTGTTTCATGGTTTGGATTATGCACAGATGTGGGAATTTAAATGTGACTTTTTATTTAAAAAAACATATTGACATTGAAATGTATACAATTTGATGTTTGAAATAGGGTGAAACAGGAGATTACCCTGACATAACATGTGTTGTATGTTTGTGTGTATGTATACGTGTTATGTTAACCTTAAGACTGCCATTAGTGCATCTAACCAGAATTTTTCCAGACTTGTGCAAGCTTCTCCTTCCTCTGTTTCCCACATTTTGCTCAAATCTTGCTTTTGCCAGCACATCAAGGCCAAACCCCATTATGTAGGAGAATCGCTAGGCTCTAGGAGTCTTTAGCATTTTTTGAGACTTGGCCCTATTTGGCAGGAATAATCCTTCTTATAATATTTACATAAATGGAACTTATTCCTTTAGCAGATAGTTCCATTTTCTGGGCACCTTAAATTGTTGGGAGATATCTTCCTTACACAGAAGATAGGTTGATGACTATATTATGAATTAAGTTTTGAACTTGGGCGATCCCTTTTTCAGTTTCTCTTTTAGAAAATTACCTATTTTCCTTACATAATTCAAAAGATGGTTTAAATAATAAAATAATAAATGGTAAAATCATGAAGTGGTAAAATAATAAAAATAAGTGATACATCTCAAATTTATCAATTATTAGGCACTATAACCTTTAAAATACTTAGAATAATTCACGAATAATTTCCCCTGGTTATTGCCCCTTTTCTCTTTCTATTCTATTTACTATTTTTAAATACTTTATAGAATTTGGATAATTTGATCCATATAAAAGGTCTCTGAGATATCCAGGGCAGGAATGATTTCCCCTATGTATAAACAAGGAAATTGGGCCAGGAGATGCTGAGCAACTTATCAGGGCCCCCATAACTGTTACTATCATAACAAAGACTGGTCTCCTGCTTTCCGAACCATTATTCTCAGTACACAACCATATCGGTCACTCTGACTTCAAACTTTTTAGCCTGCCAAGTCAATTCCATAAGTCAATTAGGATATATATTCCAGTGTTGAGAACAATCATTTCTTTAACTAGAAATGGACTTGCACTTGGTTAACATGAGTTTTACTTTTCCCCAGGAAATAGCTCTGGACTTTCTGGTAGTTCTTTGAGATGGGCAGAGCACCAGGACACAAGATAACAGTTCCCTGATGTGTTAAAAGTTTAAAAAGAAAAATTAAGAACTTAGACAAGGCTGGAATTCACAGAAATATATAACCTTAAAACCGTACAATTTATTAATTAGTCTTCATAAGATCATTTGAAATTCTTTTGTTTTATCTCCTCTGTATCTCTAGTTGCTTTAGCAGCTGCTAAAATACATTTGAACAATTTATCCTGCCTGGTTGAGGGTATATCTTTGATCTGATTTTAGTCTTGAAACAGGTTTTCCTCATCTCCTTCTAGGTCTACCTAGCAATGTATACATTTAAAAGCCAACACTTTTTTAAATATTTAATTGGACTTTCAATTTTTTTTTTGGACTCACCAGCAAAACTCCCGTGGAGTTGTTGTAAGATCTTTATTTTATTCAGTAGTTCATAAACTTTTATAAAAAATGTGGTTACTGATATAAAAACCTAGAATTCCACTTTTATAAGAGATTTGATGACAGTAACAGCCATATTTTATACCATTCATAAATATCATCAAAGACATTATCCATGAGTTTTCATATAGTTAGATAATTTTCAGTAGTGGAAAACTTGCTAAGAAGCCAGACTTCTAATAACATACGAGAATTAAAAATGTTCTAGTCTAAATCCCTTACCACACATCTGAGGAAAATAAAGGTCAGAAAAGAAAAAGGATAGTGACCAGAATTCAAGTTTGAGTTAGTAATTGACCACATTTTGTTATTCTTCAGGGATATAGTATTCAAAGCAGCCTCTTATTCACCCTAAAGAATATTCTGTTATGAAATCTACTTGTTCGGGTATTAATTTAATTGCTCTGGCTTTTTGATTAGTTTTAGTGTAATATATCTTTTGTTGTTACTTTGAACCTACTTTTATCTTCATATTCAAAGTGGGTTTCTTGGTTTGGCTTATGGTTTACTCTACCTTTTTACACTATTCAGTCTATTTCTATCTTTTATTGTGATATTTAGACCACTTAATGTAATGTGATTATTGATACTGTTGATGGTTTAAATTTACCATCTTTCTATTTGTGTTTACATGCATCAATTATTTGTTTATTTTTCTCCTCTCCTTTTTTGGGGGGGAATGAGTTTATGATTTTATTTCCTTTGTTGGCTATTTAGCTATGTTTCTTCTTTTTATGTGATTGCTTCAGGGTTTATAGGGTATATATATATGTGTGTGTGTGTGTGTGTGTATCTATATATATATCTCCATATAATTTATCCTAGTCATTAAGTTAACACTATAGTATTTGATCTATGGTATAAGAACCTTCCAAAAATTTACCCCTGTCTCGGTCATTATGCTATGGTGTTTATGGATTTTATTTCTATATATGCTGTAAATGGCACCCTACATTATTATTATTATTATTATTATTAATGCCTTTAATTGACAATTATATTTTAAAGACTATTAAAAAATAATTTTTCGCATCTTTGTATTTGCCGCTTCTAGTCCTCTTCATTCCTTTGGGGAAATAGAGATTTTTATTTAGTATTATTTTCATCCTACCTGACAAATTCTTTTAACATTTTTTTGCAATGCAAGTCTGGATGGGGACTTACTTCACTCAGATTTTATAAGTATGAAAGTCTTTATTTCAGATTTGTTTTTGAAAGATATTTTGGCTAGGTGTATAATTCAGGGTTGATGCCCTACTTTCCTACCCTCCTTCCTTCCTTCCATTCATTGCTTTAAAGATGCTGCTCCAGTGTCTTCTCATTTGCATTGAATCCCGTGCAAATTCTGCTGTAATTACTACTTTTGTTCCCCTGTATGCAATATCTTTTTTTGTCTCTAGCTCCTTTTAAGATTTTTCTCCTTATCATTGGTTTTATACAATTTGACTGTGTTGTGCCATGGTATATTTTTCTTGATGTTTCTTTTGCCTGTGGGTTGTTGCGCTTTGTGGATTTGGGGTTTATACTTCTTCTCAAAGTTAGAAAAATTTTGGCCATTGTTTCTTCAAATATATCTTTTTCTGTTCACCCTACTCCTCCTCACTTTTGAGGACTCCATTTACATATATATTAGATAACTTGATATTGTACCACAGCTCAATGATACTCTGCTCATTTTTTTTCAGTCTTTTTCTGTTTTATTTGGGACACTTCCTACAGGATGTCTTCACGTTCACTATTGTTTTTGTTTTTTCTGCAGTGGCTAATCTCTTAATATTACGTAATGTATTTTTTTGCCTCAGATGTTGTATTTTTAATTTCTGTAAGCGTGTCTCTAATATGCTAAATTTTTCTTCAGTTTTCTTGAACATTTGGCATTAGTTACGATAACTGTTTTAGAGTCCTTATCTCATAATTCTAACATTTTGTATAATTTCTGGATGTGTTCCATTGATCTATTTTTTTCCTTTGGTGGATAATATTTTCCTGTTTCTTTGCAAGCCTACTCATATTTTTACTGAATGTCAGAAATGCCAAATATTACCTTGTCAGGCCCTGGGTTTTCTTGGAAATTTCTTCTGAATTGCACTTAAATTACTTTGAAATTCTTTGATCCTTTCAAGGCTTGCTTTTAAGCATTGTTAGTTGGGACTAGAGCAGTCTTTCATCTAAGGCTAAATTTTCTCCATTATTGTATCCATGTTATTCTGAGTCTTCTCCCCTAAACCCTACAGATTTCCATTTTGACTGGTAGGACCATAAACTATTTCTGGCCCTGTGGGAGATATGGCGATTGTTCTAATTCTCTTTGGTAGTTCTTTTGAAGATGTGTGAAGAATCTGAGCGTTTGTTCTACTTCAAGCCGACGACTTAGCTGCCAGAATATCATAAATGTTGTCAGGAGCTGTAAGATCCTGAACAGAGCTAACCTCTCTGAGCCCCAGTTCTCACAGTGTACAGAGAAACAGGTGACTCCGGCACATGCACTAGGTTACATTACAGGAGGTGAACTCTAAGTTTGGTGAATTTAGATAGTCTGTACTGGACAATAAGTATACCTTTCCTTTACTTCCAAGGGAGACATTATTTCTACCTTACAAGACAGTTGACTCTTTAAACCTCCTCAAAATGCCTAACAGAGGCAGTTAGTGAATCTGCTTGGAAGATCTGAAGAGACTGTTACGGACTTAATGATGAACCCCCAACATTTATATATTGAAGCCCTTATACCTAATGTGACTATATTTGGACTATATCTATTTAAAGAGATAATAGAGATTAGATGATGTCCTAAGAGTAAGGCTCTAATCCAGTATCACTTATGTGTTTAAAAGAAGAGAAAGAGATACCAGGAATATACATGCACAGAGAAAAGACCATGGGAGGACACAGCAAGAAGGGGGCCATGTGCAAATCAAGAGAGAGGCCTTAGGAGAAACCAAGCCTGCTAGCACCTTGATCTCTGACTTTTAGCTGCCAGAAGTGTGAGAAAATAAAGTTCTGTTGTTTAAATCACCCAGTTTGGGTATTTTGTTATGCAAACCTTGGTAGACTAATGAAGAGACCCATAGAGAATTGTCTCTGAACAGGTCTTTGCCTGACCTCAGATAATTCCTCATATATGTGTATTGATCTCTACTTAGAAGATGACTTGGGGACCTTCTGCATGTCTCTGAATTTCTTTGTGAAGCTCTTCCCTTCTGGTATACTGTCTGAAGGCTCTTGCTGCCCTAGTATCACCAGATTCTAGCTCCATCTCCTCAAATCATGGTGGCCTTTGCATTCTGCAAGTGCTCTCAATCCCTGTGTTATAGCCAGGAAACTTTCTCTTGGTAGGAAGCTGGTACACTCAGGGTATTATCCCATTGGTTTTCCTTATCTTAGGAATCATTGTTCTCTGATACTGCTATACAGTGTCTAAACCATTTTTTAAATACATACTTTGCCTTATTTTTAGTTGTTTCACACAGGAAGCTATATCCAGTCACGGAAAGAAGAGTAAGTTTCTCAACCTCTAAAGAGTAAATGTTAACTTTTAACCTAGGAAAGAATCAAAGCTGATTTGATAATTGGTTTGGAACTTAAGTGATGCATCATAGCTTTGATTCAACAACTTTGCAGGCTGTCAGATATCCTTAGTCTTTAGGTCTCATTTTCTCACTTGTAGCACTGGGGAAAAATAAATAACTAAGATTTCTGAGTAGAATGTTGTCATGGTTAGACAAAATGTTATGGAAGAGATTTGAACTCTTCAGAAAGAAGTTTATGTACAAATATGAGGTTCCTGCATTATTAACAAGGCCTGGGAAATTCAAATTATGTTATACAGTTTGGTGAAATATCAAGAAAGATCTTAGTAAATATCACACTTCTCTCCTGCTACTGTGGGTGTTACAGTAAAACTCCAGGACACTGTTTATTTTCTTTATTTTTAATTGTTGCACACTTAAAGCACATCCATTTTTAATCTTAATATCTCTATATCCAACCATGTGGATTTGTGCTTTTTGTGTTTCTTTTAAAAAAGAAGGAAAACAGAAATGGTTGAGTTAATTAGAATGTTCAATGGAATTGAACCCAGAAAAAAAATGAATTTTATTACCTAGAATATTTTTCTTTATAATTTCTTTTTAAAAATTTTTTGATGTTTATTTATTTTTGAGAGAGAAAGCACAAGCAAGTACAGGCAGAGAGAACATGAGACAAAGATTCATAAGCAAGCTCTGTTAACACAGAGCCCAATGCAGGGCTTGAACCCACAAACCATTGAGATCATGCTTAGCCAACGGAGCCCCCCAGGCCCCTATTTTTCTTTATAATTTCAAAATGGATGGCAACATAGAATAAAATATTTCATTTCATCCAGCCCACCTAATAAAATATTGGGAAATTGTATCAGTGGTGTTGAAAGACTTGGGGAAAAATGGAGGGTGAAAAGGGGCTGGAAGCTGAAAAGACATGAGAATGAGGCATTTTTGCCTTGGGGAGAGCAACTGTTTAAAAATACTTTTTAAGAAAGTCATTCCTCTACATCAAGAGAAAGATGTCATCCAGGAGAGTACACTAGGAAACTGCTTTTAAATGCTTTTCAAAATCTGTAGCTAGAAAAAATTATCATTTAGAAGCCTTTAGAAAAACAGCTCCTCTTCCCACACACTCACATTGGCGAAAGAAATGCTAGGGAAGAAACTGATTGTTAAGGGATGTAAAGTTCCTCTTTAAATAGGACTTTTTAAGTTTTTTAAGACTTTATTCTTTAGAGTAGTTTTAGGTTTACAGTAAAATTGAGTAAAATGGAGATTTCCCATATACCCCCTGACCATACACATGCATACCATCCCTCATTATCAATACTACTCACCAGGATAGTACATCTTTTACCAAGCATAAACCTACATTGATACATCATAATCACTCAAAGGCCATAGTTTACCTTAGGGTCTGCTCTTGGTGTTGTACATTCAATGAGTTTGGACAAATGTATAATGACATATACTCATCATTATAATATCATACGGAGTATTTTCACCACCCTAAACATTCACTGTGCTCTGCCTATTTATCTCTCCCCTCTCCCTAGCAACCAGTGATCCTTTTATTGTCTCCACAGTTTGACCTTTTCCAGAATGTCCTACAGTTGGAATCCTACAGTATATAGTCTCAGATTGCCTTCTTTCACTCAGTAATAGGAATATAACATTCCTCCATGTCTTTTCACAGATGGACAGCTCATTTATTTTTAATATTGAAAACATTCTGGGCTTACCACAGTTTATTCATTCACATACTGAAGGACCTCTTGACTGTTTCCAATTTTGTCAGTTAGGAATGAAGCTGCTCTAAACATCCATGTGCAGGTTTTTGTGTGGACATAGGTTTTCACCTCCTTTGGGTAAATACCAAGGAGTGCAATTGCTAGGTTGTATGATAAAACAATGTTTAATTTTGTAACAAACTGCCAAACTGTCTGTCAAAGTAGCTGTACAATTCTGCATTACCAACAGCAATGTATGAGAATTCCTGATATTCCACTTCTTCATCAGCACTTAGTGTCATCAGTGTTTTGGATTTTGCCCATTCCTGGGTGTGCTTCATGCTCTCTCATTGTTTTAATTCACATTGCCCTGATGACATATGATGTGGAGCATCTTTTTTTTTTAAAGTTTTTTTGTAAGTTCATTTATTTTGAGAGAGAGAGAGAGAGAGAGAGAGAGAGCAAGCAGGGGAAGGGGTGAGACAGAGGGAGAAAGAGAGAGAAGTCCGAGAGGCTCTGCACTGTCAGCACAGAGCCTAATGCGAGGCTCAAACTCAGGAACCATGAGATCATGACCTGAGCCCAAGCCAAGAGTCTGACACTTAACCAACTGAGCCACCCATGCACTCCAGATGTGGAGCATCTTTTTATATCTTTATCTGCCATTTGTATATCTTCTTTGGTAAGGGGTCTGTTGAGGTCTCTGGCACATTTTAAGGTTGTTTGCTTATTGTTTTAAAAGTTCTTTGTGCATTTTTGATAACAGTCCTGTATCAGATGTGTCTTTTGCAAATATTTGCTCCCAGTCTGTGGCTTGTTTTCATATTCTCTTGATGTTACTTTTCACAGAGAAAAATTTTTAATTTTACTGAAGTCCAGCTTATCATTTATTTCTTCATGGATTGTGTCATTGGTGTTATATCTAAAAAGTCATCACCAAACCCAAAGTCATCTAGGGTTTATCCTATGTTTCTTATTAGAAATTACATGCTTTGAATTTTACATTTAACTCTATGATCTATTTCGAGTTAATTTTTGTGATAGGTGTGAGATCTGTGTCCAGATTAATTTTTTTATGCATGTAGATGTCCCATTGTTCCAGCACCAATTATTAAACAGCCTGTCTTTGCTTCATTGTATGGCTTTTGCTCCTTTGTTAAACACTGGTTAACTATATTTATGGGGATCTGTTTCTGGCTCTCAATTTTGTCTCATTAATTTGTTCTTTCATCAATACTACATTATCTTGATTACTGTAGTTTTATATTGAGTCTTAAAGCAAGGTAGCATTAGTCCTCCAATTTTGTTGTTCTCTGTCAATAGTGTTTTAGCTTTTTTTTCTTTTTTGTCTTTTGCTCTCCATATAAATTTTAGAATCAGTTTGTTGATATACATAAAATAACTTTTTGGGATTTTGATTGTATTGAATCCATAGATCAAATTGGGAAGAAAACACACCTTGACAGTTTTGAGTCTTCCTATCCATGAACACAGATTATCTCTCCATTTATTTAATTATTCTTTGATTTTTTTCAGAGTTTAGTAGTTTTCCTCATATAGATTTTGTGTGTTTTTTAAGATTTATATCTAATTATTTCATTTTTAAGTGCTAATAATCCATGAAAATCTCAATGTTTTAAGGCTAGCTGATTCAAAGTCTTAAATCTATCTGCAACCTTAACTTCCCTTTGTCATGTAACATAACATATTCAAAGTTCTAATCTGCGGATTAGAACATGGACCTCTTGGGGGGGGGGTCATTAATATGCCTAGCACAATACCTGACATGTGAAATGCTTTCCAATAATAGTTGCTGCATGGAAGACTGCATGGATGAATGAATGAAGAAATAAGCATTAGGTTAAAAGTGTGGTAATGTTGGAAAGACTCAGGTTGATGAGGAAATAGACCTGTTTACCAGCCTCAAGAAAAATAAACAAAACCTTGAACACACTTGTTAACAGAAACTTTTCAAAGTCCAAGTTCAGGGTTATCTTTGGGGTCCGTAGGACGTACAATTTCTAATAGGAAACAGTACCTAAAGCTGAATCATAGACATCATCTCTTTCTTTTCACTGATAAAAGGAAATAGACTGTGGGATAGAGATTCTCAAGCTTCAGCATGCACCACATTCATCTGAAGGACTTGTGAAAATGCAGATTTCTGGGCCTACATATCCAGTGTCTAGACCAGTAGGTCTGGAATATGGTACAAGAACTTGTACTTCCACCAAATTCTGAGGTGATGCTGTTGGTCCAGGGACTGCACTTTGGGAACAGCTGGTATAATAGGGCACAGATTTTTAAAGAGGCCAGTCTTTGGGCTCCAATATCTGTCCAGTCATTTCTTCTTTGGGAGACATCTGGCAAGTTAGTTATCTTCTTTTAACTTGAGGTTTTTGGCTTTCAGATGAGGATACAATTTATAGGGTTATTTTAAAAGATAATGGTTGTGGAAAGTTACTGCTTGGTGAAAACATATATACATTTCCTATGTTCTAAAAGATACTCAACAAATACTGATGCCCTCCACTTTCCCCTTGCAATGAAATTACTACTGTTTTCAAGAATGTGTGGAAGTGAGCACAGTAGAATGGAGCAGTGCTTAGGGTGTCATCAGAAATAGCAGAAGTGCAAAGCTCCCAGACCTTAACTTAGGTGTGTGGAAAGATGACCACACTCATTTACATGAGGCAGGAGGAAGGGAAAACAGCTGAGTCAAGTTCCTTGCAGTAAGACTGGGTAGCACCTGTAGCCTTAGCTGCAGCCAAAGATTGTTGCTTGGCTTTAAGTTGACGTATAATAATTAGTGCTTTCTTTTGCTCATATATGATTACAAAACTTATCAGTCGTAGGTGGTTTTAAAACTATATGTGATTTGGGATCGTTGATAAATGTTGATTTTAGACTTTTTTTTTGAGAGAAAAGATATATGTTTCTATTCAGAGTTCTCAGAGGAAATACCTCTCTTCCTGAAGTTTTCCCCTTTTTTGGTCAGATAAATTTGATTTACTTGTGTTTTATAAATAAAATATTTCAGAAATTATACAAGAATCTTAAACCGTTGCAAATCCTCATTATTCTGTCAACTCTTTCAAAATGTTGGAATTTGTATTGGTACAGTCTCTTCCACTTGGCAGTCGTCAGTGATTCAGTTTACAAGTATTGTTACTCAGTGCAATCTTACTAGAAGTTATGCCCTAAAAGTGTAGATTATATCTCATTTTAAACTGAAGTTATTCTAAAAATCTAGTCTTTTTTGTTCTTATAAATTGAAATATGCTTGTGAAGTATCAAGCAATATATTGTGCAGAATCCAAACTTGGCCACTTTTATTATACCAATTCCATGGTCCAGTAAACAGTGAAAGTGTTTCTAGAAAATTTCTTTCTGCTTCTAGTAGACCTTCCTGGCACCATATCAACATCCTCTTTGTCTGGCTATTGCTCCTATCCTTCAGCTGCTGTGACGTCTGGCTGCCAACATTTATAGCTGGCCTGTCTCTGAAGATTTGCCTTCATCTTGCCGGAGAGATGAACCTACTCTCCTACACTTAGTGCCACCCTCATACCCAGAAGCAGCCTGATATGGGCATACAAATGGCAGTACCTACTCTGTGGTGCAGTTCCTGTTCCAGGACTCCCTGTAAGTTTCATGCTCAATGTAGACTCCAGCTTAAACCACATTCTTGCTTTTTTTAATTTTTATTTTTCTTGCTGTGTCTGCTTCCTTAACTTCCTTTCACCTGAGAACACTCCTCCCTAGATTACTTGTTCAAGAATTCCCATCTCAGTCTCTGCCTTTGGGGAAATTAACTCAACACTCCTGAAAAATTAAATATTAAATTATTTTTGACTTAAATTTGGCTTTTATCTTCCACTGTTTTATTGCAGAGATGAAGATATTGAATTACTATATCTATACTGTCTACCTAGGATAAGGATAATAGTAAATTAGACTTGATACATCATGGTGTCTGGTACAGGATTTTATATAATTTGATCTGACCATCATCACTTTACAAAAATGGTCCAGAATGGCGAATTCGAAGATCACCTCTTTGGTCTGGACCCAGGAATGAGAGAGAGAATGATGAGGTTAGAGAAACCAACTGTTTTCACAATGATGAAGTTCAAAGATGGTTGTAGGTGCAAAGCAATGAAGTATGGCCTGGTAATCTAGTCGCCAGCAGCTGAGAAATAGAGTTAGAGATTCCTTAGAATGTAAGGTTACAAAGATCCCTGTGTCCTAGTATAAAGAATCAAATTGACCTGAATGTCCAATTATTGATACTTGATTAAAAGTCATAAAAGAGGTGTCTGACTCTTGATTTTGGTTCAGGTCATGATCTCAAGGTTTGTGAGTTTGAGCCCCACTTCATGCTTTGTACTGACAGTGCAGAGCCTGCTTGGGATTCTCCCTCTCTTTGCCCCTCCCTAGTGTTCGTTCGTTCGTTCTCTCTCTCTCTCTTTCTCTCTCAATAAATAAATAAATAAATAAATAAATAAATAAATAAATAAAAACTTTAAAAAAAAGTCATAAAGGAGAAAGCAGATATTTTACTGCAATGGTCCATGTTCCATTGTTTAAATATAATCTCCATATTACTATGTTATTCTAGTGCCTCCCCTCTGCTACTGATCATGTAATCAGTTTCTCAAAAATGGAGAGGTAATTGGAAATTAATTTTCAATTTGTAATGCTGGTGAAAATCCTTCCTCTTACCCACCCCAACCTCTCAAATGGATTTAGTTGATTTTATTTATATAGAGTCATGTAAGATGTATAGTGTTGTTCTGCCAATATAAGGAAAAACGCCTAACAGAAATAAAACCAGCTTACTCAGACTTCGAGCTTCCTCTTTCAGTATATTTCGACAAAAGCATACAGGGTGTTTGAGATTACCTTCTCCACATGTTACTCATCAACTGCCTCTCTGTCCTCTCAGCACTCTTGTTCTATTCAGCTTTGGACTTAGATTTTCTCTCCTGACAAGACACTTCCTCAAGATGGTTTTCTAATGATTAGCATTTCTTGGTAAAATCTTGTGACGAGTTACATTTTTAACCCACCTTGGCCAGTATTCTGCATGGGCATAACCTTGCACTACAGACTCTTCCTCCATCTGCAGACAAAAGATCCCACTAAAAAGAGGGTTCAGTGAAAAATTACATAAACGATATCACTGAACTTCTGATAATACATCCTGAATTCTTCTTTAATGAATCTGTTTTTATGATTATTAACAATTTGTTCTTAGAGGATCTTTTTTTCAGTTTGCGTGAAAGGGACAGTACAAATCACTCTTCTATGAAAACACTTAATTTTATAGACAAAGAGTCTGAGGCCCAGAAATGTTAGTATTGATATTCACCATCATGATTTGTAACTATAATTCATAAATTTTGTGGTATTTGTATAGTATTAAATTGTATAGTATTTGTATATTGTAATTCATATATTATTTTAATTATGTATTTTACTATTGCGTTTGAGTTCTGTCTAAGTTTTGCTCTAAAACCAGTGCTGCTAAGAACAATTTATATGAATACATCATGGTTAGTGAAGCAAGAATTTACTTGCTTATTACTTGTTATTTACCTAAAAGTAGAAAAGTTGGAACACAGAATATGTGCATTTCCAGTTGCACTTTATAAAGTTGGTTCATTTTCCAAAGTGGCTATACCAAGTTACATTCTCACCACAGTACATAATGGTTCTAGTTAATTCATATCCCCACATATGCTTGATATTTTTTCCCCCACTATGTTGGGTATGAAATGGCATCTCATGTTTTTAATTTGTATTTTATTGGTTAGTAATGAGACTGATCATCTGATTACTTATAGGTTTATTCATTACTTGAGTTTCTTCTTTTGCAAAGTCCCTCTCCAGGTATGTTGCCCATTTCTTCAGTTGAATTATTTATCCTTTTCTTATTGATACCGTGACAAAAGAGGTAAAACATGAAAGAATTTGTTAATATGATTATATTTGCATAAAGAGGAAAACCAGGCACAACTAATTTATATTGTCTACGCATACCTACATATATGTTAAAACTAGTAAAAATAAGAGAATTATTTTAATTACCTTTTTGATTATTTAATTTTAAAAAATATTTTTAAAATGTTTAATTATTTTAGTTATATTTGTATACATAATTTATATATTTTATATTATAATTATTTTAATTCTATTTTTAATTATTTTATTATCTTGGCTCCACACCAGGACAGTGTTGACACTTAGGGGGAGGGAAGTAGTTATGATTAAGGAGGGGTATGTAAGGGGTTACTTCACTGCTGACAGTATTCTACTTTGTGACTAAACGTTAGTTATATGGTTCTCCACTCTGTTAATATTTGTTTAACTGTGGATAGAAGTGTATGCTCTACTTTGAATATATATGTGAAAATGGAAAAAGTTCCACTTTGTATCTGCTTACTCTTATTGTTTAAAAATGCAACTGATTTTTATATTTTTATCAAGCAGGATTTTAGAAACTTTCTTATGTGTAATTAAAAAATCTGTAGATGATCTTTATAAACAGAGTGCTATTATCAGAGAAAAAGAGTAATCTTGTTTTTCCCTTTCTAATCATTTATTTTACTTCGCTAATTATTCTGGCTTTTAACTTCAGTATAATGTGTAAATAAGAGTCATATCATGTTCCTGAATCTAAAGGCAACAGTCTTCATGTTTTTCCATTTATTGTGATTTTTTACTATAGGATTTGTGGAGTTCTCTTTTATTGAAGTAAGGAAGTTTCCTTCTATTCTTTTTTTGAGATCACTTTTAAATTAAAAATTGATGTTAAATTTTATCAAGCATGTTTTTCTCATCTATTGAACTCTTAATATTCAATATTATATTTTTTAAATCTTCATGTTAAATACAGATATTTTTAGATCTGTTCATTTTTATATTTCCTCATTTACCTCATTTAATCACTTATTTTTGAAATTTACGATCATACTTATTTTTGTTCTCTTTGTAATAATTCAAGTATATGGAGTATCAACAGGTCCGACTCCACTGTCTGATGCCTTCTTATACTTTGTTTCATTTTGCGTTTTGTGATTTTTGAATTTGAGCTCATAATTCTAGAAATTTTACCTCTGGAAATCCTTTGAAACTTGGGTTTTAGGTGAGCTTATCCAAAAAGCATTTTCATTTTCTTTTGCGGACTACCTAGGAGGTTTTACCAGCTCTGGACCCCTTAAATTCTTGGTTAGAGATTTTTCAGACTACTCATGTAGGGGAATTCAGGTTACAAATGCACATAAGGGCTGGATTTTGGCTACAAATTTTCAAGGAGGATTTATTTTTCTTCCCCTGCATTCAATGCCAGAGCTCAGTGGGGCATTTTTCTTTCATTCTTGAGGCAGGGAGTGGGGAGGGAGGCTGGCTTCCTGCCAGCATAGTCTTATTTTGAAGGTATAGTTCCTTGAGCCCTAGCTCTATATGGGGGTTATTTCCTATTAGATACCCCAACTTGGCTGACTCCTAGGATTTGCCTATTCTCCTTTGGGTCTTGAGAGGATCTGAAAACCAAAGTTCAAGATGACCTTTTGGTCAAGTGTTAAGAAGTTGGAAGCCATCCCTCAACTTATTTTTCTTGTCAGTTCTAGCTTACATTTATTTTATTGGCCTCTGGATATTTGTTGACCAGTTTTTCAATTCTTGGATGTATTTAAAAATATTTTTAAATATTTTCTCCAGCGTCTTTGTTTTTGTTTTTGTTTTTTTTTCTACTGAAAGGTTTTGTTCAGGTTACTTAGTCTGCTAGAATGCCAGAAGCAATAACTTAAGCTTTATGATTTCTGACCTCTCTTTCAACTTTGTGGTTGATGCTGTGTTCACTATATTAAAGATTTGTGGTTGGTAAGTGCTATATTTCTAAAAAGAAATAACTTGCGAGAGCAAGCAATATAATTGTCCACTCATGAGAGAGTTTTGGGCCACATGCTCCCATAGCTTTGCATCAGTGTCCTTGCCTTAGGCTGTTTTATTTAACACACAGGGGATTCTTAGTTAAATGGTAATTCAGTTTAACTAAAACCCCATTCTCTAACCATTTCCTAGAATGTAATAACAATGCCTTGATAATTGTTGGAGATTTCTTTGTTTTAGTAGAAAATAGCCTTCTAAAAATAATGTCATAATTCATATGGTATAAGATTAATTAAACTTTTAATGATATAAACCTCTTAGAAATTAAAAACTTCTTTTTCTGTTAAATATACATTATTTTCTTGATAAGCGTGTGGTATTCTCAATTTCATATATGTCTATTCTTAAATCACATTCTTGGTTATCTATAATTCTTGCAATGACAATAGTACCAACTCCACAGAGTTGTGAGAATTTCACGAATGTATGTGAAAGTTTTTTGCACATCATAAAGCAATAAAGGTTACCAGATACATTTTATGAAATTAAATGTTACATCATCTGAATTCTCATCGCACTTTGAAAAATCATAAGGGGATAGAAGCCTATTTTTCTCTCTAAATTCTGAGCTAAATGAAAGAAGAAATTCTGATTTAATCACACGAAATCTCTAGAATTTAGCACTGTGCCTGGCCCAGAGTAAACATTCAGTAACAAAGAATGTTGAATTCATTATAAATGAGAAATACTTTTAATGAGATGTTTTTGATACGTACTATATCACAAAAACCTTTTGAAGGGGTATTAAAGGTTTTTTCATGTCTGTTGCTATCTTCATGTTTTATATCTGCTAAAAAATGTCTGTTAACAACTGGCAATAATGGTCTGTGTTGGGATAAGGGCAATGTGAAGATAATTTTTCCATGTGTGGAATGGGAGAATGTGATCGAATAATGTGAATGTTTTTCCCAGATGTAATATCCTGTAAGGTTTGATATTAAATCAAATGTAAAGTTTATTTACATATATAGTGCTAACACAGTCACCTTTTAGCCTAGAAAATACATACTAGAAGACGTGTGGTAAATGTATACAAATATGCAAAATTTGCAAGCATATGCAAATTTGTTCTGTAATACTTACCCAGTTTTCAAAACAGGACTATTCATGGCCCTACCTCTATAAAAAATCATACTTTGATTGCTTTTCAGAGGCATAGCCTATTGCTTCATTTTTTTTTCTCTTACCATCAAAAACTATTTGCTTTGGGTGTGATCAGTTTGGGGTCATTTTCTCTAATTTCCAAGGTCACAACTAGATAGGCCAATAAAAGAAGCCATGAGATTGTGTTAATGTATTTATGGAGGCATATTTATAGCTAGGCTCAGTCTAGTATATTATCCTGGATTATTTCAATATAATTAAATACCATATCCTTGTGATTGTTGTTTTGGCAGAAATAGCAAATTTATTAATAGGAATTTCACATTTTATTGTAATGAGGGTAGTGCCTTAGACCTCAGAGTAAACAGAAATCTTGAGGTCAGCAGATTGTAAACATGTTCAGTTTGTAAATTTCCATCAGGCTTCTGGGTATGTGGAGGATGTTTAGGTGAGAACCAGTTATAAATACAGCTACTTTTTACATTGTTTATACATTTTTAATTGGTTTAAACATCTATTAACTATATAGAATAGTACTATGAACAATACTGGTACTTCATAAATGGTTACTAAATACTATATGATTGAGAATTGAATGGATTTCAAAATTAATATTTTACTTGCAGAAATGACAAAGAAGAAGCGTCACTTAATCTTTCCATTATAAATATTTCTTCACTTAGAGGCCGTATCCTTTTAATATTTAGTCCAAATTTATGAATGTTGTCAAGTACCCTTCCATTCACTTTTTGATAACTAAAAACATTGCTTTTGAAGATTTTCTCCATTTTCTGTAGTTGTACTTAAAAAAGCAAGAAAGAAAAGCAAATGTTAAATGGAAGGACACATTCTAAATATTCCTGAAGAGATAACATTTTGTTGTCAACTTAGATTGTGAAGTAAGTGGATGGAAATCGAAACACACTTGCAAGAGGTAGTCTTTTGAGACTTCTATTGAAGTCCATATTACCCATAAGGAGTGCACAGGTTATCTGTGCAAACTATTGCATGGCCGTAGATCCAGGGATTTTACTATTTTGCTATCATATTCCCTTTAGGCAGTGAATCAAGGGAATATAAACTGAAAAACCTACAGATAAGGGATTTTGAGTATTTATAAATAATTCATCCTTATGGCATTTAAATGACTATAAAAAGTTGCTAATCTATGGGCATGTCATGCTTTTTCTTATGTCATTTTCTTGGTTTCTACTTGGTTTCCTTTTCCTACTTGTACTTTTGAAAAGAATGTTAGGAATTTTTATTTTAATAAACCTTCTGTTTTCACAAACCATCACTTGGTAACAAATCATTTAGAATTTTATGATGTTAGATCAATCACATAAGAACAGAAATGACTATAGCACAATTTGATTGTAAAATGTGTATTCTGTGCGTGTTTTCCAACATATGCATAGTTTACATGTTAGAAAAATTCAATTTAAACATATTTTTGATCAGAAATTCTTAGCTGTATTTCTCTCTTCTGTCTCTTGGATTTGGCATCTGTAAAAACACAAATACAATATAAAAGAAATTGATACAACACATCTAGGAAAACAAGACTGGTAATAGCAAATTGTGTGCAAAATTCCAACTATCAAACTCCTCATATCCATAACATCACTGATTAAACAGAGTACTTTTCACCTTCTCATCAAGATGTGGCACCTTCAAGCATACTCTAGAAAGAAACTTGCTGTCCAACAGAGGTAGTAGAAAACCAACATCATTTGCAATCACTGATTGAAATGTATGTTTGCAAAATAAAGATTCAGTTCAGTTCCACAATTTACCTATACGGTTGTACCAAATAAGACATGGATATTCAAAATGATGCCTGAGACAATGTATGGACTAATCAATTATTAAGTCCTGAATTAAACATTAAACTATATCCTGAATATGCAAAGATAAATTAAGACAAGACCCTTGCCCTCAATCTATTAGGAGTGTCATACAAATAAATCATTTCGGTACCAAGTAATAAGCCATAAAAACAATGTTGAGAATGCTATAGGAGCGCAGTGAAAAAGAGAACAACTGTTGGTTACTGCCTAGGGTGCCTGAAGAAGACTTTTACTGAGAAAGTAATAACATTTGAATAAGTCTTGAAAGCTAAGTAGGAAAATGGGTTGGGGAGATGGGCAAGAACAGTACCACTCCAGGAAGAAATAATGACAGGGAAAAGGTTTACCTTGATGAGAGAAAAATCAGTCATTTGGTGAGACTGGATGTCAGGAAAGGAGAAAAATTTGATGATTTCAGGCCTTGTGTATCATGTTAAATAATTTGACTATCTGGAACGAATGTGGCAAACAGGGAACCCTTGTGCACTGTGGTGGGAATATAAATTGGTCCAGCCATTGTGGAAAACAGTATGGAGGTTCTTCAAAAAATTAAAAAATAGAGCTAATAGGATCCAGCAATCCCACTTCTGGGAATATTTGTGAAGAAAATGTGAACACTAATCTGAAAAGATATCTGCATCCCCTTGTTCACAGCAGTATTATTTAAATAGTCAAGACATGAGTAACATAGACATTTTACCAGTATTCTTTGATTCCATGAGCATGGAATGTCTTTCCATTTCTTAGTGTCATCTTCAATTTCCTTCATCAATGTTTCATAGTTTACAGAGTATAGGTCTTTTACTTCTTTGGTTAGATTTGTTCCTAGGTATCTTATTGTTTTTGGTGCAATTACAAATGGGCTTGATTCCTTAATTTCTATTTCTGTTGTTTCATTACTGGTGTATAGAAATGCAGCAGATTTCTGGACATTAATTTTGTATCCTGTGACTTAATTGAGTTTGTGTATTAGTTCTAGCATTTTTTTTGGTGGAGACTTGAAGGTGTTCTGTATAGAGTATCATGTCATCTGCAAATAGTGGTAAGTTTTACTTCTTCCATGAAAACAACTTAGGTGTCTTTTGATGACTGGCTAAATAAATAGATGGTATATATTGTGGTATATATAAATAGAATATTACTCACCTGTAAAAAAAAAAAAAACAAACAATAAGGAAGTCTTACCATTTGTGACAACATGGATGGACCGTGAGGGTATTATGCTAAGTGAAATAAATTAGGGACA
Source organism: Panthera uncia (assembly GCF_023721935.1). NCBI lineage: Eukaryota > Metazoa > Chordata > Mammalia > Carnivora > Felidae > Panthera > Panthera uncia. The sequence continues at coordinate 22,653,339 of NC_064817.1, read as the reverse complement.
AATACTGTTTGATCTCACTTATATGTAGAACCTAAAAACAAACTAACAACTAATAAAAAGAAAAGATTAGATTTGTGGTTACCATAGGTGGGGTGGGGTAAAGGGGAATTAGAGGAAAGTGATCAAAAGGCACAAACTTCCAGTTAAAAGATTAATAAGTACTAGGGGTATAATGTACAACATGACGACTATAGCTACTTCTGTAATATATAGCAAAGTTGTTAAGACAGTAGATCCTCAGAGTTCTCATCATAAGGAGAAAAGTTTTCTTTTCATTTTATCTATATGAAATGAAGGATAACTAAACCTATTGTAGTAATCATTTCACAATATATGTAAATCAAACCATCATGCTGTGCACAGCCTTAAACTTATAGACCTTATATACCTTTTATTATCTTTGCAGGACGAAAATTTCATCAGGATAATTCTTTGCCTTTTTAAAATTAAAGCTTTTTTTTTAAAGATAACTGTAGATTCATATGTAACTGTAAGAAATTCAATATAGAGAGATCCCTTGCACTCTTGACACAGTTTGTCCCAATTATGACATCTTGCAAATCTGGAATGCAATATCATCATCAGGTTATTGACATTGATAAAGTCAAGATACAGTTTCCATTATTACAAGGATCCCTCATACTGTCTTTTTGTTACCATTCATACTTCCTTCCTCTCAACCCCACCTATACTTATTCTCTGGCAACAAGTCTGTTCTCCATTTCAGTAATTTTGTCACTTCAAGATTGTTATCTAAATGGACTGTTATATTATGCAAATTTAGCCATTGACTTTTTTCATTTAGCTAAATTCATGGAGATCTATCCAAAGTGTTGTGCATATCAATAATTTGTTCCTTTTCATTAGAGAGTGGTAGTGCATGGTATAGACTGATCACAGTCTAATTGTTCACTCATTGAAAGTTATCTGGGTTGTTTCAATTTTTGGTTTTTATGAATAAAGATTTGATGGACATTTGTGTAGCAATTTTTGTGTGACTGTAAGGTTTTATTTCTCTAGGGTAAAAATGCTCATGAATGTAATTGCTCAGTTCTATGATTGTTGCATGTTTAATTTTATAAAAAAATTACCAAACTGTTTTCCAGAGTTGCTGCACTATTTTATATTCCCACCAGCAGTGGTAATGTGTAAGTGATCCATTAATGTATGAGTAATCCAATTTCTCAGTATATTCGTCAATATTTGGTGCTGTCATTGTTTATTTTTTGTTTTATGCTTTTCGGGGCTTTTTTTCTCACTATTCGGATAGGTATATGGTGAAATTTCATTGTGGTTTTAATTTGCATTTCCTTAATGACACATAGTATTAAGTTTTTTGCCATATGCATATCCTCTTTGGTGAAATGTCTTTTTGTGTCTCCCCCAGTTTCTAATTGGCTTGTTTTTAACTGGTAAGTTTTGAAGAGTTCCTCATGTAGTCTCAATACCAGTTCTTTGTCAGATGTGTGGTTTACGAATATTTTCTTCCCATGTATATCTGTTTCCTGTAATTCTTAGCAACTTTGAAGTGAAGACATATACTCCTAGATAACTATTTTATCAAAAAGTAAATATAAGGAGGGAAATTAATAAGTACCTGTAAAATAATGTAGAACACTTCATACCAGAATATATTGAAAACAGCAAAAGCTGCACTTAAACTTTAAATGCCTTTATTGTTAATCAAGAATACTCAAAGAATAAATGACCATGTTAAGAAAGTAAAAATCATAAGAAATTAGGAAAACAATGTATTTTAAATACAATGTTGATAAAGCTTTTACTAGTGATAAGGTGAAATTAAAATGTAGAATTTTATTAACTGAAAAACCAAAACAGAGGAAATGAAATGAGTAAGTAGAATGGGGAAAATTTGATTACATGTAATAGCACATGCAATTGAATACATTGTTGCTATTATAATTTCGAAGAAACTATTTTCTGTTAGATCAATTAAGAATAAAAAAAGTACAACAGCTGGGTGGCTCAGTTGGATAAGCCTCTGACTGTTGATTTCAGCTCAGGTAGTGATCTCATGGTTTGTGGGATTGAGCCCCGCCGTGGGGCTCCTGAGCTGTCAGATGGGAGCCTGCTTGGGATTCTCTCTCCCTATCTCTTTGCCCCTCCCCCTCTTGTGTGTGCACTCTTTGTCTCTCTCTCAAAAATAAATATTAAAAAAAGAAAAAACAACAACAAAAAAACAACATAAAACAAAGGGTAACATTGGGAAAGACTGCTAGTTTTCTCCCAGTGCTCATTGATGCTCCCATTTTTAAAAAATAATAGAATTTTCAATGGCTTTCTAACTTCAAGGTTACATTTTCAGTAAAGTTGTCTCTTCTGGCTGGGATGCAGATGTGATGGCTAAAGCTCAGTAGTTATTTTAGACCATGAGTTGGAAACTACACATTGAGTTTAAAGTGTTATAAGATAGAAAGTGCTGGAATACCTGAAGATTAGAAAGCCCTAAGTTGTTTATTTCCAGAATTTGTTTACATATTAGAAAAAAAAATTCTGTATAAGGGGTAGTACCAAAGGGTAGCTTTAGAAGGATATACTGACACAAGGGCAGTGAACCTTTAAAGTCTGGGGTTTCACATAGCCACTCTGTTAATAGCCATACTGTTAATCAGAGTGACAGGGGTTGAGAATAATTTGGAGGCCAGTAAATAAAAGACTAGAGTCTTAAGGCTTAAATACATGTCTAGATTTGGAGCTGGCCTATAGCAAATAGGCCAGAAATCATACAGTTTTGAAGTTTTTTTTTTTTTACTATAAAATGTTAAAAGAAAACAAACACAAAATACAAGCTAGGACTGAAAACATCCTGTAACTGTTTAACCCATAAAGCAATCCCCAGGCCAGTGAAGCTGCACCAGCATGAAGCTAGCTGCAAAAGCTCTCCCACTATGCTTCAAATTTGGCCATGGAAGATAATAGAAAAGGAAAGAAAGAGCCCCCAAAGGGAAAAGACAGGTGCCATAGAGGAAAATAGAGAAAAAAAGTGCTCTGAGAAGACACCCAAGGGGACTTGGAGCCACTGCACTGTTATGATATGTAATTTTTGCAGTCCCTGCCCTGCAGATTTTGATAATGGCTAAGAATCAATGACTAGTTTGTGTTTCTTATTTTCCTGTTATTGAATGGGAACTTCATTTTAGTTCTATTAACACTGCATCCATTTATAGTAAATAATCAGAGGTCATGAAACATGTCTAGAAAGTAAATACTAGATATGAATCTGAGGGAAAAGGTGATTAACACTGACTGAGCTTAGATTTTGAGATGTAGTAACTATATGGTACTTTTGAGTATGTTCTCTTAGAAATAGGTTGATATGATTTTATAGAAAGAAAGTTCATGGGTAGTTGGGTTGCAGGTCTGCCAGGTGTTCCCCCAGATCAGCCTATTATCAATTTCTAACTTGGTACTAGATGCCCTGATGTTTAGTGAGGCACATGGCTGTCTGGTATAAAGACTACATTTCTCACCTTCCTTATGGCCGAATGTGTCTTTATAACCAAGTTCTGGTCAATGGGACATAAATAAAAATTGTTTGTTCTAGTTAGGACAGGTTAATGCTCTGTTCCAGTTAGTACAAGGGAGAAGTAATTTTTTCATCCCTCCTTTATCTTGGAAAGAACATGGGTGTGATTAATGGATTAATTCATTCATTTTAATGTTTGCGAACTGTTGGTTGTCATGGGGCAGAAAGATGGAGCGGGATCCATGGAATTGCCTACCAGCCTTGCAGTTCTTACCCCATATGTACTTTTGTGATGCAACAAAGAAATACACTTCTGTCTTTTGAAAACACTGATGTTAATTCAAATGTCCCTTTATGTTCTCTGGAGCACTTTATTCCTTTATGCATTACTGAACTTCCATCCGTATGGAATCGTTTTTCTTCTGCTTAAATAATTCCATTTAGTAATATTTGAATGAAGATTTTCTAACCCCATGCTCCCCTAAGTCTTGGATTGCTTTAAAACATAAATGTCATTCATTTTGTTCTTTTGGAGGAAATTTTTTTAGATGTTTGCTTATTTTTTAGAGAAAGAGACAGAGCATGACTGGAAGAGGGGCAGAGAGACAGGGAGACACAGAATCCAAAGCGGGTTGCAGGCTCTGAGCTATCAGCAAAGACCCTGAGGTGGGGCTCGAACCTACAAACTGTGAGATCATGACCCGAGCCAAAGTTGGATGCTTAACCGACTGAGCCACCCAGGTGCCCCTGGAGGAAATTTTTTAAAGTCACACAATTGTAGCATTTATCCACTCTCAGGACTTTAAGTAGCTCACTCAGGTTTATCTTCCCTACATTTTTCTGTTTCTGTTTAACAGTAAGCTGTCAGTCTTGCCGATACTCTAAAAATTAAGGTAATGTATCATGTTTATTGTTTTGCAGATATTGAACCATCCTGGTATCTCAGGAATAAATACCACTTTTTTGTGGTGAATGATCATTTTAATGTATATTGAATTTGATTTGCTAATATTTTGTTGAGGATATTTGCAAATGTGTTCATTCAGGATATATGCCTGGAGTTTTCTTTTTTGGCAGTTTCTTTGTCTAGTTTGGCTGTCAGGATAATGACGGCATCATAGTGTGAACATAGAAAATTTCCTTCCTCTTCTATTTTTTAGAAGAGTTAGAGAAGGATTGATATTAACTCTTCTTTAAATGTTTGGTAGAATTCACATATGAAGTCATCTGGTCCTGGAATTTTATTTGTTGGGAGCTTTTTGATTAGCTATTCAATTTCATTATAAGAAATTAGAAATTTGTCTCTTCAGATTTTTATTTCTTCCTGATTCAATCTCAGAAAATTGTATGTTTCTTGGAATTTATCCATTCCTTCCAGGTTGTCCAACTTTTTGGCATATAATTTTTTCATTTTAGTCTCTTATAATCTTTTGTATTTCTGTGGTGTTGGTTGCAACTTCTCTTTGATTTCTGATTTTTTAAATTTAAGTCCTCTTTTCTTTTTTTTCCTTTATGAATCTGGCTAAAGGTTTGTTAACATTATCCTTTCAAAGAACCAGCTCTTAGTTTCATTAATATTTTTTTATTTTTTTAGTCTCTATTTCATTTATTTTTCTCTGATCTTTCTTATTTCCTTCCTGCTACTAAGTTTAGACCTTGTTTCTTCTTTTTCTAGTTTTTTTAGATGTAGAGTCAGATTTTTCATTTAATATTTTTCTTATTTTTTGAGGTAAGCCAGTGTCATTATAACTTCATGCTTAGAACTGCTTTTGCTGTGTCCCAAAGATTTTGAACTATTGTGTTTCCATTTTCATTTGTGTACGGATATTTTTGACTCCCTCTTTAATATCTTCATTGGTTGTTGAGTGGCATGTTGTTTAGCTTCCTTGTTTGTATTTTTTCTAGTTTTTTTCCCTCCTAATTGATTTCCAGATTCATGCCATTGTGGTCAGAAAAGGTGCTTGATATGATTTCATTCCTCTTCAATTTATTGAGACTTGTTTTGTGTCCTATTATGTGATCTATCCTGGAGAATGTTCCATGTGCCCTGATGTGTGTATTCTGTTGTGCTCTTTTAGGATGCTATATTCTGTACATTATCTTTTAAGTCCATCTGATCTAATGCATTGTTCAAAGCCACTGTTTTCTTATTGATTTTCTGTCTGAATGATCTATCCATTGATATAAGTGGGGTGTTAAAGTCCTCTACTCTTATTTTATTACTGTCAATTTCCCTCTTTATGTCTGTTAATATTTGCTTTATATATTTAAGTGCTTCTTTGTTGGGTTCATAGATATTTACCATCTATCATCTTGGATTGATCCCTGTATCATTCTGTAATACCCTCCAATGTCTCCTGTTACAGTCTTTGTTTTAAAGTCAGTTTTGTCTGATACAAGTATTGCTACCCAGCTTTTTATTTTCACTTTAATTTGCATGGAATATTTTCCATCTCTTCACTTTCAGTAGGTATGTCTTTAGGCCTGAAATGACTCTCATGTAGGCAGCATACAGATACATTTTATTTTTTAGCCATTCAGTCACCCTGTGTCTTTTGACTGGCATATTTAGACAATTTAAATTTAAAATACTTACCATTAGGAATGTATGTATTGCCACTTTATTCATTGTTTTCTGTTTTTTGTAATTCTTCTTTGTTCCTTTCTTCATTGTTCTTTGTCCTTGTGATTGAGGACACTCCTTAGGGTTATGCTTGGACTCATTTCTCTTTATTTATTGTGTCTACATTAGAGGTTTTAGTTTTGTTGTTATCATGAGGCCCATATATAACATTCTAAGTATATAAGTCTACATTAAGTTGATGTTTGCTTAAGTTCAAACACATTCTAAAAGCACTGCATTTTTACTTCCCCCTCCACATTTTATGTATATGTTGTCATATTTCGTATCTTTTCATTTTGTGAATCCCTTAACTAATGTTTTAGATAGAATTTATTGTACTACTTTTGTCTGTTAACCTTCCTACTAGCTTTATAAGTGATATGCTGCATTTGTTATATGCGTGTCTTTACCAGTGAAATTTTTTTCTTGCACAATTTTCTTGTAATTATGGTCTTTTGTTTTTCACTTAAGGAAGTCCCTTTGACATTTATCGTTAGCCTGGTTTAGTGGTGAAGACATCCTTTAACTTTTCTTTGTCTGGGAAACTCGTTTACTCTCCTCTCATTCTGAATCATCACGTTGCTGGGTAGAGAATTCTTGGTTGTGGTTTTTGTTTGTTTGTTTGTTTGTTTGTTTGTTTTACTTTCACTACTTTGACCATGCTACTCCCTTCTGATCTGCAAAGTTTCTGTTCACAAAAATCCACTGATAGCCTTATGACGTTTCCTTTGTACATAACTAATTGATTTTCTATTGCTGCTTTTAAGATTCTCTATCTTTAATGTTTGGTATATTAATTATTATGTGTCTTGGGGAGTACCTCCTTACGTTAATCTTATTTGGGGCTTGCTGTGCTTCCTGGATCTGTATGTCTTTTTCCTTCTCCAGTTAAGGGAAGTTTTCAGGTATTATTTCCTGAAATAAGTTTTCCACCCCTTTGTCTTTCTCTTCTCCTTCTGAGGAGAAGACCTCAGAACCTACCTTATTATTTTTTTCTTTTTTCTTTTTGCCGCTCCATTTGGGTGCTTTCCTTCCTCCTGTCTTCCAGATTGCTGATATGTTCTTCTGTATTCTCTAATCTGCTATTGATTCCTTCTAGTATATTCTTCATTTATTGTACTATTCAATTTCGATTAGCTCTTTTTGTGTGTGTTTTCTGTTTGTTAAAGTTCTCCTTAAGTTCACCCACTCTTCTCTCAATTCTAGTAACCATCTTTATGACCATTATTTTGTATTCCGCCTCATTTTGTTTGACTTTTTGTGATTGGGTGAAACATCTACGTCTCCCAGCCTTGAATGAGTGGCCTTGTGTAGACTGTATGTGCCTGGCAGCTTTGGCTGGCTGGCTGGAGTTGTAGCAGCTATGGGCTGGGAGTTCTAAGGTGCTCCACACAGGGGCCACCCTGGTGAAATGGTTGGAGGTAAAGTGGGTATTAGGCATGAGACTTTTGGGTGCTCTGCACAGGGGGCATCCTGGTAGGACAGCTGGAGATGAAGTAGGAAAGGGCTAGGGGATTATGAGGTGTTCTGTGCAAGGGTCATCCCAGTGGGACCACTGGAGCTGAAGAGGGCCAAGCTGGGTGATCTCATGGCACTCTGTGCCGAGGCTACCCTAGTGGGACAGTGGGGTCTGAAGCAAGCATGGGTTGGGGGTCCTCTAGTGCTTTGTGCTCAGCATGCTCTGGTAGGATGACTGGAACTGAAGTGGCTGTGGGCCAGGGATGTCCTAGTGTGTTATACTGGGGCTGCCTTGGGGGTACAGCTGGAGCTAGTGTTGAATGCAAACTAGTGCAGCCACTGTGGTTCTTCAAAGTGTTCTATAGGTTCTTCAAAGTGTTAAAAATAGAACTACCCTGTGATCCAGCAATTGCACTACTAAGTATTTACCCAAAGGATACAAAAATACTGATTCAAAGGGATACATGCACCCTGATGTTCATAGCAGCATTATCAACAATAGCCAAATTATGGAAAGAGCCCAAATGTCAATTGACTGATGAATGGATAAAGAAGATGTGGTGTGTGTGTGTATGTATATGTATGTGTGTGTGTGTGTGTGTGTGTGTGTGTGTGTGTGTGTATATACATACATACATACATATATGTATGGGGAAAAAGATAGAAGCAGACCAGGAAATAGACTCTGGAGAACAAACTGAGGGTTACTGCAGGGGAGGAGGGGCAGGGCTAGGGGGAAACCAGTTACATGAGTGATTAGTATTAAGGAGGGCAGGTGTTGTGATAAGCACAGGGTGTTGTATGTAAGTGATGAGTCATTAGACTCTATATCTGAAATTAATGTTACACTGTATGTTAACTAACTGGAAGTTAAATAAAAATGTGGAAGGAAAAAAAACCCACAAAGTTCCCCCATTTCTTTTAATGGGTCGATAGCTTTTTTAGTGATAAATAGTGCTCCACTGCATGGGTAGACATATCTGATAATTTTGATCAAATTCAAGATATAATGTGTAACAAATCTTAGAATCCCTAGATGATGTTATCTTACTACTGGAATAATTTAATTTTCTTCTTGCAAGAAAGAAGATATTTATTACCATGATCCAGAGGATCTCAGATTATTTGAGACTGGATTTCTTATTTTGGATAAGTTAGTCTTCTTCTCCTTTGCTATTACTTCTAGAATGTAGTACTTCAGAGGTCTCATCTGAAAAGCCTGGGGCATTTACCCAGGCTTTAGCAAGATGAATTCCAATTTGTGTCTTTGCCACATAGAGTAGAATAATATGTCATGAGCCTAATAAAGAAAAAAATATATATATATACACACATGAAAGAAAACTTAGCTGTATGCAGAGCTTAAAATAATTATAGAATAATGTTACATAAAACTAAGAAATTTGACAAACCAAATGAAGTGTATTTTATTTATTTATTTATTTATTTATTTATTTATTTATTTATTTATTATTTGAGAGAGAAAGTGAATGAACATGTGCACAAGCAGGGGAGGGGCAGAGAGAGACAGAGAGAGAGAGAGAGAGTGTCCCAAGCAGGCTCTATGCTATCAGTACACAGCCCAATGTCGGGCTCAAAGTCATGAACCATGAGATCATGACCTGAGCTGAATTCAAGAGGCAGATGTTTAACCAAGCCATCCAGGCACCCTGAAGTGGATTATTTTTTAACAGTACATAAATTATCAAAAATGTTTAAAAAATTGTCATGGAAGACATTGAAAACTTATTAATGTATTATTTGAAATAACGGTATTGGATTAGTTAACACTTCACCTTGAAAAAAGATGATTCAGATGTCATTTAAAATTTGTAGACCGTAGAATAGTTTGAAGTTGCCTGGTTTTGTGAAGCAAGGCTAATATTTAAACAAAAATATAATAAAACAGTACCAATAAAAATCATAGTAGACTAGTTTCCTTTATACATTTGGATGCAGATATTGTATTTACAAGTTTAGAAGATAGTGGACAGCTCTTTAAAAATTCTGCAGGAAAATGTCTTAAAATATCTTAAGTCTCAGGAAAAACATAATTTAAACTTAAGAAAAATTGAAATCATTTTTCAATATGGAAGGAGACATCAAGTTTACCATTGATAATTTCTTACAAAAAGTCAATAATATATTATAATGACCAGAAATAAAATTGATGGAAAATTTATGATTTAAAGAAATTGTGCGGTGAATCATGATGACTTACTAAAAGGTGAATGTAAACAGCTGCCTTTTAATACAGAGATAATTACATCTAATACTGTTTTATCAGTGTGGGTTTTTTGAGAGTGAAGAAGCTACCTGTTTGCGTCTGCATTCTGATAAAAGTCGATGATCTTAATTTAGCAATTGAGAAGCTCATGGTCTTGGTTCATCCCAGTTAATATGTCCTTGGGGCACTGATTCAGCAGTTGAAATAATTGTGGTATTTAAATTGGTAATGATTTGACCTTCAATACAGGCGTTTCCCATGAAGCGCTTCCATTCATGGAATTCATTTTTCCCCATGAATTGATGAAAGCCAGACCTATTCTAAAGCTTGTATCTTCCCATTCCATCTTTTTAATCACTGATGTAAGTGTGTGATGGATCAGGTTGTTAAAGGATACTATTTTATAATATCAAGATGATGTGGTAGCCTGAATAATAGCTCTTAAAGATACTAAGTCTTGATCTTTGGAAGCTGTAAATATGGAAAAGGAATCTTTGCATATGTGATTAAGTTAAGGATGTTGAGATGGGGCGATTATGCTTGTTTATACACGTGGAACCTAAGCGCCATAGTATCCTTTTAAGGGAAGGCAGAGTGAACTTTGACATAGAAGAGAAGGTAGCATTGTGACTGTGGAACCCAAGATTGCAGTGATGTAGCTGCAAGCTTAGAAGTGCCCAAGGAATTCCAGCAGCCAGGAGAAACTTTAAGAGGCAAGGAACAGATTCTCCCCTAGAGCTACCAGAAAGTGTGACCCCCTCAACACCTTGATTTCTTCCTACTGGTAGTACTTTCAGACGTCTAGCCTCCAGAACTGTGAACAAACAAATGTATGTTGTTTTAAATTTTTTTTTAATGTTTATTTATTTTTGAGACAGAGAGAGACAGAGCATGAACGGGGGAGGGTCAGAGAGAGAGGGAGACACAGAATCGGAAGCAGGCTCCAGGCTCCGAGCTGTCAGCACAGAGCCCGACGCGGGGCTCCAACTCACTGCGAGATCATGACCTGAGCTGAAGTCGGACGCTCAACCGACTGAGCCACCCAGGCACCCCAACAAATGTATGTTGTTTTAAGCCACCAAATGTGTGGCAATTTATTATGGCAGCCATAGAAAATTAATACAGTTGATGTTATAAATTTTCATGCATCCCATACAGAAGCTCAGCAGGACTTTAGAAAACTGATGACGACCCCAGAAAAAATTAAAGTATGTTTAATATAGGTTGTTTTGGAAATGAAAGTAAGTTTTAAGATTTATTTTTTTACATGTATATTTTTAAGGTGTACAACGTGATTTGGTATACATAGTGAAATGATTACTAGAGTCAAGCTAATTAACATGTCTTTTCCTTACAGTTAGAATGCTTTTGTGTGAAAACACCTGAAATCTATTCTCAGAAGAATTGAAGTGTTCAGTACAATAGTAATTGTCATCATACCGTACATTAGGTCTCTAGATTTATTCATCTTACATAACTACAACTTTGTAGCCTTTCACCTCTCTCCATTTCCCCACCTCCCCACCTCTAGTAGCCACCATTCTACTGTCTACTTCTCTGTATTTGATTCTTTTTAGATTCCACCTGTAAGTGAAATAATGCAGCTTTTTTTTTTTTCTTTGAGTCTGGTTCATTTCACTTAGCATAAGGTACTCTAGGTTCATTTACATTGTTGCAGATTGCAGGCAGGATCTCTCTCTCTCTCTCTCTCTTTTTTTTTTTGAGGTTGGAAAATATTTCTCACAATTTTCTTTGTCCATTCATCCACTCATGTGCACAGGTTGTTTCCATGTCTTGGCCTGGCATTTGTGAATAATGTACAATGATGAGTTTGGGAAACTGAAGTCAATTACTAATGATTGTTCCAAACTAGGGCATGAGGGAGAAAGGATGACAAGAGGCTAGTGTTTAAATGAAAGTAGCAGTTGGGTCTTCTATTATTTGGAAAATATCATAGGTCAGAAGAAGACATAAGTGAATACAGAGGATGAATAAATCATAGTATGAATGGCAAATCCCATGTTTACCTTATATGAGAGATTGTCTGTATTTTGTGCAAAAGCCCAATTTGTTTCCCTGGTAACAGGCATAGGCTGCAAGGCAGGTTAAGAATCTTGGAAATAAGAATGCAAAAACGCTATTTGTCTAAAATAGTGGGCACTGTGTGAATATTAAAGTAGCCAATACTTCTATAGCTTTCATGGTCACTTTTGTGGTGTGTGTGAGGAAAAATCTTTCCACATCCTCTGTGTTTAACAGTCTGTAAGCGTATATATACTATTCTATCATTCCTCTTTGCTTTTCCAACACCACAATATTATTTCAGTGTGTCCACTTCAAAATGAATTTTCCTATAGATTTTATAGAATATATTATTAGTTATAGAATTATAATTTTAGAATATACTAATTTACTATTATAAATTATCAGTCATTATTTTTGACCTCACAAGGTGAAAAGTCTTCTACCAATTCATCTCTCTTCCTGTGCTAATCTCCCCTTCTTTACTGAAATTTTAGGAAGCATTTAATAAAAAATGATGACAAAAATCGTACAGTTTAATAGTTTAAACTTTGTAACTTAATATTCCAGTCTTGATTGGGTCATTTAGTGGGAGCTACAGGCTCCAAATTACTGATTCATGTAACAAATTCTAAGCTAGGCTTAACTTGCTTTTAACCAGTGATCTTTTGAATCACTGTAATAGCCGATAGAAATACTGTATTAAATTTCCAGGTGTAAGAAATTAGATATTGCCTTAGAAATATCAGAAAATAGTGAGGTCTCATTTATTGCTCCCTAACAAATGATCCCCAAAACATAGTGACCTAAGAACATTTATTATCTCCTTTTTCTATGGGTTAGGAATCTGAGCATGATTTAGCTGAATCCTCCAATTCAGCCTCTCACGGCTGTGATCAAGTTGTCACCTGGGGCCTTAGTCATCCCCGGGCAAAACTAGGGCATTAATTATCCACTTCCAGGCTGACTCCATGTTGTTGGCAGGGCTGACTGACTTGAAGGTTTTTGAGCTGAGGGCCTCAATTTCTTTCTGGATTTGGTTTAATTAATTTCTACACTCAACGTGGGGCTCAAACTCACAACCCTGAGATCTAGAGTCACATGCTCTACTGACTGGGCCAGCCACGTGCTCCCCTTTCTGGATTTTGAATGGAAGCTATGGTCAGTTCCTCACCACATGGGTCTTTCCGTAGGATAGCTCATAACATTACTTTATCAAAGTGAGCAAGTTAGATTAAAAGAGTACCAGTAAGACGCAAGTCAGTTTTGTAACCTAATCTCAGAAGTGATATGCCATTTCTTCTGCTATACTCTGTTAAAAGGTAATCACTTTGTTCAACCCCACACACAAAGGGCAAGTGTTATACAAGGACATAAACACTGGGAGGTGGAAGAGGGAGCATCAGGCACCATTTTAGAAGGCAGTTTAACAGATATGTACTTCATGTTTTTCAGTTTAATAACAATGCAGGTAGGTCCATTTAGGAATTTTATTTGAACAAAATTACTTCTTTTTTCAAAACATTCAGTTGCAATATAGTTGTTATTTGAGGATGTATATGTTGACATTGGTCTGATTTATAAAAGAGATGCTTTCATGCTGTCTCTGCATACATCATCACAAAAAAGCAGTGAACTTATCTAACAAACAATACCTCTCTACCTCCATTCCAAAAATGTTTCTTTAACTTTATTCTCATATGATTTTACTGGCAAATAATATACCAAACTTGATCTGACTCATGATACAGACTTTATGTTGTAATTTCAGGTGACACTGTATTTTCTGATAACCTTCACAAGCACTTATGCATATGTATTATGGATATATATATGTATATATATATATATATACATATATATATATATCACTTTTGTCTGTCTTTTTTATTGAATAATTGACATATAACTGTATATTAGTTTCAGGTGTACAATGTAATGATTCAATATATGTGAAATGATCATTATAGTAAACTAACATCCATCACTGTATATACAGATGTTTTTCTGATGAGGACTTTGAAGATTTATATACATGGCAAGTGTATCTTGACGTCATTTAAATTTGCAAAACCACATCACCATGTCCCTAAACCTCTTTCTTCCTTTATTTTTCTAGATCGCACTTGGCAACATCTGATATATTTACTTGCAGAGTTACTCATTGACTGTTTCCCCCCTAAAGCATGTAAATTCCACGATGAAAAAATCTTTTTTCTTGTATCTTTAATGCTAGAGAAAGGTTGGGCACACAGCTGGAACAGAAGAAATAACCGTTGACTAAATGAACTCATACACTTTAACCCCTTATCTTTTGATTCCTGAAATAATACTTTATAAGCTTCTGTTTTATACCAGCCTTTGAGAACATGCTGGAAAATTATTTATTTCTATAGTTTATAACCAGTATTGTAGTGTTCTTTCCAGGTATTCTATTTTTATTTTTTAAAACTATTTTAATGTTTATTTATTTTGGAGAGAGAGATACATAGTATGACTGGGGGAAGGGCAGAAAGAGAGGGAGACAGAATCCGAAGCAGGGTCCAGGCTCTGAGCTGTCAGCACAGAGCCCGACATGGGGCTTGAACTCACGAACCGTAAGATCATGACCTGAGCTGAAGTTGGATGCTTAAGTGACTGAGCCACCCAGGCGCCCATCCAAGTATTTTAATACTTTTCATTAAAGGATCATATCTCTCAGCTTCCCCACATTCAGAGTAAAAATAGAATCTGCAAATGTTTTAACCAACTGCTAAACTTTTTGGAACAAGGCCAGATAGAAATATAAATAAATCACAAACAAAATAACAAGTAAATAATTTTATTAGGCTAAGGAGAAGATACTCTTAATATTCACACTATCCATATTTTAAGATTATGTTTATGCAGATTTTTTCTCGCTAAAAATATATATATATATATATATATATATATATATATATATGACAAAAGTAAAGAGATTGTCAGCAGCATAAAAATTTAGAAAATTAAAAGATTTAAGCCTTTTTTATTTTCAGACTAGTTATGAAACTTTTTCATTTAGGCACAGTTTTATCAGTTTAAATTTTTTGCCCTATTGTCTTTTTTACTGAGGAAAAAATGATATATAACTTTATATTAGTTTCATTTGTACAATGTAATGATTCAGTATTTGCATATATTGTGAAATGATCACAGTAAGTCTAGGTAACATCTGTCAATGTTTTCTTCTAATGAGGACTTTTAAGATCTCTCTTAGCAACTTTCAAATACATAGTTCAGTATTATTAACTATCATCCTCATGCTGTATATTAGATCCCTATGACTTATTTATTTTATAACTGGAAGTTTGTACCTTTTGTCCCCCTCATCCATTTCATGTACCTCCACTCCTGCCTCTGGGAACTACCAATCTATCTTTGTATCCATGAGCTTCTTTGGTCTTTCTTTTTGATACCACATGTGAGATCATATGGTATTTGTCTTTCTCTGACTTATTTCACTTAGCATAATGCCCTCATGGTCCATCCACGTCGTCACAAATGGTATGATGTCCTCAGTTTTTATGGATAAGTAATATTCCATTGTGTGTATATACCACATTGTCTTTATCCATTGATGAACATGTTTGCTTCCACACCTTGGATATTGTAAACCATGCTGCAATGAAATTGGGGGTACAGATATCTTTTGAGTTAGTGTTTTTGTTTTGTATTGGATAAATACCCAGAAGTGGAAGTGCTGGACCACATGGTAGTTCTGTTCTTAAGGAATATTTTGTTTTCCACAGTGGCTGTACCAGTTTACATTCCCACCAATGGTGCACACGGATTTCCTTTTCTCCACATGCTTGCCAACACTTGTTAGTTCTCTTTTTCTTTTTTAAGTTTATTTATTTTGAGGGAGAGAGAGAGAGTGTGAGTGGGGAAAAGACAGAGAAGGAAAGAGACAATCCCAAGTAGGCCCTGCTCTGTCAGCACAGAGCCTGACTCAGGGCTTAAACCCACGAACTGAGAGATTGTGACCTGAGCCAAAACCAAGACTTGTATGCTCACCTGACTGAACCACCCATGTGCACATTGTTTTTTTTTTTTTTTTTGATAATATCCATTTTAACAGGTGTGAGGTGATAGCTCATCATGGTTTTGATTTGTATTTTCCTGATGTTAGTGATGCTGAGTACCTTTTCATGTTACCTGTTGGCCATCTGTAGGTCTGGAAATACTCATGATCTCAACTACCTTGACCAAAGACTCTCTTTTACTTACCATTGACGTTAATCACTAAAGGATAATGTATTTTCCCATAAAATTATTTTCTGAATGTTTTATTGAGTTAAATCAGGGGCGCCTGGTTGGCTCAGTTAAGCATCTAACTCTTGAATTGGCTCAGGTCATGATCTCATGGTTTGTGGGATCGAGCCCTGCATTGGGCTCTGCACTGACAGCATGGAGCCTGCTTGGGATCTTTCTTTCCCACTTTCCCTCTGTTTCTCCCCGACTCATGCTTTGTCTCTCAAAATAAATAAACATTAAAAAAGAGTTAAACCAAAGTATCAGAAAACATAATTGATATTATTCTCAGTAATTATTAACTGCTGACTCCTGGTTCTACCACACATTTATATATTTTTAAAATATATGCCATTATATCTTCATTGATTTCCCAGAATATAATGATATTTTCAGGGGCTATTTATAAGTTCATAATGACTTATCATCAATCAACTTTGTAGTTATTTAAAGCTCTGGCTACTTAGGGAACTGTGTCAGGGGTGTCTGAGACCACCCTCATGCTCAATGATTCACTAGAAGGAATGACAGGACTAAGAAGCTGCTGTATTCACAATTACGACTTACTATAGTAAAAGTAATATAGATGATAATCAACAAAGGGTAAAGGCTCAGGAGGTGAAGTTCAGCAGAAAGCTGGGGCAAGCTTCCGAATCCCTCCCTACTTCACCCCTGGCATGGGATATTCTTAATTCTCCTGAAAAGATGTGACCATGCATGCATAGAGTTGTCAACCAAGGAAGCTCACTGGAGGCTCGATGTCTAGTGTTTTTATCAGGGGTCAGTCATGTGGGCATGCAGTACCTGCATAACTGACCTCAGCTATTTAGACTCCACACTCCCAGAGCAAAAAAAGTGTTTATTATAAATCACATTGTTTGTATAAACTTGGGTCAAAATGATCCAAGCAGAACATTCCAAGAGCTCACAGCCCTTCTTGAGAATGTGTAGAGTTCAAGCAATCCACATCTACTTAATCCTTTCTTACACATGAACACATCCTGTGACCACTGGTTTATTTATTTATTTTTAATTTTTAATGTTTACTAGAGAGAGACAGAGCATGAGTGGGGAAGGGGCAGAGAGAGATGGGGAGACAATCTGAAGCAGGATCCAGGCTCTGAGCTGTCAGCACAGAGCCCAATACAGGGCTCAAACTCACAGACTGCGAGATCATGACCTGAACAGGTTGGACAATTAACAGACTGAGCCACCCAGTTGCCCCCTGTGACCTCTGCTTTAAAAAACTGCTTCATGAAGACCAATCCACTAAATACTTCTCATTTTTTCTGAGTTTTGTTTTCTTCTTTCTCTAAACATCAAAAAGCGACAAAAACAAAAAGGTGAAGGGCATTATCAATCATTCAACCCTGTCACTATCATTTTGTATAAATAGGGATAGTTAACTAATTTTCTTTAAAACAAGAGAAATTCTCTCCTCTCTCTCTGAGATAACTATTTGTCACCTAAGTCATGTGATCACTAATGTAATTTTATTTGTCCTTTTAGCAACCACTCTGTTATAGGATGACATATTAAATTGTTTCTGTTATTATCCATCCAATATAAATACCAAAAACAATTTTGTGAAAAAACAGTTCTCTTTTAAGCCTGGGCTTGAAACAACTATGCATAAAACTCACTGACTTTAATTACATTTTAAAATCAGTTTATGTTTGTTTGTGGGTCATTTCTTTGACTCCAGAACCCAGACATCACAAAAGAGTAAATTAAAAAAAAAAAAAATTAAATCTCACAAACTGAGAGATCATGACCTGAGCCGAAGGGAGTCGTTCAACCAACTGAGCCACCCAGGTGCCCCAAGAGTAAATATTTTAAAAAGTAAAAATAGTGCCTCTGCCCACTTTCCAGAGTTAACACTTCAATCTGTTTGTCATGCCCCTTCACCGCCACCACTACTACCAGCCAAAAAAACTTCTGTTTGTTGGCTTGTGTTGTCCGAAGATGCCATAAGAGACTCAAAAATATTTTTCTTTGTGGTGTTGGGTTTGGTCCTCCTGCTTGTTGTCTCATGGTCGCCAAATGGCTGCTGCACCTCCAGGCTTCACAGTAGTATTCCAGGCAGGGTAAAAGAAAAGGAAGAGGCAGCAATGGGAGATTTTTGAATACAGATCATTAGCCGTAGCAGTTTCACATGCTCAACCTTAGCTGCAAGGGAGTAACCTCAGCTGCAAGGAAGTCTGGGAAATCGATTTTATCTTTTGCAACCTCCACAGAAGAGGCAGGTAGGATGGAAGAGAACTGAAAATGAGGTTAGGTAAGCCACGATACAATGATTATATAGCTTCTGTGTACATACACACAAAACACATACATGCAGACATATGCATTTAATGTATGACATTCACATGACAGCATGCAATATAAAATTTTATAACTTGGTTGGGATCCTTAATTATTAGATATCCTTCCTTATTGGCCATATGCACATTTTCTTCATACTTTGTAAAGGCACAGATTATATGGATATATAATTATTTTAACCAGTTCCTGACTGATTAGCATTTAAATATTTAGATGTCAGTACTATGAACAATCTGTTACAGTGATCATCAAGAACATATATCCTTTTGCACTTAGGTGAGTATATGTTCAGGATGAATTCCTTGAAGTATAACTGCTGGATTAAAAGGTATGCGTGTTTTAAATCTTCTTCATGGGGATTTATACAGAGATAAAAGGTGGTTTTGTAATTATAATGGGAGGAGGTAATATGTTCAATTTTATATTAGATACAAAGGGAAGTTTCTAGTGAAAAATCCAACAGCTTCCAGTGTGACCTTGTATAGTGAAAAAAGAAATGCAAGTTTTGTTTCACAAGGCTTGATTGTAAAATTCTGGAAGACACTGGGTGATCTAAAGGGGTAAGGGGAATACAGGTTGTAGGAGGAGGTTACATATTTATGACAGATTTAGAGGATGCTAGTATATCTGTCTCCAGCATTGGTCCTTTAGTGAAGACTTTAAAATGAACACAAATCACCTGTTAAAATCTGGGTTCTGAGCCCACAGTTTCAGAATAGGTCCTGAGATTCTGCATTTCTAACAAGATCCCAGGTGAGGCTGGTGCTTCCGGTGGGCGGGGGGAGGCTTTACTCAAACTTCACAGATCATAAGTTCAGGTTTCTGGCAAGAGAAACGTTAAGCACTAACTGAGGTCTGCATAAGATGTTTGCAAAATGCTAAGCACTTCTTGGGGAACACCATGCCAGGGAGGAACTCAAGGTACATATAAATCATTGTGTAGTTGACAGAGTGCCAGTTCTAGAACACACTGATTTGTATGAGCACCAGAACTGGGAGGTAACAACAGTAACTATGGCTTATGTGTGTTCAAATAACAGTAGGGTTCTTGGGCCTAGGGTGAGATGCCATTGAAGCAAGAGAGGAAGGACTTGGAAGTTAGTCTTTGGTTGACAGGGTATTTGCATGATCTGCCATTAAACAGCTATATGGAACTCCCATATATAACTTGCAGTAGGGGAAGATAGCGAAATCTGTAGTAGACTGGATGGCTATAATAGCAGCTTGTGGCAAGGGTTATAGAAGCACAAGTAGTTACTGTTACTCTAATATCATTTAAGCCCTGAGCAAATAAGACTGCAAGAAGCATAGGTTATCCTTTCCTTATAAACTGCTGTCTGAAATCCATTAATATGGAGTTCCATATAGTATAAAAATTTATTAGAAAAGGAGAGTCAGGTGTAGACCATCACTTTCTAGAACTGAATAAGGAATTTTAAAGAATGTAACTTATCTTTCTTCTCATTGCTCCTACTAATTCCCTCTCACTTCCCTGCATTTACAGTCACCAAAATACTAAATTGAGAATGGACAAATTTTGTCAGACACAAACTTGATTTACCCATGCATTCCAATGGAAATAAAACACAAATGGGAATAACAAAAGGCAAAGAATATTGTATCTTTCATTAAAATATCAGTAAAAGCCCATGTGGACCTTCTCTAGTCCAGTGATATGTTCATTAGTACTAAGGAAATTAGACATGTATGCTCCATGATTATTGCATAGAAGTTATTAATTTTAATTGAAGTCACAAATGGATAGCCAGATATGGCCTATATTACTATCTTAGTTGGCCAGTACAGTTGTTTATTTTTAAAATTTGCATTTTGTAAGCATCTTTTAGAAATATGGAGATACCACATGAGCATCTAAATTTTTACCTTCTTTTTGAAAAACTAGCATATCTGGAGAAATTGGGTTCACATAGGGCTAAGGGCTAATAGCTGCTTGTTTGGGCTGGGACATTTTCACCACAGTCTCCACCACTATTTATTCTTTATTCCATGGCCAGATTCACTTATGTAGTAAAATTCTGGGCCTTGGTAGGAAATGAAATTTGTGACATAATTTATGTATTCTAAATTCAGTTATTATATTATTTACGTTATGTCCTCAGTATTACTGAGTACCTTTATATAAGGTGCCATATACCCATGTATACCTGTGCTGAAAGAGCCTCTTTGCTTTCACTCCATCAATATATATTCCCTTAAGCAATTAAGGCACATTCAGAATAACCTCATGTTTTCATGGCATATATTTTGGTTGAAAAAGGTACCTAATATGCATACATTCATCTGTACAACATACATGTGCATATTAAATATTTTGGTTAATGCTCTAATCAGTCAAGATAGAGTTAACCAACTTGAACCTACGAAAGGATAAGAAAATGACCAAAAGTTTCTCTGTACTTACAAAATGAATGGCTTAGACACCTATGTTTTAGTTATCTATTACTGAATGCATTACCACAAATCAGCAACCTCAACTAGCACCCATTTATTATCTTACAGTTTCAGTGGGACAGCACTCTCGTTGAGGAAAGATCTGCTTCTAAGCTCCTTTAAGTTGTTGGAAAAACTCATTTTTCCACAGTTCTCAGACTGACAGTCTCAGCAGTTTTGCGGGTTGTCAGCTACCCTCCAATCCCAGAGGTTACTTGCAGTTTCTTGTCACATGGTCTTCACCACAGCCCTTCTCACAACATGGCGGCATGTGTCTTCAAAGCCAGCATCCGAGAGTCTCTAACGTCAGAGAAGGTCCAGTTCCTCTTATAAGGGATCTCACCTGATTAAGCCAGGCCCACCCTGGACAACCCTCCTTTTGATAGCTCAAAATCAACCAATTTACCATCATTATTTACGTCTACAAAATCCCTTCACAGTCCTACTAATGTAACCTAATCAAAGGAGTGGCATCCTCTCTACTTTGCCACATTCAGTTGTTGAGAAGCAAGTCAGAGGTTGTGGTCACACTCAAGAGAAAGGGAATACACAAAGGCTTTAATACGAAGGGGAAGGGACCAGAGTCTGTCCACTGCAGCATGAATTTAAGTTATATATTTTATTTATAATAAAGTCTTACTCAGAGACACTTTTACATAACTTTGTAATGAATCTGGCTATCTAATTTCCAAGTCACGTAAGATTAGAAGCACACGCTTACAGTTAGAGGGAGGCACAGTGGCAGGATCAAGATCTCACAATCTGTTATTAAGACACATAAGGGAAAAATCTACAGAAAAAAATCTACAAAGTCCCAAAGGGAAACATCCTAAGAACATACAGTACAGGGACAAATTTTTCTACCAACTTGCATAAACCGAAGGTATCACATATGAAAACACAATACAACAATTTCTTTTAATAA
Source organism: Panthera uncia (assembly GCF_023721935.1). NCBI lineage: Eukaryota > Metazoa > Chordata > Mammalia > Carnivora > Felidae > Panthera > Panthera uncia. The sequence goes on along the minus strand of NC_064817.1, from coordinate 22,631,549 downwards.
TGGTGATCACCTACAACCATTGAGAAAAATATAAATTATGTTCACAATACTCTATTTAAGAGCCTGAATTTCTATTTTATATAAAAATACTTTCTTAAAGTTGAATAAACATAGTATTGATTCCAAATGACTGCATGATGCTAAACATATGAGATGTTAATGCACAAGCTTCTGTTTGTATAAATATATCTACTTGAGAATGTAATATAGAGGATGAAAATAATCCTTTGATGTGCAAGATACTACCAAAGAGTAGAAGTTACAGGAAAGATAATTACTGCTCAGCATAAACTAGCGTCTTCTAGTAACTGAAGGTATGTAACAATGAAATGAAGAACTGAACTTGTCCTCTCTGTAAAAGTACAACTAGTAAAGCTAGTTGTAAAACTAACTAGTGGGTTTATCATCTTCCTGAAATCTGTAAATGGAGGTGCTGGTTTTGTTCAGTAGTTAGTCTAGATGAGCTCTCTATTACCCTTCTGACTTTTAATCCCTTTGTCAGGTTTACCTTGGCGCACTCCTCAGAGATTGCAAACTTCCTTGGGACATAGGCCCGAATCTTATACACTTTAGGCTCCCTGTCTAGGTAAAAAAGTTTTAGAGACCACAGATGGTAAAAGCTAAAGCTGCACTTGAGAATGTCCAAGGTGCTATTAAAAAATGGTTTTACATGGTCCAGGAGCAAATAAGGACTAGAGTAGAATTCCATTAGCAGAGAAGGCATATCAGTCTTTCAACTGATTTCAGAGTCCTGGAAGACAAGGAAATAAGCAGAATACAGGCCTCAATTGAATAGCCACTTTTAACCCAAATTTCTATGCTGCCTCCTTTTTCTGTTAAGCTGCTAAGAGGGCAGCCTCGGCATATGGAAAAGCAATATAGTATTTCCAACAAATCTTCTTACTAATTTGGAGCAATCTGGACACATTTTACAATATTTCTGGCAAGAGTTAAGAATTCACTTTCCAAACTTTCTTTGTAATTTATCTATATTATAATGAATAAGTCTGGCTTTTCGATTTATTTATTGTCAACATCCAAAATATATACATATAAGCTTCCTCTGCACTCTGCCTTCCTTCTCTCTGCCACCCAAGTGTTGTCACACACATGGCAATTTTTGGTAACACATTTAAAAACAGCACATGCTTATAAACAATATTTCCCTTTGTAGTATTCCCATTGTATTTATATCTCAGAGTTCAGAATATTAACTCTGTAAATTTTTAATTTTTCTCTTTTATTTCTGTTGTTTTGGATTACATGGAACAAATTACTTAATAAGAGTTTAATTGCACTTAACAATGTCTTTATGAAGCTATATAGCTTCATGCATATATTGTTTACATTACCATGTGCTGAAAGCTTGTCATTGCTGCTGCTTTACAATGGTTGTCATTGTGAAATAAATGTTAAACTCTGTGCTTTTTGACTTAAAGACTATAAGGGACAATCAAGCTTAACCCTTCAAACATTCTTGCTTTTAATATTATTAAGATTAATAGAACTGAGGCCTGGATAATTAGAATATTACCAACATTTGGAAAATTTTCAACTGTACTTGATTTTCTGTCCTAGATAATCCAAATTAAAAACAAAATTAAGTTTAAAAGAAAAGACCTATCCTTCATAACTAGAAATCTGCCTGTCCCTGAAAACAGAATTTATTTCTGATGTATCTTTATCATTTCTTAGTGTCTAGCATAGTGCTAGTACATAGAGTTTATTTTCATAAATTCCTTTTGGGGAATTTCTCAGTATTTATATCTGAATTGCATGGGCCATGACTGCCTACCTGAAAGAAAGAAAAGTGAGTAGGCCTTTGTACTTCAATGTAAAGTTTGTTGTGAGGGGAAAAATGTTTAAAGTTAGATTCTGGCTGGTTGGTACAACTTTATCAAGAATCCCCTGTAGAGTAAGGAGTTTCAGCAAAAAATGGATCACTGAGGAGGACTAGAGGCAAGGAGACCAGATGGAAGGCTCTTGCAAAGTAAGATGAGGATGTACAGCAATTTATGAGTTCCAGAATATAGGCCTGGCTCTATACTAAAACATTACTTTATACTTTATACTTATACTTTATACTTTAAAATATTCCAGTAAGCTCTCTCTCAATTTTGCAGAAAAACAAATGAACAAATAAACAAACAAACTAATAGACCCGGAGGCTTAGAGAGAGGATATGACTTGATCAAAGTCACACATCTTCTAAGTGCCAGAATGAGACTATAACATTGGTCCATTTGACTCTTCAGCCTGTGCTTTTCCTACCTCACTTGGCTCCCTCCTTTGTACTGTGTGTGAGTTTGCAGAGATGCACGGGAGAAATTTTGTGAGCTGATAACTACAGTAGTTTGGAAAAACTATTTGGCTTTTCATTAGTTTTTATTATATTCACCAATTTTAGATACATTGTAGTGTCGTCTCTATAGACAGAAAGCTAATATTTGACCCTAGAGTCAGGGTCATTATGAAAGCCTACGACTACAATGCTAAAGAAACAAACTTTACTTTTTACTTTATTCAAAAGTTATACTAAGTTTGTACATTACAATATCAAAAGTGCGATTTAATGGCTGAATAAGAATAAAGTAAAAATATGAGTACTTTATCACTACCTACTGTTTTAGGAACACAAAGTCTGTGTTCATAAAACTAAATTTATCTAGATGTTCTGTAATCACAGAGAGTACTTGGTAATATTAAAGTGATTCAAATAGGATGCTCACAGAGTTTTCACCTTTGATACACAAATGGGTATTCTATTCTACCACTCCTGTTTAAAATCACATATAAAATTTGGAATCAGAGACAAAAAAATAAGAGAAAATAAAACCATATAAAGCCGAACTATGGTTTTTCAAATAATAAAAACACTTTTCTATTAGTTTATGTCACTGGGCTATATTATAATTTTCAAAATTCTATTCTGATATTATTTTTACTTCTAAGAAACTTCAACCTAATTTTCCTAACGCATGGCAGCTACTAATAAAACTCTTGGAAAATCTATTAAAAGGCTTTCTCACTCAATAAAATATCCTTCTTTAATTGGGGAAAATAAGAGCAGAAACTGCAGTAAGGGGTTATTTTATACACACACACAAATTTATATACACACACACACAAATATGTAATATATCATAAATGTGTAATACAATGTACAACATGACTTATTAACTTACAAGTGATAAAATATAAATTATATTAACAAAATCACATACTACAGAGTGAATATATATTCATGAATGGTATATATTTAGTATATAAGAGTATATTGTATGGAATATGTTTTATATAATGTATGTGTCATAGAATGTAATGAAAAAATAGTACATTTATGGGAATGCAAACTGGTACAGCCACTCTGGAAAAAACAGTGTGGAGGTTCCTCAAAAAATGAAAAACAGATCTACCCTATGACCCAGCAATAGCACTGCTAGGAATTTACCCAAGGGATACAGGAGTGCTGATGCATAGGGGCACTTGTACCCCAATGTTTAGGGCAGCACTTTCAACAATAGCCAAATGATGGAAAGAGCCTAAATGTCCATCAACTGATGAATGGATAAAGAAATTGTCGTTTATATACACAACGGAATACTACTTGGCAATGAGAAAGAATGAAATCTGGCCTTTTGTAGCAACGTGGATGGAACTGGAGAGTGTGATGCTAAGTGAAATAAGCCATACAGAGAAAGACAGATACCATATGTTTTCACTCTTATGTGGATCCTGAGAAACTTAACAAAAGACCATAAGGGAGGGGAAGGAAAAACAAAAGTTACAGAGAGGGAAGGAGGCAAAACATATGAGACTCTTAAAAACTGAGAACAAACTGAGGGTTGATGGGGGGTGGGGGAGAGGGGAAAGTGAGTGATGGGCATTGAGGCGGGCACCTGTTGGGATGAGCACTGGGTGTTTTAAGGAAACCAATTTGACAATAAATTTCATATAAAAACAGAAAAAAGTATATTTACATAATGTATTTCTGTTTTTGTGTTCATAAACAGATGAGATATAATATATATTTTTCTATATAAATATCATTTGAGGATGATATGTTCTCTCACTTGAACTGACATTGTATGAAGGATTCCTAATCACAATTCACTTCGAACATTTTAGACTGCCCCTGCATTTCAAAAAGTAGTCTTGAATTCTAAATTATTGTGGCTATTAAATACCATACACACATTTACCCTTTCAAACAATCCACACACTGCTACTGATGAGATTGAAAAAGAACAAGGTATCTGAGCACCATTACCTGCTTCGTGATTTATGTAGGCAGTCCCACTAAATCCTCACATCAGTACTCTGAGAGACCTATCATTACAACCTTTACAAATTGGTTATAATTACTTGAATAGTGACCTTTTCTAAAATATTACCATGATTTGAACCCAAATGTGTTTACTTCAAATGTGATTCTCTTTGCATTGCACTATATTGCTATCCTAGCATGTTTTAAGTAGCATTTACTTTTATATATGAAGAATAACTGGTAGTATACCTTTCCCCAAATAGGGATACATAATTATGTAGATAAGATGAAGTAAACCATTTTTACAATACGGTCAAACAAAATTTTGAAGCCATACTCTATCTTCGACAAGCTTACTTATATACCCACGACGGTAATTAAGCTGAGGGCTGAACTATTTGTCCATGAAGAGTTTGCCTAATTTGTGAGTTACATATTTTATCTGTAGTTTGACGAAATCAATAGTAAGCTATGGATTCTTCCATTATTTTGAGTCATGATCATCCCATGTTATTATGAAGAAGAATCTCAGAGATTCATATTAAACCTAAACTTTCTAACCTTGTGTTTTCATCATTACATAAGATTGATATTGAAGGCAGTTTTGAAAACTATCCAACCTTGTAATAGAAGGTTATTTTAGGAAGGTACGGTGTATTAATCCCAGCATGGGTTATTGATGTTAACATCAGGGAATGGGAAAATTTAGGTAGGCATGACCTTAAGATAAAATGACCCTTCTGCTGCAAAGGGAATACCCTAGTGGAGCTCTTGGTTTAGGAATAATTACTGTGTGAGATGAATGATCTCGTTTTGTCCATACCTTATACTCAGTTTCCATGCACTGTACTACCCTTTATCTAGAAAATCAGAATAGCAAATATCACAATTTAGAACCTGGCAATTATGTGAACATTTTCAATAAACTCTATAGAAATGACATTCACAGCTTCGTACTTTTCATCTTGATAAAAATAAGGGGGTTTTTAGAAACTTTTCTCCATTTCACTGTTTCCTTTTTGTTGTCTAAGTATTTTTCTGACCGCTAACTTCATATTCTAGCAATTTGATACAATAAACAAATATCCTAACAGCTTTTTTAACCCTAAATCTATGTATTTACATGGATTAATTAATAAATGTTCATTAAATATTTATAGGTTTCTTTTAGAAATTCAAAGGTAGAAGTTCTTTCAGTTTATAGTTGATTTATGAAATTGGTTATTTTGCTTTCTCTTGCTCCTTTAATTCTGAGATTTTAAGCTCAGTTCTCCCATCATTTTCTGTCTGCTTTCATTATTTTTGTGGAAAAGGATGAACGAACAATGAATGGAGGCAAGTAGTAGATAGGTTTGTAGAATCATTATCACACACTCTAGCATTATAATATAAAGCTTAATTCTAAAAAGTTATCTTAGAAATCTTAATTCTTAGTGTATTTTAGATTGTTTTAGAACAAAATTTGAATGCAAAGGAATTTCGACATCTTTTTAAAGAAACCTTTAAAAATCACATTGAAGGGTGCCTGGGTGCCTCAGTTGGTTAAGCGTCTGATGTCGGCTGAGGTCTGATCTTACTGTTCATGAGTTCGAGCCTCACGTGGGGCTTTGGGCTGACAGCTCAGAGCCTGGAGCCTGTTTCCGATTCTATGTCCCCCTGTCTCTCTGACCCTCTCCCACTTGCACTGTCTCTTTGGAAAATAAATAAACATTAAACAAATAAAAATCACTTTGGAAGAGGCCAGAAAACCTGAAGAAGTCAAAATTTTTAATTTTACTCGAGAAGTTTTTTAAGTTATATTGAGAAATAATTGAAATACATCACTGTATAAATTTAATGTATATAGCATGATGGTTTGATTTCCATACATTGTAAAATGATTACCATAGTTGGTTTAGTTAGCATCCATCATCTCATATCGATAAAATACAAAGTACACAGAAAATGAGAGCATAAGAAGATCCTGAATTCATCTCCAGTAGACACACTGAATGTACAGTTACATATGCAAAATTACCTCTGAAAAAGGCCTGAAAACTAGCTGAACAGCTGCTTCACAACAAATGATAACAGGGTCACATCAAGACAGAAGATGCAGAGAAAGGGTCTTATCACAAACCATACCCCTGGAATAGTGACACACACTCAGGAGGGATCTCACAAATCTGGAGCTTCTCCCTGAGGAGAAAGGGTACCATGTCCTATATCAGGCACCTCAACCTTTAGGACCTGCACTAAAGAGATGAGCCCCCCAAAATGTCTGGCTTTGAAAACCGGATTTATGTACAGGAGACCCAAAGGCCTGTATGAAACTGAGATACCGTTCTTAAAAAGTGTGCATGAAGATTCACTTGCCCTGGGCCCCAACACAGAAGGAGCAATTTGAAAAGTGCTTAGACTTTTAAAAATTATTTTCTCTATTTTGTATTGTTAAGAATGCCATTCGTTAATAGCATTTTTTACAAGCTATTATTGAAGTATAGTTGACATACAATGTCATGTTAGTTTCAGGTTGTACAACATAGTGTTTTGAAATTTTGTACATTACTCTGTGCTCACCATGATAAGTATGGTCACCATCCGTCACAATATGATGTTATTAGGATATTATTGTGTATATTCCCTATGCTGTACTTTTCATCTCTCTGACTTATTTTATAAATGAATGTAATCTGACTCCCCTTGATCTGTTTTGTCCACTCCTTCCCACCTCTTCTCCAGCAACCACCAGTTTGTTCTTTGTATTTATAAGTCTGTTTCTGTTTTGCTAGTTTTGTTTTTTACATTCTGTATATAAGTGAAATCATACGGTATTTGTCATTCTCTGAATTATTTCATTTAGCATAGTATTTTGTGGGTCCATTCATGTTATAGTGGCAAGATATTATTCTTTTCTATGGATAATATTCCATTGTGTAGATGTATTATATATGTCACTTCTTTATCCATTTATCAATCAATAAGACACATAGGCTGCTTTTATAACTTGGCTACTATAAATAATGTTGCAATAAGGGATAAATATATCTTTTTGAATTTTTATTTTCTTTGGTTAAATAGCCAGCAGTAGAATTACTGGGTCATATGATATTTATGTTTTTAATTTTTTGACAAATCTCCATACTGTTTCCTCACACTGCACCAGTTTAAATTCCCGCTTACACTGCATGCAGGTTCCCTTCCCTCCACATCCTCACCCACCCTTGTTGTTTCTTGTCTTTTTGATACTAGTCATTCCAACAGGTATGAGGTGATACCTCCTTATGGTTTGGATTACTCTGTTAATTCATGATGTTGAACATATTTTCATGTGTCTCTTGGCCATGTGCATGTTTTCTTTGGACAAATGTCTTTTCAGGTCTTTTATTTTTTAATCGATTATTTGTTTTTCCAGTGGTGAATTGTATAGGTTTCTTCTGTTTTATTGATTTACATTTTCCATTGTAGTTTTATTTTTATGCTTTATTTTTTTTTCAAGTTTTATTTAAATTCTAATTTATTTATACTATAATATTAGTATCGGGTATAAAACGTAGTGATTCATCACTTACAGATAATACCCAATGCTCATCACCACATGTACTGTTCTTAATACCCATCACCGTTTTATTCCATCTCCCTACCCACCTCCCCTCCAGTAACCCTCAGTTTTTTCTTTACAGTTAAGTGTCTTTTTTCTGGTTTGCCCCTGCTTTTTCTTTTTTACCCTACGTTCATCTCTTGTTTCTTCAATTCTACATTAGTGAAATCCTATGGTATTTGTCTTTCTCTGACTTATTTTGCTTAGCATAATACTCTCTAGCTCCATCCATGTCATTGCAAATGGCAAGATTTCATTCTTCTTGATGGCTGAGTAATATTCCATTGTATGTATATGTATGCATGTATGTGTTTATGCAGACACACAAACCACTTGTCTATCCATCAGTCAGTGGACATCTGGGCTCTTTCTGTGATTTGGTTATTGTTGATAATGTTGCTATAAACATTAGGGTGCATGTATCCCTTCAAATCAGTATTTTTGCATCCTTTGGGTAAATACTTCGTAGTGCATTTGCTGGATCTTAGGGTAGTTGTATTTTTAACACTTTGAGGAACCTCCATACTGTCTTCTAGAGTGGCTACACCAGTTTGCAATCCCACCAAAAGTTTAAGAGGTTTTCCCTTTCTCTGCATCATTGCAATATCTGTTGTTTCCTGTGTTGCTCATTTTAACCATTCTGACAGTTGTGAGGTAATATCTCATTGTAGTTTTGATTTTCATCTCCCTGATGATGAGTGATGTTGAGCATCTTTTCAGGTGTCTGTTGGCCATCTGGATGTCTTCTTTGGAAAAGTGTCTATTTGTGTCTTCTGCCTATTTTTTAAATGGATTATTTGTTTTTTGGGTGTTGAGTTTGGTAAGTTCTTTATAGTTTAGGATACTAACCCTTTATCAGGTATGTCATTTGCAAATATCTTCTCCCATTCCATAGGCTGCCTTTTAGTTTTGTTTATGGTTTCCTTCACTGTGTAGAATCTTTTTATCTTAATGAAGTCCCAAGCCTTGTTTTGCTTTTGTTTCCCTTGTCACTGGCGATTTGTCTAGTAAGAAGTTGCTGTAGCTGAGGTCAAAGAGATTGCTTCCTGTTTTCTCCTCTAGGATTTTGATGTTTCCTGTCTAACATTTAGGTCTTTCATCCATTTTGAATTTATTTTTGTGTTTGTTTTAAGAAAGTGGTCCAGTTTCATTCTTCTGCATGTTGCTGTCTAGTTTTCCCAACACCATTTGTTGAAGAGACTGTCTTTTTTCCACTGGATACTTTTTCCTGCTTTGTCAAAGGTCAGTTGGCCATATAGTTGTGGGTCTATTTCCGGGTTTTTGTATTCTGTTCTATTGATCTATGTGTCTGTTTTTGTGCCAGTACCATGCTGTCTTCATCGCTATATCATTGTCATATAATTTGAAGACCAGAGTTATGATGCTTCCAGGTTTGCTTTTCTTTTTCAAGATCGTTTTTGTTATGCAGGGTCTTTGGAGTTCCATACAAATTTTAGGATTGTTTCTTCTAACTCGGTGAAAAATGCTGGTAGTCTTTTGATAGGGATTGCATTAATGTGTGATTGCTTTGGGTAGTATAAACATTTTAACAAAATTTCTTCTTCTAATCCATAAGCATGGATGTCTGTCTATTTGTGTTGCCTTTAATTTCTTCTATCAGTGTTTTCTAATTTTCAGAGTACAGATGGTTTACCTCTTTGGTTAGGTTTATTCCTTGGTATCTTACGGTTTTTGCTACGCTTGAAAATGGGATCGATTACTTGATTTCCCTTTCTTTTTCATTATTGGTGTTTAGAAACACAACAGATTTCTGTGCATTGATTTTATATCCTGCGACTACTGAATTCATGTATAAGTTATAGCAATTTTTTGGTGCAGTGTTTTGGATTTTCTATTTAGAATATTATGCCATCTGTGAAAAGCAAAAGTTTGAATTCTTCCTTGCCAATTTGTATGCTTTTTCTTTCTGTTGTCTGCTGAGGCTAGGACTTTCACGACTATGTTAAGTAACAGTGGTGAGAGTGGACACACCTGTGTTGTTCTCCTGACTATTAAGGAAAAGCTCTGTTCCCACCATTTAGGATGATATAAGCTGTGTGTTTTTTTCATATATGGCCTTTATTATGTTATGTACCCCTATACTTTTTGAGGGTTTTTATTATGTATGGATATTGTACTTGGTCAAATGCTTTTTCTCCATGTACTGAATCATATGGTTCTTATCCTTTCTTTTATTAAGGTGGTGTATCGAGTTGACTGGAGAATACTGAACCACCTTTGCAGCCTAGGAATAAATACCACTTGAACATCATTAATGATTGTTTTAATGTGTTATTGGATTCAATTTGCTCATATTTTGTTGAGAATTTTTTGCATCCATGTTCATCAGAGATAGTGCCCTTAGTTCTCTTTTTTAGTGGAGTGTTTGGTTTTGGAATCAGGGTAATACTGGCCTCAAAGAATGATTTTGGAAGTTTTCCTTACATTTGTATTTTTTGGAATAGTTTGAGAAGAATAAGTATTAACTCTTATTTAGTTATTTTTTGAAACTTAAATTTTTTAATGTTTATTTTTGAGATAGAGATACATAGCATGAGTGGGGTATGGGCAGAGAGAGAGGGAAACCGAGAATCCGAAGCAGGCTCCAGGTTCTGAGCTGTCAGTACAGAGACTGACACAGGGATTGAACCCAAGGACTCCAGGAGCATGACCTGAGCTGAAGTCAGATGCTTAACCGACTGAACCACCTATGTGCCCTGAAACATTTTTTTTAAAGTTTATTTTGAGAGTGAGAGAGAGCATGAGCATGTGTGCGTGTGCATGATAGAGGCGCAGAGAGAATTCCAAGCAGGCTCCGTGATGTCAGCCGAGAGCCCATTGTGGGGCTGGAACCCACGAACTGCGAGATCATGGTCTGAGACAAAATCAGGAGTCGGAGGCTTAGCCAACTGAGCCACCCAGGTACCCCTTAGCTCTTGTTAAATGTTTTCTAGAATTCCCGTGAGGACTTCTGGCCCTGGACTTTGGTTTATTGCGAGATTTTTTATCACGGATTCAATTTCTTTCCTGGTTTTCTGTTCAAGTTTTCTCTTTCTTCCTGTTTGAGTTTTGGTAGTTTATATATTTCTAGGAATTCATCCATTTCTTCCAGATTGTCCAATTTGTGGGCATACAATTTTTCATCATATTCTCATATAATTGTTTGTCTTTCTGTGGTGTTAGTTGTGATTTCTCCTCTCTCATTTGTAATTTTATTTACTAATTTAACTTTGTTTTTTATTTTATTTCTCCTTCCCCATGTACCTTAGGAATTCCTCAGGTTGCACAGTCTGCTCTGGTGGTTGTTTGCCTGCCTTCTCTCCAGGAGTAGGCAGCACCCTCAGGGCTCTATCCTGGCCAAGCCTGCTGACATTTAAAACTTCAGTTCTGGGGTTTCTGGGCAGCTTACTTGGTTGAGTTTCTGACTCTTGATTTCAGCTCAGGTCATGATCACACGGTCTTGTGTTTGTGCTGAGCATGGAGCCTATTTAAGATTCTCTCTCTCTCTCTCTCTCTCTCTGCCCTGCTCACATGCTCAGTCTCTCTCTAAAGAAACAAAACTCCAGTCCTTGAGCCCTGCTGGTTGCAAAATCTCACAAAAATCAGTCCCTCTGGTTTCCTAAGCCACTGGCTTTGGGGAAGTGTGCTCCTCTCTGTCTCACCTTTCTCCCTTCCCTCTGCAGCACCCATGATCCCTCTCTCCCCTGAAACACGTCTCTGCACTTTCTACCTTCCTTGATATGGCCTGTCTTTCCCTCTAGTTGTGCAGTTTGGTCTTTCAGTCCTCAGGTCGATTTTTTGGTGATTTAGAATGATTTGATAGTTATCATGTTGTGTTTGAAGGACAAGACAAGCCTAGGGTCTTCCTAATATGCCACCGTCATAGCTCCTCAAAGACTCTAATTATTGTAGTTTTAATTAATGTTATAATTGTTGTTGTCTTTTACCCTTCATACTTGGAAGTTGTTGATCTACTACCTTTACTATTTACCTTTTATAGTGAGATTTTTACTTTTGTATGTTTTCTTCATATTAATAAGTATCTTTTCTTTTTGGTTCAGTAAAGTCCCTGTAATACTTCTTGTAAAGCTTGTTTAGTGGTGATGAGCTCTTTTAGCTTTTGATTATCTGGAAAATGCTTAATCTATTTTACATTTCTGAATGATAATCTTGCCTGGTAGAAGATGACTGGTTATAGGTTTTTCCTTCCAGATCTTTCGATATGTCATGCCACTCCGTTTGCATTTATAGTTTCTGCCAAAAAATCTCACAGCCTTGTGGGGTTTACCTTGTACATACTACGTTGCTTTTCTCTTGATGCTTTTAATAATTATAATGTGTCTTAGTATGTTTCTCTTTGGGTTCTCCTTATTTGGAACTCTCTGGGCTTTTTGGACTTTAATATCTATTTCCTTTCCCAGATTAGGGAATTTTTCATGTATTATTCCTTCAAATAATTTTTCTGGCCCTTTTTCTTTCTCTTTTCCTTCTCAGATGCCTATAATGTGGATGTTACATTCCTTGATGTTGTCCCAGAGGTACCCTGAGCTATCCTCACTTCTTATAATTCTTTTTTCCTTTTGCTGCTCTGTCTGGATGTTTTCCATTGCTTTGTATTGCAAGCTTACTGATTCATGCTTCTTTTTTTTATACATTGTGCTACTGAACCACTCTAGTATATTTTTCAGTGCAGTGATAACATCTACTTAGTGCTTTGTATTTTCTGTATCTTTTCTTAAAATTATTTCTCACTGTATTCATCCAATCTTCTATGATCAGTGAGCCTCCTGATGACCATTACTTTGAATTCTTTATCAGGTAGGTTGCTTATCTCCATTTTACCAAGATAGTTTTCTTTGTATTTGCTTGTTGTTGGCTTTAAAATATATTCCTCTATGTCCTCATTTTGTCTCTCTGTGCCTATCCATATATAGTAGGTAAAACAGCTACCTCCCTGAATCTTGAAGGAGTGATCTTGATTAGAAACTGTTCCCATGTCACCCAGAATTAGTCTCTCCTGGACACCAAGGCCAGGTTCTTTGTGGGTATCCCTTCTGTATGCTGCATTTGCTCACTTGCTTTAATTGGACCATAGATGCTCCTGAGGTTATCAAGGTGTGGGTACTCACCTGGTTGTATCAGCCACTGTGTGGGCAAAGTGGATTTTGAGATGCCTCCCTGTCCCAGTTGTGGTTCATTCTCTGGGATGGATGTGTCTCAGAGCACTTGCTGGGCCTAGTTTGGACTTGAGTGCTACCCAGAATAATGGGGTGTAGGGTGCTTGCGCAGCCTGATTACAGTGTAGGGTGGCCACAGCCTCTGGTGCTAGCAGGCTTGAGAGAGGACATCAAAAATAACATCCATCAACACATCTATCAGAGACAGTCACTGCAGGTTCCTGTCTCTCTGGCAGCCATTTTAAAATTAGTAAGTGGGTCTCAGTCACTTATGGTCTAAGCCCTTTTCAATCTGTTGCTTTTGTGATTGATCTCAGGGCCAGTGGCTTTGCATGTGCCTTAAAAAGAGTAGGATTTTAGTTCCCTATTGTTCTGTGATTCTTCTGTCTTAATCTTCATGTGATCAAGAATACCAGATGTTTTGGGGGCTCCTATTTCTAGTGCTGGCCCTCAAGATCTTGGTGCCTGATGTGCAGCATAGTCCCTTCACTCCTTAAAGGAGAGTTTCATGTTTTGGGGATCCCTCCCCATTGTGAACTCACCATGCCTGGGTGGGGTCTCATTATCCATAACTGTCCTTTTTAGTCATCATAATGTTTGTCCCATCTCTTCTGATAATCCATCTTGTGAGATGTCTGTTGATTTTTTTATTTGAAGAACTAACATCAAGTTTTAAAAAATAATTTCTGCTTTTTACTTTCATTTAATTTTTCTATTATAATTCCTTCTATTTTTGAAGATATCCTGTTCATTTTCTACCTTCTCAATTTGGTCACTTATTAATTTTAAGCTTTTTTTTATTTACACTTTTTTGAAGAAAAATTTAATGTTTATTTATTTTTGAGAGACAGAGTGTAAGCAAGGGAGGGGCAGAGAGAGAGGGAGACAGAGAATCTGAAGTAGGCTCCAGGCTCTGAGCTGTCAGCACAGAGCCTGACACAAGGCTTGAACTCACAAACCACCAGATTATGACCTGAGCAGAAGTTGGATGCTTAACCCACTGAGCCATCCAGGTGCTCCAAGCCTGTTTTCTGAGTCTCAAAGTATTTACATTTTCTTCAGTACAGTACTTTTCATGACCTTATATGCTTTTGTTAATGTGGTATTTTCATTGACACCTCTGTTATTTAAAATTTACATTATGATTTTGATTATTTAAAATTGTCTTCCTAGATTTCCAAAGTTCAGTGATTTTATGTCCTTTTGTTATTAGCTTCCAAATTATACCGAGGTTGCAATGCAGAGAATATGATGTGTAATCTTTTAACTTTGCTGAGCCTTGTTTCTGACATAGTAAGTCATCAGCTTAGAACTCTAAATTGTGTTTTTTAAAAAGATGTACTTTCATGGGGTGCGTGGGTAGTTCAGTTGGTTAAGCGTCTGACTCTTGATTTCACCTCAGGTCATGATCTTGCGGTTGTGAGACTGAGCCCAGCATTGGTTGCATGTTGTGTGTGGAGCTGGTTTGGGATTCTCTCTCTCCCTTTCTCTGCCCCTCCCCCCTGCATGTGTGTGCTCACTCACTCTCTCTCTCTCAAAATAAATAAATAAACATTTAAAAAATAAAAAAAGATGTACTTTACCTTGTTGTTGGATGGTGAATTCTGTGTTTGCTCAGTTGATCAAATTTGTTAGCACTTTTCCAGGTGTTTCATATTACTGCTTTTTTTGTGCACTTGTATTAAGAAGAATAAAGTTAAAATCTATGTTCCCATTGACAACAGCATCAGATAGAAAAAAACACTTTGGAAAACTTTAACCAGGAAAGTGAAAACTATGGAACATTGAAGAAAATACAGAAGACACAAATAAATGGAAATATATCCTGTGTTCATGGACTGAAATCATTGTTAAAATGTTCACACTAACCAAAGTAATGTGCAGATTTAATGTAACCCCTATCAAAATTCCAATGGACTTTTTCACAGAAATTTGTATAGAACCACAAAAGATCCAAAATAGCCATATAAATCTTGAGAAAGAATAACAAAGTGGGAGGCATTACAGTACCTGTTTTAACATGACATTACTTCACTAAATCATTCTGAGAAAACTGGGTATTCAGATGCAAAAGAATGAGATTGGATCCCTATTTTAGCCACCCACAAAGATAAACTCAAAATGCATTAATGACATAAATGTAAGACTTAAAACCATAAAACTCCTGGAAGAAAGCATAGAGAAAAAGCTTCCTGACGCTGGTTTTGACAATATATTTTGGATATGACACCAAAAGGACATGCAACAAAAGCAAAAATCAACAAAGGAGACTCTATCAATCTAAAAAGTTGGTGCACAGCAAAGGAAACAACAAACAAAATGAAAAGATAACTTACGGAATCAGACAAAATGTGTTGATCGGTGGCTAAAATGAAAATATATGAAAAAGTGCTCAACATCACTAATCATGAAGGAAATGCAGTCAAAATCACAGTGACAAATCATACCTGTTAGAATAGCTATTATTAAAAAGTCAAAATATAAAAAGTGTTGGCAAGGTTGTGGAGAAAAGCGAATCCTTGCACTCTATTAATTGGCATGGAAATTAGTAGAACCATTGTAGAAAATAATACGGAGATTCCTCAAAAAACTAAAAGTAGAACTACCGTATGATAACAATACCAATTTACAGTAAACATCCGAAGGAAATGAAACCAGTATCTCTCAGAGATAGCTCCATTCCCATGCAGCATTATTCACAATAGCCAAGATGTGGAACCTAAGTGAAATAAAGAAAATGTGGTGTTTGTACTATATAATACTATTCAGGTGAAAAAATAAAAAGAGAAATTCTGCCATTCGTGACAACAGTGATGAACTTAAAAAGGGCATTTTTCTAAGTGAAATAAGCCAGACACAGAAAGATGTATACTGCTTCAGTCCACTTATATGTGCAATCTCAAAAGGTGAAATCATAGAAACAAAGAGTACATTGGTAATTGCCAGGAGCTGGGGTGGGGGAAATGGGGAGCTATTGGTCAAAGGGTACAAACTTTCTTTGTAATAGGAACAGGTTCTGGATGTCTAATGTACAGCATGGTGTGCCTATAGTTAATGCATCATGTGCTTGAAATTTGAAGAAAAGCAGGGAAATTATGCAAAATCTTTAGTTAAGAGCCTGCATAATACTAAATGCCTCATAAATTTCAAATATTATTAAAGAGTTATAATTATTATCATTATACACATTTCCTCAAATTCTGGTCTTTTCTGTCAGTATCTTATTTACCCACTTTCATATGTTAGCACAGGTATTCAAGGAAGATTTTAAAAGTTCTCATTTGATGGTGCTGGGAGAACTGGACAGCAACATGCAGAAGGTTGAAACTAGACCACTTTCTCACACCATTCACAAAAATAAACTCAAAATGGATAAAGGACCTGAATGTGAGACAGGAAACCATCAAAACCTTAGAGGAGAAAGCAGGAAAAGACCTCTCTGACCTCAGCCGTAGCAATCTCTTACTCGGCACATCCCCAAAGGCAAGGGAATTAAAAGCAAAAGTGAATTACTGGGACCTTATGAAGATAAAAAGCTTCTGCACAGCAAAGGAAACAACCAACAAAACTAAAAGGCAACCAACGGAATGGGAAAAGATATTTGCAAATGACACATCGGACAAAGGGCTAGTATCCAAAATCTATAAAGAGCTCATCAAACTCCACACCCGAAAAACAAATAACCCAGTGAAGAAATGGGCAGAAAACATGAATAGACACTTCTCTAAAGAAGACATCCGGATGGCCAACAGGCACATGAAAAGATGTTCAACGTCGCTCCTTATCAGGGAAATACAAATCAAAACCACACTCAGATATCACCTCACACCAGTCAGAGTGGCCAAAATGAAGAAATCAGGAGACTATAGATGCTGGAGAGGATGTGGAGAAACAGGAACCCTCTTGCACTGTTGGTGGGAATGCAAGTTGGTGCAGCCGCTCTGGAAAGCAGTGTGGAGGTTCCTCAGAAAATTAAAAATAGACCTACCCTATGACCCAGCAATAGCACTGCTAGGAATTTATCCAAGGGATACAGGAGTACTGATGCATAGGGGCACCTGTACCCCAATGTTTATAGCGGCACTCTCAACAATAGCCAAATTATGGAAAGAGCCTAAATGTCCATCAACTGATGAATGGATAAAGAAATTGTGGTTTATATACACAATGGAATACTACGTGGCAATGAGAAAAAATGAAATATGGCCTTTTGTAGCAACATGGATGGAACTGGAGAGTGTGATGCTAAGTGAAATAAGCCATACAGAGAAAGACAGATACCATATGGTTTCACTCTTATGTGGATCCTGAGAAACATAACAGAAACCCATGGGGGAGGGGAAGGGGAAAAAAAAAAAAAAAAAAGAGGTTAGAGTGGGAGAGAGCCAAAGCATAAGAGACTGTTAAAAACTGAGAACAAATTGAGGGTTGAT
>NC_064817.1:22572339-22613992 GCF_023721935.1 Panthera uncia | reverse complement strand
GGGGGGGTGACGGGTATTGAGGAGGGCTTTTTCAAAAAAAAAAAAAAATACCGATGAAAGAAACTGAAGACACCACAAAGAAAACAAAAGATATTCCATGCTCATGGATTGGAAGAATATTGTTCAGGGGCGCCTGGGTGGCGCAGTCGGTTAAGCGTCCGACTTCAGCCAGGTCACGATCTCGCGGTCCGTGAGTTCGAGCCCCGCGTCAGGCTCTGGGCTGATGGCTCGGAGCCTGGAGCCTGTTTCCGATTCTGTGTCTCCCTCTCTCTCTGCCCCTCCCCAGTTCATGCTCTGTCTCTCTCTGTCCCAAAAATAAATAAAAAACGTTGAAAAAAACATTAAAAAAAAATGTCTATATGACACAAAGCAATCTACATATTTAATGCAATGCCTACCAAAATACAAATAGCATTTTTTACAGAACTAGAATAACACTTACTAAAACTTGTATGGAATCACAAAAGACCCCAATTAGCCAAAGCAAATGTGAAAAATAAAAACAAAACACACCACAATTCTTGAGATATCACTATACCAGATGTCAAGTTATATTAAGAACCAGTAGTAATCAAAACAAATGGCACTGACACAAAAATAGTCACATAGATCAATAAGCAGAATAGAAACCCATAAATAGGCCCATAATCACATGGTTGCTTAATATTTGACAAAGCAGTAAAGAATATCCATTGGGAAAGGAGGTCTCTTCAACAAATGAAGTTGGAAAAACTGTACAGCTACATGTAAAATAATGAAACTGCAGCATTCTCTTAAACATACATAAACTAAAAATGGATTAATGACCTAAATGTGAGAACTGAATCCATTTTATTCCCAGAAGAGTACAGAGTAATTTCCATGACATCAGAAGTAACAACATCTTTCTATTTATGTATCCTTTGGCTAGGGAAAAATTTTTAAAAATAAATTATTGTGACTACCTCAAAATAAAAACTTCTGTTCATCAGAGAAAGCCAACAATAAAACTGAAAGACAACCTACTAAATGGGAGAAAATATTTGCAAATGACATGGGATGAGCACTGGGTGTTGTATGAAGATCAATTTGACAATAAATTATATTTAAAAAAAAATAAAAAAAAATAAAAGTTCTCATTTGAGAATTGCTTTAAATCAAATGAACTCAAATAGAAAAATGATGAAATTATGTTTTGCAGAAGTATTTGACATGGGAAAATGGTGACTATGCATTTTGCCTCTAAAGAATTAATATTTCACAATATATGCTGTAAAAAAAATGGAAATCAATGCACTGATATTCACTGACTTTATTTCTGAGGAATATAACAAGTGATTCTTAAACTATTTCCCATCACAATCCAAAAATGTTTCTTTTACTGTATATTACTTGTGTACCTAAAAATTAGTTTTAAAATAATTTTAATATTCTACAATAATACATTATTGGGGCACCTGGGTGGCCCAGTCAGTTAAGCATCCAACTCTTGATCTCTGCTCAGGGCATGATCTCACAGTTCCTGAGTTCGAGCTCCACATCAGGCTCTGTACTGATGGTGTGGAGCCTGCTTGGGATTCTGTCCTTACTTCTCTCTGCCCCTCCTCCTGCTTGTGCATGCTCTCAAAAAAATGAACTTAAAAAAAAATAATACATTATAAAATTATTTGCAGGAGCTTGCATAAATCTGGAGTTTGTCAAATATATCATGTTTTGATCACAATTTCTTAATCTAAGATTTTTTTATTTCTAATTTTTAGACATCACTGTCTCACCTAAGAAAATTTCCATCTGAAATAAAAGTATTAAGCATGTCATCGCCACATGCTGTAAAAAAAAATGTTAATTGAAACTATGGAAGTTAAACACTAATTATATTACCTACCTACAATTTGTTTGGGGAGGAGGAGTGCAGTGTTCTAAAGCTTTTGGGATGATTTTTAATAGAAAAAGATGAGAAACAACCTAAATATCCCTCATTTTCAGAACGGATAAAATGTATATTTGTACAAAGTGGTAATTAAAAGAATATATATATGTACATACACACACATACATATATACACACACGTGCTAGCAAAAATATGTTAGGATAAAGGTGAAAGGTGAATTTCTCATCAGTTGTGTCATGTCTTTAGGAATATATTTTAGGTGCATACATAAGTGGAATTTTTATCTTTTTCATGAGTTATAACTATTAGTATCAATGTGGTTAGCCACTCTTTTTTTATAGTAATGTAGATGGGTCAGCTTTTTGTTGTTAGGAAGCCATATCTGCCAAATACTAAATTTTTCTTTAAATATTTGCTTTTCCGTTGTATATATATACCATATCTTCTTTATCCATTCATCCATCGATGGACATTTGGGCTCTTTCCATACTTTGGCTATTGTTGATAGTGCGGCTATAAACATGGGGGTGCATGTGTCCCTTTGAAACAGCACACCTGTATCCCTTGACTTCACTCATATGAGGGCTTAAGAGACAAAACAGATGAACATAGGGAAGGGAAACAAAAGTAATATAAAAACAGGGAGGGAGACAAAACATAAGAGACTCATAAATATGGAGAACAAACAGACGGTTACTGGAGAGGATGTGGGAGGGGGGATGGGCTAAATGGGTAAGGGGCACTAAGGAATCTACTCCTGGAATCAATGTACTTTATGCTAACTAATTTGGATGTAAATTAAAAAACAATAAAAATTAAAAAAATTAAAAGTTATCTAAAAGTATTTAAAGAAATCTCGGTAAAATATTTCCTGTGTTCCTCTTACAAAGAAAGCTAAATGGTAACCGACTTTTAAAACATTACATATCTCTGCCTGTGAACAAATTGCCAGAGAATTAAACCAGAGTGGCTACAGGAAACCATGAGGCAATGAAGATCTGTTCAAAGGTGAAACAGTACAAAAGCAAGAGAAGTCTTGGGAGAAAATGTCATACTTGAATAAGATTGGTTGACGGGGATAAATTAGAAGAAAAAAAAATATTTGCTTTTCCTTCTTGTTAACAGCATATACATGGATTTTTAAAGCCAGTCAGTTAATCTATTTTAACTTGTCCATTTTCACTTGTGATCTATTTGGTTATATTTCTACCATATCCCTATGTCTTATTTTTCTACATTTCTTTTAAATATACATGACTTTTGCCCTCAGAAGATTCCTGCTCCAACTTAGGAAGATGATTTTTAAAATAAATATTTATATATAAACATTAAAATAATCATATAACAACCAACAGATTATTGTAATAGTGCTCCTTTAATCCATATATTTCATTAACAAAGGAATATATCCAGAGCCAATGCTAATAAGGGTGTTGAGGGGAAAGTGTCAGTCATCCTATGCTAGGTGTCTAGTGAACAAGGATTCGTTTAGGGTATAGGTTTTAATTTGATTCTTACACACTGTTGTAGAAGTGGGAGTCCAGCTATATTTGCCATGTTTCTTTCCTTAGATTTTCAATGTTTCAAAATACATTTGTTTCATTGAATCGCATGTGCCCAATAATGACCCCAACTCTATTGTCACTCTTCAGAGGAATTTGGGAATGAAGTCATCAAGATGGTAACAGGTTGTACCTGACTTCACTCCTTCTTACAAGAAACCAAACAACTATTCATGAACAAAACACTAATGAGCAAATCCTAGAATAGAGGGGTGAGGCTGAAGCACCATGGAGACCGAGACAGAATGCATCAGAAGGGTATGAGAAGCAGCTTCCCAGTGACTTCACTGTCCCTCCCCAGTCCAGTGTAGCACCATGCAGACAGGTATCCCTTGAGCTTCTAGTTCCTTTAGTGGGAAAGAGAACCCACAGGGACAATCAGCAGCCCCCTCTCAGCACTGTGGGTCACTTTGTGGGAGCCTCACTATGGTCTTATTCCATAAGGTCTTATCTGTGGGGCTCAACCACTGGCAAGCAGAACATGACAGAGAAGTGGGTCAGGGGTTGTGACAACCAACACTCGAATCTTGGCTGAGTTCATACCTGCAGGGCCCAAGTAGTAATCCCAAGCATTGGCTTTGTTCATCTGTGGAACCAAGTCCACGGCACACTCTAACCAGGGAATTCATCGGGATCTGCCTGATTCCAATTTTCAAATGAATAGCTGTGCCAACCTTAGAGCCTGGTGTGCCCATGCCCGAGCAAGGAGGTGAGTCACAACCCCACCCACGGGGGGAGAGTGTCTCCAGGCCCCTATAGCTAATAGAATTGATAACAGCACCTAGAAGCTGTGTATCCCAGCAATTCTTGAGCTGAGACACAGGTGAGTAGAGCTGATTACCCTTGGATCAAAGCCACTGCTTTTCACTGAGGATTCCCCTGCTATGCCCAGCCAGGGAGATTATCTTCTAGCCTAAGCAAAGGAAATGAAACATTGCCCTGTCTGTTGTGAAGAGGGTCCCCCGGTCCCATTTGAACAAAGGGCTGGTGAGAACACCTGGAAGCTACATTAAACCAGCAATACTCCAGCCAAGAGAAGAGGAGGGAGAGCTGATAGTCTGCAGAGCAAAGCCAGGGGCCCTATTTGGCAGGGAAGGTGGGGTGCAGATCAGCTCAAATTAACACAATAAAGTGCTTTATAGGCTTTAGAGCTGCTTCTCCTGAGGTGCCCAGGCAAGTAAACTAATTAGTAGCCCCACTCATTGCTGAGTACACCCTTTAGCCTGCTCTTCCAGGGAACCTAACCAGAGCATACAAGAAATCCAATAGCCCTGCTTACAGTGACTCTTGAAAAGAAAGTACAACTGACAGTTTTACCTGTCTATAGTGCAAACCAGTGGCCTCACCTGACAGGGAATTCAGTTCACACTGTTGTCTGATTTAAGTCCCCAGACAATGAGATGAACAGACCTTGGGTCCTGTCCTGCTGCCTTCCCCAGGCAGGGAAGCTAAGTCACTGCACTACTAATGAATAGAGCACCCAGACCCAAGCATCTACTAAGTCTAACCACAAAATCCAGGCAACAGCACAACCTATTCTACATCCTGCTGGGGAAGGGAGTCAAGCCAGCAGTCCTATCCGAGTGTTCTCAGCCTATAGCACACCCTCCCATTCCCAACTGCAGAGCTCAAAAAGTTACCTCACCCAAAACCAGAACATAATAGCAGGCCCTACTTGCCCAGTATTATTAGTAAACATATCCAGAAACCCAAACTGAAGTAACTGGTGAAGATCTCTCTTTGCCTAAGCAAACCTGTAAAGTCTGGAATATGAGCCCACTTCTACAAATGCACAGATATCAACACGAGGAATCAAGGATCACAAAAAATCAGATAAATATAGCACCACTAAGAAAAGTAATAAAGTTCTAAAAACTGAACATAAATACATATGAGCTATCAAAAATTTATAATCATTCTCTTAAAGTTTAGTAAACTATGAAAACATACAACTAAACATGATCAATAAAAAATGAGAAATACAACTAAACAACATTATCCATAAACAAAATGAGAAATTTGACAAAACAGAAACCATGAAGAAAATACAACAAATCCTGGAATTGGAAAATACAGTAAGTGAAAAATTCAAGAAAATTTCAAAATCACATTTGACCATGCACTACGAAGAAGCAGAGACCTGGAGAATACAACATCAGAAATTACACGAAGGATCAAAAAGAAAAAAAGAATGAAAACCAGTGAAGAAAGACTTTGAGCATTCTGGGACACAGTGAAAAGAAATAATATTCGTATTATGGGAATTCCAAGAGGAGAACAGAGACAGAAAGGGATAGAAAGTATATTTAACACAGTAATGGCTGAGATTTCCTGAATCTTGGGAGAGAAATGGACATCCATATCCATTAAGCCTAAAGGAACCAAAAAAGATAAAAATAGGACTATATGAGACACATTATAATTAAATTGTCAAACATCAAAGACAATATTAAAAGCATCAAAAGAAAAGTGAAAATTTACATACAAATAAACCCTCATATGACTATCAGATTTCTCAGTAGAAAATTTTCAGGCCAGGAAAGAATGGGATTACACTTTCAAAATATTGAAAGAAAAGAATGTCCACCAAGAATTCTATACCAGGCAAAGCTGTCCTTCAGAAATGAAGGACAGATACAGAATTTCTCAAACAAAGAAAAGCTAAGGGAGTTCATTACCACCAGATCTGCCTTACAAGAAATGCTAAAAGGAGTTTTTCTGAGCAGAAACAAAAGGACACTAATTAATCTCAGGTAGACAAACAGGTAGTGTAAAACTAACTGGTAATTGTAAATGTATAATCAAAGTTAGATTTTGTAATTTGGTAATAGTGGTGCATAATTTACAACTTTAAAAGTTAAAAAATGAACATAGTAAAAATAACTACAATAAACTGTTATTAAATGTAAAATATGTAAATTATAATCTAATATGTTAGCAGGAAGTAAAAGTGTAAAATTTAGGAATTCTATTGAAATTAAGTTGGTATCAGCTTAAAATAGGGTGTTATAACTTTAAGATATTATAGGTAATTCTGAAAAGAAAAACTTGTAGCCATTACACAAAAGAACATGAAGTAGAGGGCAATGCATACTGATATTAGAACACAAAAAAAGCAGGATAAGAAACGATTAACTATTAGTATTTACTTGAAATATAAACAGATTAAATTTTCTGTTCAAAAGACCTACAAAGGCTGACTGGTAAAGCATAAGACTCAACGATATGCTGCCCACAAGAGAGTCACTATGGCCTTAAAGACATACAGAGACTGTGAGTCAATAGATGGAAAAAGACATATCAAATTGTACCCCCCCCACCAAAAAAAAGCAGAGGTAGCTATACTTTAACTAGGCAAAATAGAGTGTAAACATAGTAAAAAGAGACAAGAACTTCATTATAAAATAATGAAGGGATCAATCCATCAAGAAAATAAAACAATTATAAATATATATGAGTCCAACACAGAGCACTTAAATATATAAAGCAAAAAAATAAATACAAGAATTAAAAGAACTAAATGGCAATACAATCATAGTGGGGGTTTAATACCTCACTTTCAACAATGGATAGATCATCCACACAGTAAGTCAACAGTGGGTTTGAATAAAACTATAGACCAAATGGACCTAAAACACACATACAGAACATTCTATCCAGTAACAGCAGAATGTACATTCTTCTCAAGAGCACATGGAACTTTTTTATTTTTATTTTTTGTATGGAACATATGTTAGGCCACAAAGCAAGTCTTAGCAAATTCAAGAAGATTGAAATCACACCAAATACCATCTGTGACCACACTGTCATGAAAGCAGAAATCAGTAACGAGAAAAAACTGAAAAATTCATGAACCCATGGAAATTAAGCAACTCCTAAACAACCATTGGATCAAAGAAGAAATCAAAAGGGAAATAGAAAATGTTCTTGAAACAAACAGAAGTGTAAACACAGTATATACCAGAACTTAAGGCAAAAAGCAAAAAGCAATTTTTGTTTGTTTTATTTATTTTTGAAACAGAAGCAGAGAGAGAGGGAGACACAAAATCCTAAGCAGGCTCCAGGCCCTGAGGTGTTAGCACAGAGCCCAATGCAGAGCTTGAAGTCACCAGCTGTGAGATCACGACCTGAGCTCAAGTTAGATACTCAATCGACTGAGCCACCCAGGAACCCCACAAAGAGTAATTCTAAGATGCAAATTCATGGCCATGAACAGTTACAAATAAACAATCTAACTCTATGCCTTAACGAACTACAAAAAGAACAAATTGAGCCCCAAGACAGCAGGACCAAAGAAATAACAAAGATTATAGTATAAATAAATGAGATAGCAGTAAAACAACAGGAAAGATTAACCAAGACTTGGTTCTTTGAAAAGATAAACAAAATTGAAAAACCCTTAGCTAGAGTAACCAGGGAAAAAAGAAAACCCAAATCAACAAAAGTATAAATGTAAAAGGAGACACTACAACTGATAACACAGAAATATAAGGGATCATAAGAGGCTACTATGAACAATCATATGCCAAAAACTGGAAGGGCTAGAAGAAATGGAAAGATTCTGAGAAACATACAACCTACCAAGACTGAAACAGGAGGAAATAGAAAATATGAATAGACTAATTAGTGTAAGGAAACTATCAGTAATCAAAAATTTCCCAAAGAAGAAAAGCCCCGGACAAGATGGTTTCACTGGTGAGTTTCACCAATCATTTAAAGAAGTATGAACACCAATGCTTTTCAGACTCTTCCAAAAAACTGAAGATGGAACACTCCCAAATTCATTTTACTAGGCAAGTATCCTGATAACAAAGTGAGACAAAGTTATTACCAGAGAAGAAACATACACGCAAATATCCATGCTGAATAGAGATGTAAAATTCTCAAAAAAAAAAAAAAATACTAGCAAGTCAAATTCAGCAACACTTTAAAATATTTTTCACCAGGATCAGGAGGGACTTCTATTTGGGAAGCAGTGAAAGTTCAATACATCCAAACCAATCAATGTGATATATCACATTAATAGAATAAATAGTTTTATGATCATCTAAATAGATGTAGGAAAGTCATTTGAAAAATTTAACATCCTTCATGACAAAAACACTGAACAAATTAGGCAAAGAAGTATTATATCTCACATAATAAAGAAGATATATGACAAACCCAAAGCTAACAGCATACTCAGTGCTGCAATGATCAGAAACAAGACAAAGGTGCTCACTCTCACCACCCTATTCAACCTAGTATTGGAAGCACTAACTAGAGAAAGCAGGTAAGAAATAGAAATAAAAGGCATCAGAATGGAAAGGAAGATGTAAAATTGCCTCTATTTGTTTATATGCAGGAAATCTTAAAGACTCAAAAAAACCGTTAGAAACAGGTAACAAATTCAGTAAGGCTGCAGGATATACAATTAAGATACAAGTACTAGACACTTAAAGTGAAATTTTTGGAAAAAGAAATCAATCCCATTTATAATAGCATAAAAGAGAACATACTTTGGAATAAATTTAACCAAGGAGGAGGTAAAATATCTCTATTCTGAAATCCACAAGACATTGATGAAAAAAAAAATGAAGACACAAATAAATGGAAGGCTGTCTGTTGTTTATAGACTGGAAGAATTAATGTTAAAATGTCAATACTACCAAAAGCTGTCTATAAACCCAATACAATCTGTATCAAGATTCCAATGACATTTTTTACATGAATATGAAAAGACCCTAAATTTTGTATGCCACTACAAAAGACAGTGAGTAGCCAAAGAAATCTTAAGAAAGAATAACAGCAGGAGGCATTACACTTCCTGATTTCGAGGTATACTATAAATCTAAAGTAGTGGGAAAAAAGTACGGTACTAGCATAAAACACACAGACCAATGGAATAGAATTGAGAGCCCACAAATAAACCCAAGCAGACGGTCAATTATTATTTGACAAGGGAGCAACAAATGGTCAATGGAGAAAAGACAGTCTCTTCAATAAAAAGTACTGGGATGATTGGATATTTACATGTAGAAGAATGCAACTGGGGTGATGCTTTTATAGAAATCAAACTAAAATGTTTCTGTACAGGAAAAGAAATCTTCAACAGAGCGAAAACATCCTACAGAATGGGAGAAAATATTTGAAAAGCACATATCGGATAAGGGGTTCATATCCAAAACATATAAACTCATACAATTCAGAAATAAAAAAAATCCAATTAAAACATTTGCAGATGATTTGAATAGACGCTTTACCAAAGAAGACATATAGTCAACAGGTATATGAAAAAATGCTCAACATCATTAATCACCAAGGAAATGGAAATAAAAACCAAAATGATATCACCTCACACTTGTTAGAATGACCATCTTCAAAAAGACAAGAGATAAAAATGCTGGTGTGGAGAAGGTGAAAGGTGGCTTCACATCCAAGATGGTGATATAGGAAGATCTGGAATTCACCTCTTCCATGGACACCAGATCTACACCTATCTATAGAGCAATTCCTCCTAAAGAAGTTAGGGCTGAATGAACAGCACAACAAAAGACCATATAGAGAATGGCAAGAGATATCAAGAGATGATAATGAAGCAAAGTCTGACCCCTGAATCTGCAAATTGCAGTGGGCAGGGATAGTGCTGAGGGACCATGAGCAGATTTGTCTGCCCTTGCGCACAGGAAAAAAAAGCCACGGTTTAAAAGAGCAACTAATATATAAAAGATCCAGACTTAGAAATTCACAATTTCTGGTGAACTCTGCTGGAACTCCCTCCAGGTTGGAGGGGCTGGCAAGTGCCATGGTTATGTTCACCTTCCCCCTTGACAGTGCAGATGGAAGCAGGGTTCTGGGTGCCATAGAGAGCCTGCCACGCCAGTGAGCCCTGCCTTAGTCATGGATGCCCTGGGGCATAGAAAAAAAAGCCCTAATTTATAAGAGCAACTAGAATGTAAAAGATACAGCTCTACAACTTTGCCAATGGCGGGACAACTGCTGGAACTCTCTCTAGGTCAGAGGGGCTTACAAGTGCCATGGTTTATGCTCCTCCCTTCACCTTTATAGCACAGACAGGAGCATGGTCTCGAAGATACAGCCAGCCTACCATCTCATTGAACTCTAGACCTCTAACCCATACCAGCCCTAGATGTCCCACCCAGATTACCCCAATGCAGCACACACTGGGACACCTTGGTTAGAGCACATGATAGTTCGAGCCGTTGTGCCAAGGTGGCACAGGTGTAAAGCACCCTGGAATGCTTTAGGCCACTTTAGCTTCAGGTGGCTTGCTAGGGCACCCCTAGCACAGAGGACCTTCTGGTTCATGGCTGCTTCAACTCTACCTGCCCTGTCAAGGCACTCCCTGTGCAGAGTGTCCTGGGAGCTGCTGGCTCATGCTGCCTTGGTTCCAGTCACCCTGCCAGGGTACCCGATGCACAGAGTACTGTGGGATAACCCAGGATGCACCCGTTTCAGTTTTACCTGTCCTCTCAGGGACACAGACCATTCAGAGAGCCCCAGGCCCACATAAGCCCATGCCTGCTTCAATTACAGCTGTCTAGCCAGGGAGCATCCTGCACAGAGCACCCTTGGGATCCCCAGCCCATGCCAGACACAGCTCCAGCTACCCAGCCAAAGTCAGGCACACAGAGTCTACACAAGGGATGATCATACATAAGACCATTACTTCTAGTTTAGGAGAAGTAGCTGTTCGATCTAATTCTTGAAAACAAACATAGAAAGTAAAGCAAAATGAAGAGACAGAAGAATATGCTTCAAATAAAAGAATAAGAAAAAAACCCAGGAAAGGAACTAAATGAAACAGATAAGCAATATGCCTAATAGTTTAAAATAATAATCATAAAGATGCCCCATAGGCAGGAGAGAAGAGTGGGAAAACTCAGTGATAACTGGATGATAAAATATAAAACTCTGACAAAATATAAAAAAGAACCAGAGATGAATATAATAAATGAAAAATACATTAGAATCAACAGTAGATTAGCATATGCAGAAAGTATCAGTGTAGATTAGCATATGCAGAAAGTATCAGTGATCTGGAAGACATGGTAATGGAAATCACCCAAGCTGAACAGCAAAAAGAGACAATTTTTAAAAATAAATGAGGATAGGCATTGAGGAGGGCACTTGTTGGGATGAGCACTGGGTGTTGTATGTGAGCAATGAATCACGGGAATCTACCCCCAAAACCAAGAGAACACTCTATACACTGTATGTTAGCCAACTTGACAATAAATTATATTTAAAAAATTGTAGCCATTAAAAAATAACCATTAAAAAATGAGGATAGGTTAAGGGATCCCTTAGCATCAAGTGAAGGAACATTTGTGTTATAGGGGTCCCAGGAAGAGAAAAAAGAGAGAACGGGGCAGAGAACTTATCTGAAGAAATAACAGCTGAAAATTCTCTAACTTGAGGAAGGAAACAGACACCCTTCAGGAAATAAAGACTTCCAAACAAGGTGAACCTAAGGAGGTCTAAGGTTAAAGACCTTATGTCAAAAGTTAAAGATAGAGAATTTTAAAGGCAGCAAGAGAAAAGAAAAAGTTACATACACAGGAAGCCCCACAAGGCTCAGTTGATTTTTCAGCAGAAAGTCAGCAGGCTGTAAGGGAGTGGCATGATATCTTCAGAGTGCTGAAAGAAATAAACCTATAACCAAGAATACTCTATCCATCAAGGTTACTTTTCAGAACTGAAGGAGAGATAAAGAGTTTCCCAGGCAAACAAAAGTTAAAGGAGTTCATCACCACTAAATTGGTCTTATAAGAAATGTTAAAGGGACTTCTTTAAGAGGGAAAGAAAAGGTCATAATTAGAAGAAAATCTAATGAATAAAAATGAATGAATAAAAATATGTGAAATAGGACAATATACACATAAAATGCAGAGGAAGGAGCAAAAAGTTTTTAAGGATGTGTTTAAACTTAAATGACCATGAACTTATATAGACTACTATATACTCAGGTTTTATATGTAAACTGTATAGCTCCTACAAACCTAAAACCTATAACAAATACAAAAAAATAAATAAATAAAGGGAGACAAAGCCAAGCATGATACTATAGAAAGTCATCAATCACAAGAAAAGAGAGCAAGAGACGAAAAGAAGAACTACAAAAACAACCGGAAAACAATTAAAAAGGCAATAAGTACATCCGTCAAGAGATGAATAGTTAAAAAAAAGTGACCATATATGTATGTATGTGTGTGTGTGTGTGTGTGTGTGTGTATACACACATATACATGCATATGTTAAGTGAAATAAGTCAGAGAAAGACTAAGATATGATTCACTTATATGTGGAACCTATAAAACAAATAAATAAATGAATAAGGAAACAAACAAAATGCAGAAATAGATCCAAAAATAACAGAGGATAAACTGACAGTTGCCAGAAGATAAGAGAGTCAGGGTGAGTAGTCAAAATGGGTGAAGTGGAGTGGGAGATATATGCTTGCAGTTATGAAATGACTAAGTCACAGGAATAAAAGGCACAGCATAACAGATATGGTTGATGTTATTGTAATAGCACTGTATGGTCACCACCTACACTGTGGTGAGCATAGCATAATGTATAGACTTGTAAAATCACTGTGTTGTACACCTGAAAGTAATATAACATCATGTCAACTACAGTTCATTAATAAAAATCCAAAATGATGAAAGGTAAAATGTTGATGTGGATGTGGAGAAAAGGGAACCCTTGTGCACTGTTGGTGGGATTGTAAATTAGTTCAGAAACTAAGGAAAACAGCATGGAGTTTCCTAAAAAAAAAAATAAAACTAGAAATACCATATGATATAGCAATTCTACTTGTGGGGAAATTTCCAAAGGAAATTAAAACACTAGCTTGAAAAGATACCTGCACTTCATGTTTATACCAGCATTATTTACAATAGCAATGATATGGAAACAGCCTAAAAGTCCATCAGTGGAATAAAGT
Organism: Panthera uncia; assembly: GCF_023721935.1. Classification (NCBI taxonomy): domain Eukaryota; kingdom Metazoa; phylum Chordata; class Mammalia; order Carnivora; family Felidae; genus Panthera; species Panthera uncia. The sequence continues at coordinate 22,600,610 of NC_064817.1, read as the reverse complement.
TGTGGTTAACATATACAATGGACTATGACTCAGCCATTAAAAAAATGAGGACATCATACCATTTGTGACAACACTTAGATGTGGGACTAATAAAAAATGAAAAACAAAAAAAGAAAACCACCAAACTCAATAGAGATCAGATTTGAGTTTACCAGAGGTAGGGGAGGGGTTGGGGAAAGGGGGAATTGGGAGAAGGTGGTCACAAGGTGACCCAAACTTTTGGGTACAAGATAAATAAGAACTAGAGATATTCAATATGATGACTATAGTTATTAACACTGCTGTATTACATCTGGGAAAGTTGTTAAGAAAGTAGATATTACAAACGATCATCACAAGGAGAAATTTGTCAGATTTCAAGATAAACTACAAAGCTGTAATCAACATAATATGGAACTGGTGCAAAAAAGGCACAGAGATCAATGAAACAGGATAGTACCCCACAAATAAAGCCATGCTTATACAGTCAATTACTATATGACACAAGAGGCAAAAATGTACAATGGGGAAAAGACATTCTCTTTAAAAAATGGTGCTAGGAACACTGGACCCCTTCCTTACACCATGCAAAAATAAACTCAAAATGGATTAAAGTCCTAAATGTTAGATGTAAAACTCTGTAACTCCTAAGAGAAAACATAGGCTGGGGCACCTGGTTGGCTCAGTCGGTTAAGCGTCTGACTTCAGCTCAGGTCATGATCTCAAGGTCTGTGAGTTCAAGCTCCATGTTGGGCTCTGTGCTGTCAGTTCAGAGCCTGGATCCTTCTTCAGATTCTGTGTCTCCCTCTCTCTCTGCCCCTCCCCCACTCACGCTACGTCTCTCTATAAATAAATGTTAACAAAATTTAAAAAAATAAAGTGAGAAAACATAGGCAGTAATCTATTAGAAATCAGTAGCAGCAACCTATTTATGGATTTATCTCTTCATACATGGAAAATAAAAGCAAAAATAAACTATTGGGACTACACCAAAAGTAAAAACTTTGCATCACAAAGAAAACCATCAAGAGAAAGAAAAGGCAGCCTACTGAATAGGATAAGATATTGCAAATGACATATCCAATAAAGGGGTTAGTAACCAAAATCTATAAAGAACATATACAATTCACGGGAGTGAGGGAACCAAGATGGTGGCATAGGAGGTGGACCCTAGGCTTGCCTCATTCTTCAAACACAGCTGAATACCTATCAAATAATTCTGAATACTCAAAAAATTAATTTGAGTACTGACAGAACAAACCGCACAACTAGAGGGAGGGAAGAGGCCACTTTGAGGAAGGTGGGAGTGCAGAGACCTGGTTTGGAGGAGAAATTGATCACAGGTGCTTCGGAAGGGAGGGAGCCATGGTCACTGAAAAAGGCAAGAGAAAGTGAAGCACACAGAGATAAGCATAAGAATAACACTTCCCCAAAGCCATTGCCTGGGAAAAGGAAAGGGGCTGAATTTTGTGAGGTTTTACAACCAACAGGGCTCAAAGAATGGAGTTTCACAATTCACCAGGCTTCACTGTGCTGGAGACTTGATGATGCTGTCCTACTCCTGGAGGGAGGAAAGTAAACAAGCCCAGGGCCCACTGTATGATACCATGATCCGAGGATTGCCTAAGGGGCTAGGGGAGAGACTGTTCCTACTTTGTGGAGCACATCTGAGAAAGGTGACGTTGCCTCTCTGGGGACAAAAGTACCAGCATGCACCATTTCCCTCCTTCACTTCTCAGCATAGGTGCAGAGACACCTGCTGAGGGCAGCTCACCAGGACACTCATGTTTAGCATGTTTGCTCCAAATCCCATACCCCTGCACTCTGGCATGATTGGCCTTCTGGGTCAAAGCTGTATCAGTTCCAAAGCAGCAAAACCCTTTCCCCGAGGACCAGTGCAGGTCCCCACCACACGAGGTCCTTGAAGTTTGTAATTTTAAAAGTCAGCAGGTCTGGCTAGAATACAGTATAAGATGCGCTGCGATGTTCCCACAACCCACAGACAGACAGTGTGAAATCAGCAGTATGAAAAATGCCTGTGACATATAAGAGGAAATTATTCACTCTTTAGAACGTGCTTTCTTGAGGGCGACAAACAAAAAGACCCCTATCCAGGGACAAAGGAGTGGGCTCCTGCCATTTCCCTCCCCTGCCCCTCAGTATAAATAAACTTCAGTAAACAGCACAGCACCAACAATGGCTACCTAACCTGATTATACCAAGACCCACACCCCTGCACTCTGCTGATACTGCTTTTGTAGGGCAAATGTGCCTAAGGACCACAGCAGCAGGCCCTTCTCCCAGAAGATCAGCATAAACCCATGCATGCACCACGTCTACCAATGACAGAGTTCTGCAAAATTTCAGTTCTAGTGTAACACTAGTTAAAACTCACCACAGTGTGGCCAAGGTCCAAACACTCCCAACTGCAGGCAAAGAGAAACTATGCAGAGGACTGACTTAACCTGCAGCTACAACACAGCAGCAGAGTGCACTCAACACACACCACAGACACTTTTGAAGCGCCAGACCCTGGACATGATATGACCGCTTCTTCATAAAGCCCTTACTCTCAGGAGCAGGAAACACATAACAGGCATTCTTAACACACAGAAGACAGAGACCTACACAAAATACCAATAACAAGGAATTCATCCAAAAGAACAAGAAAAGGTCATAGCCAGGAATCTAATCAAAACAGATATAAGTAATATGCATGATCCATAATTTAAAGATACAATCATGGGGATATTTGATGGGCTTGAGGAAAGCATAGAGGATATCAGGAAGACCCTTTCCAAAGACACAAAAGAGCTTAAAACAAATCAGGCCAAAATGAAAAATGCAAAACTTAGATTTGAAACCAACTGAATGTAATAACCACAACAACAGAAGAAACAGAGGAATGAATAAGTGATATAGAAGATAGAATTATGAAAAATAATGAAGCTGAACAAAAGACTCAAAGAAGAATTATGGATCATGAGAATAGACTTAGGGAACTCAGGGACTCCATCAAACATAATGACATTCGTATCATAGGAGTGCTGCAAGAAAAGAAAGAAAAGAGGGCAGAAGGTTTTTTGAGGTTTATTTTTTATAGCTGAAATCTTCCCTAATCTGGGGAAACAAACAGACATCCAAATCTACGAAGCACAGAGAACTCTCATTAAAATCAACAAAAGCAGGCCAACACCAAGACATATTGTAATTAAATTTGCAAAATATAAAGAAAACTCCTAAAAGTGGCAAGACAGAAGTCCCTAACTTACAAGGGAAGACTCATAAGGTTAGCTGCAGATCCCTCCACAGAAACTTGGAAAGCCAGAAGGGAGTTACATGATATATGCAACGTGCTAAATGGGAAAAATCTGTAGCCAAGAATACTCTACCCAGCAAGGCTATCATTCAGAACAGAAGGAGAGATAAAGAGTTTCCCAGACAAACAAAAATGAAAGGAGTTCATGACCACTAAACCAGCCCTGTAAGAAATTTTAAAGGGGACTCTTTTAGTGGGAAGGAAAGACCAAAAGTGACAGAGACTAGAGAGAAGAAGAGAAAATCTCCAGAAACAATGACAGAACTAGTAATAAAGTGGCACTAAATACATATCTATCAATAATTACTCTGAATGTAAATGGACAAAACACTCCAATCAAAGGACAAAGGGTGTCAGAATGGATAAAAACAAGGCCCATTTATATGTTACCTGTAAGATACACATTTTATACCTAGACACCTGCAGATTCCACGTGAGGGGATGGAGAATCATTTATCATGCAAAAATGGACATCAAAAGAAAGCTGGAGTAGCAGTACTTAGATAAACTAGATTTTAAACCAAAGACTGTAAGAAGAGATGAAGAAGGGCACTATATCATAATAAAGGGAACAATCCAACAAGAAGGTCTAACAATTGTAAATATTTGTGCATCCTCTATGGGAACACCCAAGTATATAAATTAATAACATAAAGGAACTGATTGATAATACAATAATATTAGGAGACTTTAACACCCCACTTACAACAATGGACAGATCATCTAAGCAGAAAATCAACAAGGAAACAATGGCTTTGAACTACATAATGAACCAAATGGACTTAAAAGATATATTCAGAACATTTCATCCTAAAGCAGCAGAATACACAACATTTTGTATGTGTAAAAAGAAAACTTGAACAGACTGATAACCAGCAAAGAAATGGAATAAGTGATAAAAAATCTCCCAACAAACCAAAGTCCAGGGCCAGAAGGCTTCATAGGAGATTTCTACCAAACATTTAAAGAAAAGTTAAAAACTGTTCTTCTCAAACTATTCAAAAAAATAGGAATGGATGGAAGATTTGCAAATTCATTCTATGAGGTCACTATCGTCCTGAATCCCAAACCAGACACACACTCAACTAAAACAGAGAACTACAGGTCAATATCCCTGATGAACATGGATGCAAAATTTCTCAACAAAATATTAGCAAATCCAAGAGTACACTAGGAGAATTATCTACCATGATCAATGGGATTTATTCCTGGACTGCAGGGTGGTTCATTCACAAATCAATCGACATGATATATCACATTAATAAAGAAAGGATAAGAACCATATGATCATCTCAGTAGATGAACAAAAAGAATGCGACTAAATACAACATTTGTTCATAAGAAAAACCCTCAACAAAGTAGGAATTAAGGGTACATACCTCAACACAATAAAGGTCATATACGAACAACACATTGCTAATATCATCCTCAGTGGGGAAAACAGAGCTTTTCTTTAACAGTCAGAAATAAGACAAGGATGTGTGTCCGCTCTCATCACTGTTATTTAATACAGTACAGCAAGTCCTAGCCTCAGTAATCAGGCCACAAAGAGAAATAAAAGGCATCCATATTGGCAAGGAAGAAGTCATACTTCCACTATTCACAAGACATGATACTATTTAGAAAACCCAAAAGACTCCACCAAAAAATTGCTACAACTGATACATGAATTCAGTAAAGTCACAGGATTAAAAATCAATGTACAGGAACCTAATGCATTTCTATACATCAGTAATGAAGCAGCAGAACGGGAATTCAAGGAATTGATCCCATTTACAATTGCACCAAAAACCGGAAGATACCTAGGAATAAATCTAACCAAAGAGGTAAAATATCTGCACTCTGAAAATTGTAAAACACTAATGAAAGAAATTCAAGACAACACAATCAAATGGAAAGATATTCCATGCTCATGGATTAGAAGAACAAATGTTGAAATGTCTATACTACCCAAAGCAATCTATACATTAATTTAATACCTATCAAAATACTACCAGGATTTTTCACAGAGTTAGAACAAACAATCCTAAAATTTGCATGGAACTTCAAAAGACCTCAAATAGTCAAAACAATCTTGACAAGGAAAAGCAAAGCTGGAGGTATCACAATTCCGAGCTTCAAGTTATATTACAAAGCTTTAGTGATCAAGACAATTGGTAATGGCTCAAAAACAGAAACATGGATCAGTCGAACAGAACAGAAAAACCCAGAAATGGACCCACAATTATACAGTCAACTAACCTTCGACAAAACAGGTAAGAGTATCCAATGGAGAAAAGACAGTCTCTTCAACAAAAGGTGTTGGGAAAAACTGGATTGTAACATGCACAAGAATGAAACTGGCCCACTTTCTTACATCATACACAAAAATAAATTCAAAATGGATGAAAGGCCTAAATGTGAAACAGGAAACAATCAAAATCCTAGAGGAGCACAGGCAGTAACTTCTCTGACATCGGCTATAGCAACTTCATATTTGATACATCTCCTGAGGCAAGGGAAGCAAAAGCAAAAAAAAAAACAAAAAACTATTGGGACTTCATGAAGATAAAAATGTTCTGCACAGTGAAGGAAACAATCAACAAAACTAAAAGGTAACTGCTGGAATGGGAGAAGATTTTGCAAATGACATATCTGATAAAGGGTTAGTATTCAAAATCTATAAAGAAGTTATCAAACTCAACCCCCCCCCAAAACAATACAGTTAAGAAATGGACAAAAGATATGAATAGACACTTTTCCAAATAATACATCCAGATAGCTAACATACACATGAAAAGATGCTTAACATCATTCATCATCAGGGAAATACAAATAAAAACCACAATGAGATATCACCTCACACCTGTAACAATGGCTAAAATGAACTCAGGAAACAACAGATTTTGGCGAAGAAGAAGAAAAATTACAACTTACACCAGAGAAATAGAAAAAAATCCTAAGTGAATATCTAATTATATGCAAACAAATTGACAATCTTGAATAAATAAATTCCTAGGAACATACAGTCTTCCAAGACTGAATAATGAAGAAATAAATCTGAATAGAGTGATTACTACTAATGAAATAGTATCAGTAATAAAAAAAATCTCTCAAAAGTCCAGGACAAAATGGTTTCAGAGGTGAATTCTACACAAACATCTAAAGAATAGTTAATACCTATTCTTTTCAAATTGTTACAAAAAGAAGAATACTTCCAAACTCATTTTAGAAGGCTAGCAATATCCGAATACAAAACCAGACAAAAACACTACCAAAAAAAATATTACAGGCTAGTATCCCCTGATGAACACAGATGCAAAAATCCTTAGCAAAACACTAGCTAACTGAATTCAACAATACATTAAAAAGATCACACATTAGAATGAAGTGGGATTCATTCCAGGATTCAAGCATGGTTAACAACTACAAATCAATAAATGTTGTTAATAATAAATAATAAATGCTATTAAAAAACAAAGGATAAAAAACTATGACCATCTCAATAGATGAAGAAAAAGTATTTCACAAAATTAAACATCCACATATGGTAAAAACTGTCAACTAAATGGGTGTATAAATATACCTCAACATAATAGAAACCATATATGACAAGCCCACAGCTGACATCATACTCAGGGGTGAAAAACTGAAAACTTTTCCTCTAATATCAGAAATAAGACAAAGATGCCCATTCTCACCACTTTTATTCACTATAGTATTGGAAATTTGGGGCACAGAAATCAGACAAGGAAAAAAAAGGCATTCAAATTAGAAAAGATAAAGACTCCACGAAAAATCTATTAAAACTAAAAATTCATTAAAGTTGCAGAATACAAAACAAATATAAAGAAATGTTGTATTTGTGCACACTAATAACAAAGCACCAGAAAGAGAAATTAAGAAGACAATCCCATTCACAATTGAATAAAAAAATAGGGATAAATTTAAACAAGGGGTGAAAGACTTGTACTTTGAAAACTATAAAACACTAATGTGAGAAAAAAGAAAGACAACACGGAAATAAAGAGAAAGATACACTGTGCTTATGTAATGGAAGAATTAATATAAATAAAATGTCCATACTAACCAAAGCAATGTATACACTGATCTCTACCTCTATCAAAATACCAATGCCCTTTTTCACAGAACTAGAATAAATTTATCCTAAAATAAGTATGGAACCACAAAAGACCGTAAATAGCCAAAGGAATCTTGAGAAAGAACAAAACTGTAGCTATCACAATCCCAGATTTCAAAATACAAAGCTGTAGTGATCAAAATAGTATGGTACTGGCACAAAAACAGACACATAGATCAATAGAACCGAGTAGAGAGTCCAAAAATAAACGCTTGATTAATATATGATGAAGAAGGCAGTAACATAAAATGGGAAAAAGACAGTCTTTTCAGTAAATGTTGCTGAGAAAAGTGAACCCCTTTCTTACACCATATACAAAAATAAATGTAAGATTTGAAACCATAAAACTCCTAGATGAAAATCTAAGCAGTAAGCTGTTTGACATCAGTGTGAGCAATTTTTTTCTTTTTTGGATTTGTCTCATCAGGGAAAGGCAACAAAAGCAGAAATAAACAGGACTAATTCAAAGTGAAAAGCTTTTGCAAAGCCAAGGATACATTTATCTTTTGGGATTTTTTTAACTTAAAAATTCTGGGTTTCACATAACATATCTTGCTACAATTTATTCATTTTAACTTCTGTATGATATTCTTTTCTGTGAACATACATATTTCATTCATCCATTCCCCTCTGGATAGATAATGGGTTGTTTCCAGGTTTCTGCTGTTGTATAGGATCACATATGTTAATCTAAGTTATTATCAAGGTTCTATTGTTCATGTTGAGTGGTGATTTCTCAGGTTCTTATTATTAACATAGAGAAATAAATACAAACATCTGCATATCTAACTAAGTGAATAATAAAAGAAGGTCATGTCTGGACCAACAATGTGTGTTATGAACCAAGGATGAAGATTAATCATCACCCTTATGCCCCTGCTATCAGGTGGTATAATAATCATTTGTTGTGTGAAGCCCATATGAATAGCTATTGACAATAGGCCGAAGGGGTACGAAGTCTGATGGCAAACTTTATAAAAAGAATGGGAGTGAATTGAGTAGTTCTGTGTCTTTACTGTGTACCTCCTTAAATTCTTTATTGATACTTTGCTCCTTCTTAATTCCATAAGGTTCATTGAATACCACTTTGCCTTGAATTTCTACAAAAACTACTGGCTGTGTGGGTGGATATATTCCTGAGAGTAACAACACTCTAATAAACCTGGATGTTTTGAACTGTTTGTGAGAGAATTTGGGCATAGTTTGAAAACCCTGGAGGAGGAAAGAGCAAATTAAGTTTAGAAGGTATTATTACCTTTTTTCCCCAAGAACAACTCCTAGGCTAAGGAGTCAAATAACTTCATCTTCCTGCCCATTTTCCTAGGTGATGAGGCAAATTTAAAGTGTCTCAAAATAAGGCTCTTTTAAAAAGATTTAGGTAGTTCTGCAGTACATAACATACAATCGTGGATGTATTTCTAGATAATACTCAGCAGCTAAAATACTCATAACTAAAATACTTGTAACTAAAACTATTTGTGAAATAAGCACCAGTATAGGTAGCATTTGGGAAGGTGCTTCTTTTCACATTTTAAAACCCAGAGAGATGAATAGATACATGGTTTTATTCATACCATTCTTCCACTCTATTTATTGGATTATAATTCATCTGTTTGAGTATATTATTCACGTGCGCAGGGTCAACAGGAGGGCTGGCTAGATGGCTATGTGTAACTTTGCTGTACTTACATGTCCAGAGCCAGCTGACTGTTGACCAAGGCGACCGCTCTCATCCACATGTCTCACCCTCCAACAGGGTAACCAGGGCATATTCCCATGGTGTCAAGAGAGGCTGAAGAGACAAGTAGAAATATGGAAGACTCAGAGGTGGCACACTGACAGAGCTGGCCAAATGCAGGATTAAAGGAGAACAGCATTACAATGTGTGGATCCAGGAAGAGAACATAATTGTGGCTAGTTCTGCAATCTACTAATGGTACTTATGTCTATAACTGTTCCCAAATCACCGGTCTCTGAATAATAAAGCCACATTTTATCACCTCACATCCTCACAGCCCTTCCCACTTCATCTATTGTAGTTTTTAAAAAAAATTTTTAGTGTTTATTTATTTGGAGAGAGAGAGGGAGAGAGAAAATCCCAAGCAAGCTCCCTGCTGTCAGCACAGAGCTGGATGTGGGGCTCAATCTCATGAACCGTGAGACATGACCTGAGCCAAAATAAAGAGTCAGATGTGTAGCAGACTGAGTCACCCAGATTGAGGGTTCTCTCCCGTCATCCTTTGAAGGTTGTTCCACCCCCAAGCCCTGAGAGAAAGAATTTCAGCAGTTTGTTAGCTAGCTAGGTTAGTAACTACTAGTCTCTATTCCTTATTTGACCAGCATCACTTAAATTTTCTATTACGGGTCATTAGTTCAGATAAATGTGCCTTCTTTACAGTATTTCAGATAAACATGTCTTGAGGTTAAGAACATTTTTTAAATATCTTGATTTTCCTCATAGCATCTAACCTACTCACATAGTAGGTGGTAATAAATAATCAACAGTTTAATGTATATATACCACTTCTGAAGCTAACAAAAAATCTGTTACATTATTAAGGATAAAAAACAGTTCAGGCTAAAGAGTATTCACATATGAATTATCTAGAGTCAGTACAGAAATGTACTGGTTTTTAAAAAAAGACTACAGCACTTATTAATTTTTTTCTTAATGGAATACTGTTTTAGTTGACCTAGCAGAAGCTTATTATGAAGCATAGAAAAGTTCAAGCAACTGCTGTTATTATAAACCAGTGGTTTTGTATCCTAGCTTCAAACCCGAATCACCTGGGAAGCTTTTTAAACAACACCAATGAATGGGTTGACCCTATATCAATTAAATAATTATCTCTGGAGGTGGAGCTTAGCCATCAGCATATTTAAAAGCTCCCTAGATGATTCTAATATGAAGGCAAGTTTCAGGACAAATGCTTTAAACTCTTCTAAAAATACCAGCAAAGTTTGGAAATTAAGCAATACACCTGGAAGCAACACATGGCTGTTAACTTGGATATTGCTAAACAATCCTGACAGATGAAACAGTATTCTAATTAATTGGCCTTCCTAAGTCCATTATGGGCCTTCACCTGGCAGCATTTTCAAAACACAGGTTTTGGAAATGCTGAACTTCAGTTATAACATAGTTCATAGATGCTGGCCAAGCAAATTTAAAATTTGACTTATATTCTGATATAAAATCGATTTGATATCACTGGGATGCAGATCTCCTGATGAGAGCCGACAAAGACCAGCTGAGGCTTTAACTAAATGATGTGAGTGCACTGAGGAGCAGACAATTGGAAACTAATGAGATGATAAAGGCTTTCAGGTATGTGAGTTGATCAGCTACCTGATGAGAGCCTCTTACTATAGAAGAAAACTCCCTGGTTCAGGGCCCTCTTTTCTATCTTAGGTGCAATCAAGGTTAGTCCGGGCTTTACGTGATATTCCGTTAAGAATTGTCTCTGCTCATTTTGGAGGGGAAATCATTCATAGAGTAGTAGGGGCCAGTAGGTTTGACTTCCATCCCACATATACACTCCATTCTAGGAAGCATTCTTATTAGCATTTGCATACAGTGGCACAAGGATGAAAGGTGACAGCAGTAATGAAGAGAGCTTGAGCTACAGCTCAAAACTTGGGAGCCCACTTAAGTCTGTGCTTGCTGTCCCACAAAACCGCTAACCTTGTGTGAAACAGCCCACCCTCATCCCTGACCAAAGCTGGCTACTTTCTACCTCTCATGCAGAGCAGAGTGGCTTGTGGTAGGAAAAAGGTGGCATGAGGCTATACTTCAAAGTCAGAGTAAAATCAGTTTTTGGATTCTAAAATCAATTGGATTTGGCAGTTCCAAGTTCAAAGAATTTAAAATGCTTCATAAGATGATATAGGATTGAAATGGAAAATACTGGCAAAATAAAAGTATGTAAATAAAATAAGGATTATCAAGCTTTTAAAGAGTGTGAACTAAAAATCCTGTTAAGACTGGACTAGAGAAGTGATTCTCCATATCAGCCTTAAGAAATTGTCCACAGAACAAGTACTCCACTGTCATGTAGTGTGGAAAACGCTGCAAACCATATCCTCTTCTTAGAGTGTTACTCTAATGATGATCAGAGTAAAAGCCCACGGAAATAACACAGTACAGAACGTTTGAGCTTGCTTAGTCCAGAATTTCAAAATATTCTTAGAGTCAAGTACTTTCTGTTATACAGTGCATATCATATCTTCAGAAATGCTGAACTGGTACTGTTCATACACTTAATCACAGAGGAGTTGATCAATTAAATATAAAGCCACAAACTAGGAGTAAAATTGGATGAGTTATCCTCTCTTGAAATTCATCAATAATTTTCAGGGGTGAAGCTTATATTCTTTTAGGTTTTACCATCCATAGGAGTAAGACTACTGAACTACACTGCTAGATTTAAATCTAGGTAGAGTTCTAAGGTAATCAAGGGGAAAATTTCAAGATTATGACATCAAGATCACTCACCTCTGAAGATATTCCAAGTTTTCAATGTCTCGGCAAATATGGCACTTAAAATTTTACAATATTCTTTGTGCAGTCAAACCAGAACATTGTAATACATCTATTTCTTTATATAAAATAGATTTTCTCGGGGCGCCTGGGTGGCTCAGTCGGTTGGGCGACCGACTTCAGCTCAGGTCACGATCTCGCGGTCCGTGAGTTCGAGCCCCGCGTCGGGCTCTGTGCTGACAGCTCAGAGCCTGGAGCCTGCTTCCGATTCTATGTCTCCCTCTCTCTCTGCCCCTCCCCCGTTCATGCTCTGTCTCTCTCTGTCTCAAAAATAAATAAACGTTAAAAAAAATTAAAAAAAAAATAGATTTTCTCTTCCTCTCTATTCCTTTGATTTTCCTTTCTTTACTCTTTCATTATTTATTTTGTATCTTTCTTTTTAAAAATAACCCATTTTATCCTAATTCAAATCCTTTAGAAATATTGGTTAGATTCTCTTTTACTTAAGGCCCATTATTTCAACATATAACTTTGACACTACATTGGATTATTGTAGCATTTGTTACACTTTACTACTAAGTGTTAAAACTAGGTAGACTTATTCAATATTGATATAGTTTAATAGCATTTGAATATGAATATGTACTAAGTTCTTTTATCTTGCAGATATAGAATGAGAAATGACTGTACACTAGAATACCTACTTATTATCTCAACAGGATTTTTAAAATGCTTGTTTATTTATTTTGAGAGAGAGAGAGAGAGAGACAGACACACAGAGAGAAAGAACATGAGCCAGGGAGGGTCAGAGAGAGAGAGAGAGAGAGAATATCCCAAGCAGGCTCTGTGCTAACAGAACTGTGAGATCATGACCTGAGCTGAGGTCAAGAGTTAGACATTTAACCGACTGAGCCACCCAGGCACCCCACCTCGGCAGGAAGTTTTGATAATCAACCACTATTTGGATGTTACTTGGGGGAAGGAGTGTTACAAAAAATCACAGTATGACTTATTGAGATCAGAGTGGCATCAGTAAATAGGCAGAGTCAGAAGTGAGTCTTTGCAAATGAATGAGAGGTAAACAAAGGTGGAAATATATGATACATGTATATAACCTCATAGCAGAGTGTGTGTATGTATACATATACACATACTTATATACACACATGTATCGCTGGTAAAAATGACTTCTGAATTAATGTATTTCTGTAAATAATACTCCTTTCGTAAAAAGTATATAACATTGAGAACTAAGCCACTTGTACAGACTACAAACCTGACACCATTTCACATGTTTGCATGAATTAGGTTAATATTCACAGTGCCTTTATGAGGTACATGTTAAGAGTATCACCACTGTTACAGAAGGGAAAGCAGAGTTTCAATCACCTGGCATCACAGCACCAGTGGATGCCACTAGTGGTAGCGTAGACTTGTGGTGTAACCTCGAAATGGGACCTGAATGCACACATTATGAATCCATAGACAATATACTCATTTACTACATGATTCTAGCATTTGCTCTGAAAGTCACCTATGAAGAATACAGACCTATCATCAAATCCCCCAGCCATTCCTTCCATAAATACAGTGCCACTGGTACTTGTCAGATCAAGTCTTAAATTCTGTTTGCAAAATATGACAGTGTGTCAAGATATGTTGCTTTACTGAAAGCTATGTTTACATTGGTGCTTAGTCATGGTGGCACTGCAAGCAACATTTTAAATGGATACATAACACCGAAATACATTTTGGCTGAAATTTCAAAAAAATAGGGGACTTATGTTACTTGAATAGAAGATATTATGTTACATTTTATGAACAACCCAGAAATGTTACATACACAAATTAATTTTGTTTTAAGGAAAAGAGAATATTTGATTTATAAAAATATTTAGAAACTCAGAAAACTCTTGATTGTAAAATTACTATTTTATGAAACAAATGTCATATAATCCACAAAGACAAAGCAATGGAGAAAATGCATTTTAATTGCCTGTATATGTAGTAGTAAATTGAGATAAATTTTGGCATGAATGATCAAATCCCTTGAAGACAAGATATTTAAGTCACTGGTATTTGAAATAATAAGAGTGTTCTTGGGGGAAAACAAAGATTCTCTTTGGACTTTAAGACTCTTCAATTAGAAGGCAGGTATTATAATAAAACTAATGAAAAAATAATTTTGTATGAAAATGTATTTGAATCAAAATTAAAGAAGTTGAATGAAACTTTCACATAAATAGAAATAGTTTGAAAATATATACATTGAAGAGTATGTTGCTTACACTTTTAAAACTCTGATTCTAGGAATGGGAATAATTTAAGAATCCATGTAATAAAGTTTCTGAAAATCAAAACATGCTTTTCTACTAATAACAAGAGTCATTTGAAGGTGAATTTTGATGGAAATAAATCTGTCCTAGCATAATATGAAAATGAGAACCATTTATGCAGAAATCATTTATAAACTATTGCCCGTAGATTTTGAAAATCATTTCTGATTATGATTCTTTTTTTTTTTTCTTCAACGTTTTTTTTTTTTTTTGCGCTTATTTTTTTTGGGGAAGGGGGAAAAAAGGAAGAAAGGGGGGGGGGGGAGGGGGAGAGGGAGACACAGAATCGGAAACAGGCTCCAGGCTCCGAGCCATCAGCCCAGAGCCTGACGCGGGGCTCGAACTCACGGACCGCGAGATCGTGACCTGGCTGAAGTCGGACGCTTAACCGACTGCGCCACCCAGGCGCCCCTGATTATGATTCTTTATCCTGCAATGACTTGATGAATTTCACTATTACATTACTGAAAAAGACAAATAATTTGGGGAAGCAAAGTTTTTTGTCTCATTATATTTCCTTTTTTGTCCCAATTTCCAAAATCTCTACAAATTCAGTACTCAAAGACTTTGAACCACACCATCTTTTTTTTTAAATTTAAATTCAAATTAGTTAACTTACAGTGTAGTCTTGGATTCAGGACTAGATTTCCATGATTTATCACTTACATACAACACTCAGTGCTCATCCCAAAAAATGCCCTCCTTAATGCCCAACACCATCTCTGTTTTTACCTTATTTTTCCTTCCCTTCCCCTATGTGCATCTGTTTTGTTTCTTAAAATCCACATTGAGTGAGATCATATATTTATCTTTCTCTAATGGACTTATTGTGCTTAGCATAATACACTCTAGTTCCATCCACGTTGTTGCAAATGGCAAGATTTCATTCTTTTTCATTGCCAAGTAGTATTCCATTGTGTGTGTGTGTGTGTGTGTGTGTGTGTGTGTGTGCGCCCTCATGCATGCACATGAGTGTATCTTCTTTATCCATTCATCACTCCATAGACATCTTGGCTCTTTCCATCATTTGTCTATTGTTGAAAGTACTGCTATAAACATTGGGATGCAAGTGCCCCTGTGAGTCAGCATTTTTATCCTTTGGATAAATACCTAGTAGTGCAACTGCAGGGTTGTATGGTAGTTCTATTTTAACTTTTTGAGGAACCTCCATACTGTTTTCCAGAGTGGTTGCACCAGTTTGCATTCCCACCAACAGTGCAAAAGGGTTCTTCTTTCTCTGTATCCTCACCAACAGCTGTTGTTTCCTGAGTTGTTAATGTTAGCCATTTTGACAGGTGTGAGGTGGTATCTCATTGTGGTTTTGATTTGTATTTCCCTGATGATGAGGGATGTTGAGCATCTTTTCATGTGTCTGTTAGCCATCTGCATGTCTTCCTTGGAAAAGTGTCTATTCATGTCTTCTGCCCATTTCTTCACGGGATTAATTGTTTTTGGGTGTTGAGTTTGGTAAGTTCTTTGTAGATTTTAGATACCAATCCTTTCCCTGATATGTCATTTGTACGTTATCTTCTTCCATTTCATTCCATCAGCTTCCTTTTTGTTGATTATTTCCTTTGATGTGTAGAAGCTTTTCATCTTGATGAGGTCCCAATGGTTCATTTTGCTTTTGTTTCCTTTGCCTCTGGAGACATGTCTACTAAGAAGTTACTGTGGCCGAGGTCAAAGAGGTTGCTACTTGTTTTCTCCCCTAGGATTTTGATTGTTTTTCTGTCTCACATTTAGGTCTTTCATCCATTTTGAATTTATTTTTGTGTATGGTGTAAGAATGTGGTCCAGGTTCATTCTTCTGTGTGTCACTGTCTAATTGTCCCAGACCATTTGCTGAAAAAATTGTCTTTTTTTCCATTGGATACTCTTTCTTGCTTTGTCAAAGATTAGTTGGCCATATGTATGTGGGTCCATTTCTGGATTCTCTATTCTGTTCCATTGATTTATGTGTCTGTTTTTGTACCAGTACCACACTGTCTCTATGATTACCACTCTGTAATCCAGTTCAAAGTCTGGAATTGTAATACCACCAGCTTTGGTTTTCTTTTTCAACAATACTTTGGATATTTGGGTCTTTTCTGGTTGTATACAAATTTTAGGATTGCTTGTTTTAGTTCTGTGAAGAATGCTGGTGTTATTTTGATAGGCATTGCATGGAATGTGTAGATTGCTTTAGGTACTACTGACATTTTAACACTATTTATTCTTCCAATCCATGAGTCAACAAACCATCTTAATTCACAGGAGGTGCTTTTGTTTATATGTAAAAACAACACTTATGTAGTGAAACTGGTTTTTTAAAAGTTTCGTTAGTATATTTTAAAAAACTAAATAATTTATCATTTAAAAAATGATAAATTCCAACTTTCACTGTTTCAAAAAAATCATGAGAAAAAGAAATTCAAATCATTTACCACAGTCAACTGGAATTTATTCCAGGGATGCAAGAGTGATTCAATATTTCCAAGTAAGTCAATGTTATACATCACGTTAACAAGAGAAAGGGTAGAAAATATATGATTATCTCAAAAGAGATAGAAAATACATTTGACCAAATATAACAAATGGTCATGTTAAAAACTCTCCACAAAGTGTGTTTAAAGGGAACATACTTTAACCTAATAAAGACCATATATGACAAACCCAAACATCATATTCAATGGTGTAAAACTGATGGCTATTCCTCTAAGATCAGGAAACAAAGAAGGATGTCCACTCTCACCACTTTTATTGAACGTAGTGTAAGAGAAGTCCTAACTGCAGCAGTAAGATGAGAAAAGAGAAACCGCATCCCAACTGGAAAGGAAGAAGTAAAACCGTCACTATTTGCAGATGGTATGATACTATATACAGAGAACCCTAAAGACTCTACAAAAGACAAGTATTAGATCTGATAAATGAATTGAGTAAAGTTTCAAGATACAAAATTAATAAAAAGGAATATGTGGTGTTTCTATACACTAATAATTAAGGAACAGAAAGAGAAATTAAGAAAACAATCCTATTTACAATTGTACCAAAAGAATATACTATGCAAAATAATCTACAGAATCAGTGCAAACCCTATCAAGATACCAGTAATACTTTTAATAGAACTAGAACAAATAATCCTGATGTTTTTATATAACCACAAAATACTTCCAATAGCCAAAGCAATCTTGAGGAAGAAAAATAAAGCTGGAGGTATCAAAATCTCAGATCTCAAGTTGTACTACAAAACTACAGTAATCAAAATAGTATGATACTGGCACAAAAGGAGACACATAAATCAGTGGAACAGGACAGACCAGAAATAATCCCATACTCATATATGGTCAATGTATGACAAAAAAGCAAGAAATACAATGGGGAAAAGACAGTCTTTTCAGTAAATGGTGTTGGAAAACTTGGATAGCTAAATAAAAAACAATGAAACTGGATCACTTTCTTATACAATACACAAAAATAAACTCAAAATTGATTAAAATTCTAAATGTGAGACATGAAACCATAAAATTCCTAAAAGAAAACATAACCAGTAATCTCTTGGCCATGAGATTTAGCAACATATTTATGGGTATGTCTCCTCAGGCAAGGGAAGTAAAAGCAAAAATAAACTATTAAGACTATACCAAAATAAATGTTTGCACAGAAAAACAAACAAAACCAAACAAAAAACCCAAGCTTAACAAAAAAGCAACTAGATGAATGAGATATTTGCAACTGATATATCCAATAAGGTGTTAGTATCCAAAATATACAAAGAACTTATACAACTCCAAAAAACACCAAGTAACTAAAAAATAGGCAGAGGACTTGAATAGACAGTTTTCCAGAAAAGAAGACATACAGATGGTCAACAGACATATGAAAAGATACTCAACATCACAAATCACCAGGGAAATGCAAATCAATACCACAATGAAATACTGGCTCATAACGGCTATTATCAAAAACAAAACAAAACAAAACAAAACAAAACAAGAAATAGCAAGGGTTGATGAGGATGACCTATTGAAATGTATATTGGTGCAGCTACTATGGAAAACAGTATGGAGGATCCTCAAAAAAAAAAAAAAATGACATACCATATGATCTAGTAATTCCAACACTACGTATTTACCCCCCCAAAAAAATGTATACGCTAATTCATAAAAATATATGCACACCTATGTTTACTGCAGCATAATTTACAATAGCCAAGATATGGAAGCAACCTATGTGTCCAATGATGAATGGATAAAGAAGATGTGGTACATATACACAATAGAATATTACTCAGCCATAAAAAGGATAAGATTTTTTTTTTTTTTTTTTTGCCATTTGTGACAAGGATGGACCTACAGGGTATTATGCTAAGTGAAATAAGCCAGAAAAAGACAAATGCCATAGGATATCACCTATATATGGAATCTTAAAAAAACAAGTGAACATACAAAAAAACCCAAATTCTTAAATACAGAGAACAAACAGGTGGTTGATAGAGGGAGTGAGGTGCGGGGGGGGAGGGATACAAAAGAGGTATCAAAAAATTGTAAAATTCTAAGTGTCAGCCTTTGTTTTTTAAAAAGTTATGAGACTGAGTGCCCAGGAGGATGGCGGTGTAGGAGGACGCTGGGCTTACCGCATCCTGCTGATCGCTTAGATTCCACCCACATCTGCCTATTTTACCCAGATAACCACCAGAAGACTAGCAGAACGGACTCTCCAGAGCCAAGTGTAGATGAGAGGCCCACAGAAGAGGGTAGGAAGGGTGGAGAGGCGGTACGCACAACACAGACTGGTGGGAGGGAGCCAGGGTGGTGGAGAGCAGCCAGCCCACCCGGCAAGGCAGAGCCCCCAAGTCTGGCTTCCAAAAGCGGAGGGGCTGGACGGAGTGTGTTCTGACAGCCAGCAGGACTTAACATCTAGAATGTTATAAGTCAACAGCTCCCCTCAGAGAGCGGGAGGGAGATTTGGTGAGCCCTGGAGGACAGAGCTCAGCTTGGCGGGGAACAAAGGCAATCGCCAGCGCCATCTCCCTTGCCCATCCCCCAGCCAAAATCCCAAAGGGAACAAGTTCCCCTCACGAACTTGCTTGCATAGCGCAAACACCCAATGCTGTGCTTCTGTGGATCCATCCCTCCGACGGGTCTGCCTCCCTTCAAGTGCTGCAGGGCCCCTCCTGAAGTGGACCACCAAAGGCAAAGTGAGCTGAGCCTGCCCCTCCCGCCCCTGTGTACCTTGTGGATCGAACCCGGCTAATACGCCAGATCCCATCGAAGCAGTACCACAAAACTGGCAGTGTGCAAGTAGCCGAGACAGAAGCCACACCACTCCACAGTGAGTCCTACCCCTGGGAGAGGGGAAGATAAGGTACACACCAGTCTGACTGTGGCCCCAGCAGTGGGCTGGGGGTAGACATCTGGTCTGACTACGGCCCCACCCATCAACGCAAGTTACTCCAGACAGCACAGGGGAAGAGCCCTGCAGTTCCGTGCCACTCCAGGGACTATCCAAAATGACGAAACGGAAGAATTCTCCTCAAAAGAAACTCCAGTAAGTAACCACAGCTAACAAACTGCTCAAAAACGATTTAAACAATATAACAGAAAATGAATTTAAAATAATAGTCACAAAATTAATTGCTGGGCTTGAAAAAAGTATAGAGGACAGCACAGAATTTATTACTACAGAGATCAAGGGACTAAGAAACAGTCAGGAGGAGCTAAAAAATGCTATAAATGAGCTGCAAAATAAAATGGAGGCCACCACAGCTCGGATTGAAGAGGCAGAGGAGAGAATAGGTGAATTAGAAGATAAAATTATGGAAAAAGAAGAAGCTGAGAAAAAGAGAGATAAAAAAAATCCAGCGGTATGAGGGG
Source organism: Panthera uncia (assembly GCF_023721935.1). Lineage (NCBI taxonomy): Eukaryota > Metazoa > Chordata > Mammalia > Carnivora > Felidae > Panthera > Panthera uncia. The sequence goes on along the minus strand of NC_064817.1, from coordinate 22,580,524 downwards.
AAAATTAGAGAACTAAGTGACATAATTAAACGAAATAATACACGCATAATTGGGATTCCAGAGGAGGAAGAGAGAGGGAAAGGTGCTGAAGGTGTACTTGAAGAAATCATAGCTGAGAACTTCCCTGAACTGGGGAAGGTAAAGGCAGTGAAATCCAAGAGGCACAGAGAATTCCCTTCAGATGTAACTTGAATTGATCTTCTTCACGACATATCATAGTGAAACTGGCAAAACACAAGGATAAAGAGAGAATTCTGGAAGCAGCTAGGGATAAACATGCTCTAACATATCAAGGGAGACTGATAAGACTCGTGACGGATCTGTCTACTAAAACTTGGCAGGCCAGAAAGGAATGGCAGGAAATCTTCAATGTGATGAACAGGAAAAAAAATGCAGCTGAGAATACTTTATCCAGCAAGTCTGTCATTTAGAATAGAAGGAGAGATAAAGGTCTTCCCAAACAAACAAGAACTGAAGGAATTCATCACCACTAAACCAGCCCTATAAGAGATCCTAAGGGGGATCCTGTGAGGCAAAGTACCAGAGAAATCACTACAAGCATGAACCCCACAGACATCACAATGACTCTAAACCCATATCTTTCAATAATAACACAGAATGTAAATGGACTAAATGCTCCAACCAAAAGACATAGGGTATCAGATTGGATAAAAAAAAAAAAAACAAGGTCCATCTATTTGCTGTCTACAAGAGACTCATTTTAGACCTGAGGACACCTTCAGATTGAAAGTGAGGGATGGAGAACTATCTATTATGCTATTGGAAGTCAAAAGAAAGTTGGAGTAGCCATACTTATAACAGACAAACTAGACTTTAAATTAAAGGCTGTAACAAGAGATGAAGAAGGGCATTATATAATAATCACAGGGTCTATCCATCAGGAAGAACTAACAATTATAAATGTGTATGTGCCGATTACAGCAGCCCCCAAATATATAAAACAATTACTCACAAACATAAGCAACCTTATTGATAAGAATGTGGTCATTGCAGGGGATTTTAATACTCCACTTACAACATTGGATAGATCATCTAGACACAGGATCAATAAAGAAACAAGGGCCCTGAATGATACATTGGATCAGATGGACTTGACAGATATATTTAGAACTCTGCATCCCAAAGCAACAGAATGTACTTTCTTCTCAGGTGCACATGGAACCTTCTCCAAGATAGACCACATACTGGGTCACAAAACAGCCCTTGATAACTATACAGGAATTGAGATCATACCATGCATACTTTCAGACCACAATGCGATGAAGCTTGAAATCAACCACGAGAAAAGTCTGGAAAACCTCCAAAAGCATGAAGGTTAAAGAACACCCTACTAAAGAATGAATGGGTCAACCAGGCGATTAGAAAAGACATTAAAAAATATATGGAAACAAATGAAAATGAAAATACAACAATCCAAATGCTTTGGGAGGCAGCGAAGGCAGTCCTGAGAGGAAAATACATTGCAATCCAAGCCTATCTCAAGAAACAAGAAAAATCCCAAATACAAAATCTAACAGCACACCTAAAGGAAATAGAAGCAGAACAGCAAAGACACCCCAAATCCAGCAGAAGAAGAGAAATAATAAAGATCAGAGCAGAAATAAACAATATAGAATCTAAAAAAACTGTAGAGCAGATCAATGAAACCAAGAGTTGGTTTTTTGAAAAAATAAACAAAATTGATAAACCTCTAGCCAGCTTCTCAAAAAGAAAAGGGAGATGACCCAAATAGATAAAATCATGAACGAAAATGGAATTATTACAACCAATCCCTCAGAAATACAAGCAATTATCAGGGGATACTATGAAAAATCATATACCAACAAACTGGACAACCTGGAAGAAATGGACAAAGTCCTAAACACCCACACACTTCCAAAACTGAAACAGGAAGAAATAGAAAGCTTGAACAGACCCATAACCAGCGAAGAAATTCAATCAGTCATCAAAAATCTCCCAACAATAAGAGTCCAGGACCAGATGCCTTCCCAGGGGAATTCTACCAGACATTTAAAGCACAGATAATACCTATCCTTCTGAAGCTATTCCAAAAAAATAGAAAGGGAAGGAAAATTTCTGGACTCATTCTATGAAGCCAGTATTACTTTGATTCCTAAACCAGACAGAGACCCAGGAAAAAAAGAGAACTACAGGCCAATATCCCTGATGAATATGGATGCAAAAATTCTCAATATGATACTAGCAAATCGAATTCAACAGCATATAAAAAGAATTATTCACCATGATCAAGTGAGATTCATTCCTGAGATTCAGGGCTAGTTCAACATTCGCAAATCAATCAATGTGATACATCACATTAATAAAAGAAAAGATAAGAACCATATGATCCTGTCAATCGATGCAGAAAAAGCATTTGACAAAATTCAGCATCCTTTCTTAATAAAAACCCTCGAGAAAGTCGGGATAGAAGGAACATACTTAAACATCATAAAAGCCATGTATGAAAAGCCCACAGCTAATATCATCCTCAATGGGGAAAAAGTGAGAGCTTTCTCACTGAGGTCAGGAACACGACAGGAATGTCCACTCTCACTGCTGTGGTTTAACATAGTGTTGGAAGTTCTAGCATCAGCAATCAGACACCATAAGGAAATCAAAGGCATCAAAACTGGCAAAGATGAAGTTAAACTTTCGCTTTTTTCAGATGACATGATATTAAACATGGAAATCCCGACAGACTCCACCAAAAGTCTGCTAGAAATGATACATGAATTCAGGAAAGACGCAGGATACAAAATCAATGTACAGAAATCAGTTGCATACACTAATAATGAACCAAGAGAAAGACAAATAAAGAAACTGATCCCATTCACAATTGCACCAAGAAGCATAAAATACTTAGGCATAAACCTGACCAAAGATGTAAAAGATCTGTATGCTGAAAACTATAGAAAGCTTATGAAGGAAATTGAAGAAGATATAAAGAATTGGAAAAACATTCCATGCTCATGGATTGGAAGAATAAATATTGTCAAAATGTCAATACTACCCAAAGCTATCTACACATTCAATGCAATCCCAACCAAAATTGCACCAGCATTCTTCTCGAAGCTAGAACAATCAATCCTAAAATTTGTATGGAACCACAAAAGGCCGCGAATAGCCAAAGTAATTTTGAAGAAGAAGACCAAAGCAGAAGGCATCCCAATCCCAGACTTTAGCCTCTACTACAAAGCTGTCATCATCAAGACAGCATGGTATTGGCACAAAAACTGACACATAGACCAATGGAATAGAATAGAAACCCCAGAACTAGACCCACAAACGTATGGCCAACTCATCTTTGACAAAGCAGGAAAGAATATCCAACGGAAAAAAGACAGTCTCTTTAACAAATGGTGCTGGGAGAACTGGACAGCAACATGCAGAAGGATGAAACTAGACCACTTTCTTACACCATTCACGAAAACAAACTGAAAATGGATAAAGGACCTGAATGTGAGACAGGAAACTATCAAAACCCTAGAGGAGAAAGCAGGGAAAAACCTCTCTGACCTCAGCCACAGGAATTACTTTCTTGACACATCCCCAGAGGCAATGGAATTCAAAGAAAAATGAACTAATGAGACCTCATGAAGATAAAAAGCTTCTGCACAGCAAAGGAAACAATCAACAAAACTAAAAGGCAACTAAAGGAATGGGAAAAGATATTTGCAAATGATGTATCGAACAAAGGGCTAGTATCCAAAATCTATAAAACTTCACACCCAAAAAACAAATAATCCAGTGAAGAAATGGGCAGAAAACATGAATAGACACTTCTCTAAAGAAGACATCCAGATCGCCAACAAGCACATGAAAAGATACTCAACGTCGCTCATCAGGGAGATACAAATCATAACCACACTGAGATACCACCTCATGCCAGTCAGAGGCTAAAATGAACAAATCAGGAGACTATAGATGCTGGAGAGAATGTGGAGAAACGGGAACCCTCTTGCACTGTTGGTGGGAATGCAAACTGGTGCAGCCACTCTGGAAAACAGTGTGGAGGTTCCTCAAAAAATTAAAAATAGACCTACCCTATGACCCAGCAGTAGCACTGCTAGGAATTTACCCAAGGGCTACAGGAGTACTGATGCATAGGGGCATTTGTACCCCAATGTTTATAGCAGCACTCTCAACAATAGCCAAATTATGGAAAGAGCCTAAATGTCCATCAACTGACAAATGGATAAAGAAATTATGGTTTATATACACAAAGGAATGCTACGTGGCAATGAGAAAGAATGAAATATGGCCTTTTGTAGCAACGTGGATGGAACTGGATAGTGTTATGCTAAGTGAAATAAGTAAAACAGAGAAGGACAGATTCCATGTGTTTTTACTCCTATGTGGATCCTGAGAAACTTAACAGAAGACCATGGGGGAGGGGAAGGGAAAAAATATGGTTAGAGAGGGAGGGAGCCAAAACATAAGAGACTCCTAAAAACTGAGAACAAACTGAGGGTTTATGGGGGGGTGGGAGGGATGGGGGTGGAGGTGGGTGATGGGTATTGAGGAGGGCACCTATTGGGATGAGCAGTGGGTGTTGTATGGAAACCAATTTGACAATAAATTTCATAATAAAAAATTATGAGAAAAAGAAATTCAATGTAGTCAATAAAACATCAACCATTGTTTCTCAGATCTATCAATCTGATTAATTGATTTTAGGAAAATAATTATTTTAAAAATATCATACAGAATTTTCATAATTTAAAGACTACTATACCATGAGAGATGAATCCTGATGGAAATCTCATTTGTATGGTTGCAAGAAATCATAGTTGAGTAAACCATATCATAAAGTGCCTCTCCAAAATGTAGTGAAATGAAAGAAGAATACAAACTCCAAGTTTGTAATTACAAAATATTCAAATAATACAGTTATCTTTAAAAACTCATCATGGAGAGATAAAAATATAGAATTTTCCAGAAAATGCCATAGTCCCCAAGTTTTCTAAGGTCCATGGCCTGGCAGAAAGTGAAGTTTCTTACAACCTATGAGACTGGGACCTTATAATCCAGATACACCAAGTTGTTTTCTTGAGAGTGTTTAGTGAGAATTTTGTACACATATAAAATCAGTACTTAAAGAGTGGGCTATTATGTTTGATTTGATGAGAATCATTTGCAAATATGATGTTCTAGGTATGGCCATGGTTGTACAATAAATTTGTCCAGTTATATCAGGTAAAAGGAAGATAGATTCTTACTGAACTTAGGTAAATAAATAACACTGCCATGAAAAGGACATTCAAATAAAAAGTATGTTTCTGAATTCTGAGAAGCCAGCAGGAATCAAATACCATTAAAATATTTCACTTTAGTTTATACAAGGGTAATTAACTGAGTGTCAGAAATAGCTAAAAAATAGGGCTTCCTTCATATCCAATAAAAATAGAACATTAAAAATAATTCTCATAATGTTCCAAACACATAACTACAGTAAGATTTTCTTACTCAGTCCTATGTGATGAATTTTGTTCCATTGGGTAAGAGGTCAGCTATCTGCTTTGGTATAGTCTGTCTGCTTCTGGACTATACTGAAACACTATGTACTATACATGAAGCTAACAAACTGCTATCTGTCAATTATACTTCAATAAAAACAATAATAGTGCCCGAAGATAGAGCTACTCAAAGGAATTCAAAAGTAAATAGTAAAACCATATCAACTTAAGATTCTGTTTAGTGGATCTCGTCCGGAAGATGGCGGCGTAGGAGGACGCGGGGCTCACAGCGCATCCTGCCGATCACTTAGATTCCACCTACACCTGCCTAAAGAACCCAGAAAACCGCCAGAGGATTAGCAGAAGGGAGTCTCTGGAGTCAAGCGCAGACTAGAGGCCCACGGAAGAGGGTAGGAAGGGCGGCGAGGCGGTGCGCGCTCCACGGACTGGCGGGAGGGAGCCGGGGCGGAGGGGCGGCTCGCCGGCCAAGCAGAGCCCCCAAGTCGGGCTGGCAAAAGCGGAGGGGCCGGACAGACTGTGTTCCGACAGCAAGCGCGACTTAGCGTCTGGGAGGTCATAAGTTAACAGCTCTGCTCGGAAAGCGGGAAGGCTGGAGGACAAAGGGAGGGAGAGCTGCTGAGCCCCCGGACGGACGGCAGAGCTCAGCTTGGCGGGGAACAAAGGCGTCAGCGCCATCTCCCCCGCCCATCCCCCAGCCAAAATCCCAAAGGGAACCAGTTCCTGCCAGGGAACTTGCTCCCTCCGCGCAAACACCCAACTCTGTGCTTCTGCGGAGCCAAACCTCCGGCAGCGGATCTGACTCCCTCCCGCTGCCACAGGGCTCCTCCTGAAGTCGATCACCTAAGGAGAAGCGAGCTAAGCCTGCCCCTCCACCCCCCGTGCACCTTGCCTACCCACCCCAGCTAATACGCCAGATCCCCAGCAACACAAGCCTGGCCGTGTGCAAGTAGCCCAGACGGGACACGCCACCCCACAGTGAATCCCGCCCCTAGGAGAGGGGAAGAGAAGGCACACACCAGTCTGACTGTGGCCCCAGCAGTGGGCTGGGGGCAGACATCGGGTCGGACTGCGGCCCCGCCCACTAACTCCAGTTATACACCACAGCATAGGGGAAGTGCACTGCAGGTCCTCACCACGCAAGGGACTCTCCAAAATGACCAAACGGAAGAATTCCCCTCAGAAGAATCTCCAGGAAATAACAACAGCTAATGAACTGATCAAAAAGGATTTAAATAATATAACAGAAAGTGAATTTAGAATAATAGTCATAAAATTAATCGCTGGGCTTGAAAACAGTATACAGGACAGCAGAGAATCTCTTGCCACAAAGATCGAGGGACTAAGGAACAGTCACGAGGAGCTGAAAAACGCTTTAAACGAAATGCAAAACAAAATGGAATCCACGATGGCTCGGCTTGAAGAGGCAGAGGAGAGAATAGGTGAACTAGAAGATAAAGTTATGGAGAAAGAGGAAGCTGAAAGAAAGAGAGATAAAAAAATCCAGGAGTATGAGGGGAAAATTAGAGAACTAAGTGATACACTAAAAAAAAATAATATACGCATAATTGGTATCCCAGAGGAGGAAGAGAGAGGGAAAGGTGCTGAAGGGGTACTTGAACAAATTATAGCTGAGAACTTCCCTGAACTGGGGAAGGAAAAAGGCATTGAAATCCAAGAGGCACAGAGAACTCCCTTCAGACGTAACTTGAATCGATCTTCTGCACGACATATCATAGTGAAACTGGCAAAATACAAGGATAAAGAGAAAATTCTGAAAGCAGCAAGGGATAAACGTGCCCTCACTTATAAAGGGAGACCTATAAGACTCGTGACTGATCTCTCCTTTGAAACTTGGCAGGCCAGAAAGGCTTGGCACGATATCTACAGTGTGCTAAACAGAAAAAATATGCAGCCGAGAATCCTTTATCCAGCAAGTCTGTCATTTAGAATAGAAGGAGAGATAAAGGTCTTCCCAAACAAACAAAAACTGAAGGAATTTGTCACCACGAAACCAGCCCTACAAGAGATCCTAAGGGGGATCCTGTGAGACAAAGTACCAGAGACATCACTACAAGCATAAAACATACAGACATCACAATGACTCTAAACCCATATCTTTCTATAATAACACTGAATGTAAATGGATTAAATGCGCCAACTAAAAGACATAGGGTATCAGAATGGATAAAAAAACAAGACCCATCTATTTGCTGTCTACAAGAGACTCATTTTAGATCTGAGGACACCTTTAGATTGAGAGTGAGGGGATGGAGAACTATTTATCATGCTCCTGGAAGCCAAAAGAAAGCTGGAGTAGCCATACTTCTATCAGACAAACTAGACTTTAAATTAAAGGCTGTAACAAGAGATGAAGAAGGGCATTATATAATAATCACAGGGTCTATCCACCAGGAAGAGCTAACTATTATAAATGTCTATGCGCCAAATACCCGAGCCCCCAGATATATAAAACAATTACTCATAAACATAAGCAACCTTATTGATAAGAATGTGGTCATTGCAGGGGACTTTAACACCCCACTTACAGAAATGGATAGATCATCTAGACACACAGTCAATAAAGAAACAAGGGCCCTGAATGATACATTGGATCAGATGGACTTGACAGATATATTTAGAACTCTGCATCCCAAAGCAACAGAATATACTTTCTTCTCGAGTGCACA
>NC_064817.1:22526418-22567339 GCF_023721935.1 Panthera uncia | reverse complement strand
ATTTTGAAGAAGAAGACCAAAGCAGGAGGCATCACAATCCCAGACTTTAGCCTCTACTACAAAGCTGTCATCATCAAGACAGCATGGTATTGGCATAAAAACAGACACATAGACCAATGGAATAGAATAGAAACCCCAGAACTAGACCCACAAACGTATGGCCAACTCATCTTTGACAAAGCAGGAAAGAACATCCAATGGAAAAAAGACAGTCTCTTTAACAAATGGTGCTGGGAGAACTGGACAGCAACATGCAGAAGGTTGAAACTAGACCACTTTCTCACACCATTCACAAAAATAAACTCAAAATGGATAAAGGACCTGAATGTGAGACAGGAAACCATCAAAACCTTAGAGGAGAAAGCAGGAAAAGACCTCTCTGACCTCAGCCGTAGCAATCTCTTACTCGGCACATCCCCAAAGGCAAGGGAATTAAAAGCAAAAGTGAATTACTGGGACCTTATGAAGATAAAAAGCTTCTGCACAGCAAAGGAAACAACCAACAAAACTAAAAGGCAACCAACGGAATGGGAAAAGATATTTGCAAATGACACATCGGACAAAGGGCTAGTATCCAAAATCTATAAAGAGCTCATCAAACTCCACACCCGAAAAACAAATAACCCAGTGAAGAAATGGGCAGAAAACATGAATAGACACTTCTCTAAAGAAGACATCCGGATGGCCAACAGGCACATGAAAAGATGTTCAACGTCGCTCCTTATCAGGGAAATACAAATCAAAACCACACTCAGATATCACCTCACACCAGTCAGAGTGGCCAAAATGAAGAAATCAGGAGACTATAGATGCTGGAGAGGATGTGGAGAAACAGGAACCCTCTTGCACTGTTGGTGGGAATGCAAATTGGTGCAGCCGCTCTGGAAAGCAGTGTGGAGGTTCCTCAGAAAATTAAAAATAGACCTACCCTATGACCCAGCAATAGCACTGCTAGGAATTTATCCAAGGGATACAGGAGTACTGATGCATAGGGGCACCTGTACCCCAATGTTTATAGCGGCACTCTCAACAATAGCCAAATTATGGAAAGAGCCTAAATGTCCATCAACTGATGAATGGATAAAGAAATTGTGGTTTATATACACAATGGAATACTACGTGGCAATGAGAAAAAATGAAATATGGCCTTTTGTAGCAACATGGATGGAACTGGAGAGTGTGATGCTAAGTGAAATAAGCCATACAGAGAAAGACAGATACCATATGGTTTCACTCTTATGTGGATCCTGAGAAACATAACAGAAACCCATGGGGGAGGGGAAGGAAAAAAAAAAAAGAGGTTAGAGTGGGAGAGAGCCAAAGCATAAGAGACTGTTAAAAACTGAGAACAAACTGAGGGTTGATGGGGGGTGGGAGGGAGGGCAGGGTGGGTGATGGGTATTGAGGAGGGCACCTTTTGGGATGAGCACTGGGTGTTGTATGGAAACCAATTTGACAGTAAATTTCATATTTAAAAAAAAAATAAAAAAAATAAATAAACATTAAAAAAAAAAAAAAAGATTCTGTTTAGTAACCAACGGTTGAGTATTCAGTTTATGTAGAAATTATCCAATCATTATCTTTTAATATTAATATTAATCCAAATTTGTAAGTCATCTAAGGATTTGGAAATTATATTTCAACTGAAATAGTACAAAAGTTACTGTTGATATGAAAAGGTATCAGAATGAGGAGTCAATTTACCTGAACACAAATTCACCTTTTTCATAACTTAAATTTTTTCTAAGAGTACTGTTAACTTATTTTATAGCAGTAAATCAGTATAAAAAGCCTACAAGTTCACATTAACTCACCACATGGAGAAAAAGTAAATCCAAATATAAACGACAAAAACAAACAAAAAATGCCTGGAATACACCAAATGAAATAAAATAAATTTATTTATTTATCAGCCAAAACTACTAACCCAGTCTAATTCGTCCAAAGATTCATTTTAATTATGTAAACTTGGATTCATGTTTTTGAACTAACAATATGTGTAAGGAGATTTTTTTAAAAAAATATTGCCTAGTTAAAGTTATTAGGCCTGTTTTTTTTTTAATTGTAAGGAGGGGCATTAGATTTATATTAAAGCTCAAGGTGCCTGGGTGGCTCAGTTGGTTAAGTGTCTGACCTCGGCTCAGGTTGTTATCTCACAGTCCCTGGGTTCAAGCCCCACGTCTGGCTCTATGCTGACAGCTCAGAGCCTGGAGCCTGCTTCATGCCATCTCTTTCTGCCCTTCCTCTGGCTCACACTCTGTCTCTCAAAAATAAATAAATGTTAAAAAAAAAAAAAACTTTTAAAAAGGCTCATTTACCTCTATCATTAAGTCAGAAGAAAACTCCTTTAAGTTGAAGGTACATGTTAATCAAATTTATTAACACTCCATTTCACACTGATATGAGAGGTAAAGTCCTTTAATCACATATAGGTACATAGACACAAAGAAAACCTATAGCTTCTGTTCTACAACTTTAGCCACAAATCACAATTAAACATCAAAACTTACCAGTTAATATCTTAGAGACCTTTTCCCCTTTTAATGGGTACACAATTTTTTTTTTAACTTTTAAGTTAAATTTTAGTTAACATACAGTGCAATATTGGTTTTGGGAGTAGAATTCAGTGATTCACTGGATACAAAATTCTTAATGGACTTAATCTCACAAATAGACAAAAACCGAAAATGATTAAAAAACCATATTCTCTGTCATCTCTCTTACAGCAGACAGATTTCTGTCATTCATCTGAAAAATATCACCAAATGGTCAAACCATATGACTGAATTTCCAATCACTGCTGCCACTAAGGAAAAATAACTTATCAGTTGAGCAAAACAGAAATAAATATAAAGACACAAAATCATTAAAATGGGGGGTGGGCAATGTAGAAAAACAGCTAGCAATGTGAAAGCTCTACTGTCATTCAGAATTCACTCCAGCAGCCAGAAGACTGGCCTGGACTTAAACCAGCCCACAAGATTTAGTTTATTTGCCTCCATCAGGTAAGTCCACTGGGGAATCTCAGTGAAACCTTCAAAATTGTTCAAGTATAGTTTTAAAAAAGGTAAAATCATGAATATGAGGGAAATATAAAATGAAAAACGCCAAAGGTGTGTTTTTTAATTCATTAATTAGTGACAAAAGAAGTAGGATGGTTAAAAAAAAGCCAGAGAACATCTGAAATATTAGGTATATAGGAATTTAAAAAAGACAGATACCATATGATTTCACTCATATGTAGAATTTAAGAAACAAAACAATCATGGGAAAAAAAGAAAATCAAGAAACAGACTCTTAACTATAAGAAGAAACTGATGGTTAGGAGGGGAGGTGGTGGGAAGATAAGTTAAATAGGTGATGGGGATTAAGGAGGGCACTTGTGATGAGCACCTGGTATTGTATGGAAGTTCTGAGCCACTGAATTGTACTCTGAAACTAATATTGTACTGTACATAAACTAAGTGGAATTTAAATAAAAACTTTAAAAAAAAGGAAATGATGGAGTTAGACTGTTGGGTTAGATACAAAACTGGCTACAGTCTAACAAAGCCATAAACCTTTAGGAGTTATCTGTTCCAATAAAGAGAAATGAATTTCATGTCTACCAGATAAAAAGTCTACAAATTTAACTTCTGCCTTATAAACTTGTAAAGTAGCCCAAACAAAAGAAAGTCAAATGCAGTAATATATTTTTTCCCAGTTCCAAATTTCAGGGAATTTTCCTGACAGACACTACCTATGTTTACCTCCACTGGGTGAGAAGAGTTAATAAAACTCTAGGAGAGAAGCTGAAGCATGGGGCATGAGAACTTAGGGTAAATGTCTCCATCTAAAGCAAATTTTCCAAGGCTCCACATAGATTTGAATGTGAACAATTTAAACATGTGAGGAATCTCCTCACATAATAGAGTTACCAATCTGCTGAGCTGATTAAGGCAAGATTAAATCATTTTATAAATTAATTAAAATGTAAAAAGTTATATCTATGGAAGTTTCAGATTATCAAGTTTACTCTCCTTGGATCTCATGAAATTAGCAAAAATAATAGAATCCCATAATGTTTTTTTTTCAGAGATTCTATGCATCAAAATATTAACTTTCCCACAACTCCATCAACACTACTTGCTAAAGCCACCTAAAAAATGACATATACATTCAAGACCTATGCTAATTCCTGGAAGCTTCTGTCCGTCTTTCTCTGGACACTACAAGTTTTGAAAGGTAACTAGATTAGAAACCAAAAATGTGAGTATTACACTTAGTATCCAGCTCTCATACAAAAACTCTGAGACAAATTTAGCCTCAAATATACTGGGAAGAAATCAAAGATAATTCACACCCATTAACTAGAGCAAATAGTTCCTGTTCATGGAACGTCCTACCCTATTTATGAGTAAGATGAAAATAAATGTGATTAAAAATATGCAAAAAAGTACACAAAACAGAGAAATACAGTAACATAATTTGAAAAAGAGGTTAAAAAAAAAGAGAACATAAATTCTGACAGAAACTACCAAAAAGCAAACAAAATACCCAGAATAAATTATTTTCATCATAGAATTTTCTCAGCTATTGAGGCATAATAAATAAAAGTATATATATTTAAAGTGTGCAATGTGATTTACTATATACATCGTGAAATATTTACCACAATCAACTAAATTAACACATCCATTACGTCACCTAGTTATGTTATTTTTTTCTGCTTAGAATGCTTAAGATCTATTCTTTTAGCAAATTTCAAGTACATAATACAGCATTATTAACTCGAGTCAACATGATATATATTAGACCATCAAAATTTATTCATCTTCTAGTTCCAAGTTTGTATTCTTTGATTAACATCTCCCCATTTTCTCCACTATCTGTGGACCACCATTCTATTTTCTGCTTCTAGGAAATGGACTTTTTTTTGATTCCACAAATACCACACAGTATTTGCCTTTCTGTGACTTATTTCACTTGGCATAATGCCCTCCAAGTGCAATCATATTGTTGCAAATGGCAGGATTTCCTTCTTTGTTATGGATGAGTAATATTCCATTTGCATGTGTGTGTGTGTGTGCGTGTGTGTGTGTGTGTGTGTGTGTGTGTTTATTCTTTAAACATTTACTGTTCTCATAAACTTAGGTTGCTTCCCTATCTTGAAAGAGCGATCTGCACTCCCATTTTCATTGCATTATTCACAAAAGCCAACATACAAAAGAATTTAAATGAATACATTCAGTGAAAAGAAAACATTAAAACCAGGATGATAAAATGGTGGACTCTGAAGATAAGGACAATACAGTAACTCAAACCAACATTCTAACAGGACTAATAAATGAACACTAAGCAGCACATGAGAGACTAAATATAGCAAGATGTTGATAATAAATTAGAAAATATTGACATAATCATAAATAGCAAAATAGAAAAGATACAAAGTTCTTATAGAGAATTCAAATCTGAAGTTACAGTCCTGGAAAAACAGAATAGACATATTTGTCCTTAGTCCTCCTACTAGATATAGCTAAAAACTGGGACATTATATATATTATTTATATATTATAAATATAATTTATATTTAATATAATTTAATACAATTTAATTAATATAAATTATATAAATTAATATAATATAATAAATATATAAATATATATTATAAATAATATAATGTCCCAGTATATATATTTATATTATATAATTGTATAAATATATATTATATAATTTATATTATATAAATATAATATATAAATATTATATAAATTATATATTATATACATTATATAAATATATTTATATATTATATAAAACATACATAAAAACCAATCAAAGATAGAAGCAAACCAGCTATAGCCCCTAGGACTCAAGGAATGACAAAACTAGTCACTGCCCTTGGTTTTCTTTTAGCGTCATATATCACAGACTTAGTACTAAAGAAGCAGCAACTTAGAAATGCCAATGGGCTCAGATAAAAACAAACAAACAAACAAACAAATAAACAAACAAGGAAAGCCAGCTGTCTTTAGCCAAAGACCAAGAAAGGGTCAGTCTAGGAAGATAGAAAGCTTTTAGACAAAAGTCATTCTACTCTAGGTAAACATCACAGAAACAACTGTGGCCCCATTCAAACCTATAATTCTACCCTTGCCACGATGTAACAAGGCATCCTAATCCCTCCTCCTAACCCCCACCCATAATGGGGTCAGAAAAGGCTGAGGAGAAAGCCAGGATGTTTATTCTCACCTAGCAGCAAAAAGGTGAACTTCTCCCTCCTAACTGCAATTATGTCTGAGCAGGCCTAATGGAGAGCCTGGACTGTCAATACCACTCAATGTTAAGGATGCTACCCCTCTTCAGTATAAGTGGATAAAAGGAATAAAGAAGCACACTGCCCTTTCCTTGTTAGAATAGTATCAACAGAGGCCTGGTACAGAGTGTGAACTCCCAAACCTGCCTAGCAGTAGTGAGGTGCCCCTTCATCAGGTATTGACAGACACTAAGTAGAGAATCTGGACTCCCTCCATCACCACCACCATGTGTGGGAGTAAGGAGATGGTGCCTCCCTTACTTGGATGGAGAAGGCCTGTTGAAACACAGATTATTTTTTAAACATGTTTATTTATTTTTGAGACAGAGACAGAGCATGAGCGGGGTAGGGGCATAGTGAGAGGGAGACACAGAAACCAAAGCAGGCTCCAGGCTCTGAGCTGTCAGCACAGACCCCAGTGTGTGTCTCAAACTCACAAACCATGAGATTATGACCTAAGCCAGTCAGATGCTTAACTGACTGAGCCACCCAGGTGCCCCTGAAACACAGATAAGATCCAGATCTCATAAAACTCCCCAAATTACACATTTCAATTAAAAATAACTTTTCATACCAATAATCAATATCTCAAATCAGTAATTTAACATTCCCACCACAAGAAAAAAAAAGAGCAAATTAAGACCAAAGGAAGCAGAAGTAAGGAAAAAAAGATAAGGTCTGAAGTCATTGATATAAAAACAGGAAAATAAAGTCAATAAAACAAAAATCTTTGAAAAAAATCAAAATTGAAAAACCTCTAGAAATTCTGACAAAAATAAAAATAAGACAATATCACTACAGATTGTGCAGCCATTCACAAAAGATAATAAGGAAATACTACTAACAACTCTATGTTCATACATTCAACTTGGAAGAAAAATCCTCAAAAAAACACGAATTACAAAAACTCAGCCAAGATGAAACAGACAACATGAATAGTACTATAACCATTAAATACACTTAATTTGTAATTTAAAAATTCTCCAAAACAAAAGTCTCCAGGGCCAGATGGTTTTTCTGGAGAATTTTCACATTTAAAGAAGTAGTAACACTAATTTTACACACTCCTCCAGAAAATGGAAAAAGAGGGGACACTTCCCAATTCATTTAATGAGGGAAGTATTAATTTAATACCAGTCAAAAACAGCACAAAAAAGAGGATTAGAGAGCAATATCCTTCGTGAACCTAAACACAAAAATCCCCAGAAATATATCAGCAAGTAGAATCCAGCTATGTAAAAAAGATCTGTATACCAAATTGATGTTAATATTCAAGGCTGCCTCAATGCTTCAGAAACAATCAATGTAATCTACCATATCAACATGCTAAAGAAGAAAAAAATCATGATTCTGTCAACTGATGCGAAGAAAGCATTTGACAAGATCCAACAACCATTCAGGATAAAAGGTATCAGCAAACCTGGAACAGAAGCAAACCTCCTCAACTTGTTAAAGACCATCTACAAGAAACCCACAGCTAACATACTTAATTATGAAACTGAATGCTTCCCCCCAAGAAAGGGACCGAGGCAAAAATGTCGACTCTTATCCCTGCTACTCAACATAGTGCTATAAGTCTTAACCAGTGCAATAAACAAAGAATAGGAAATAAAAAACATACAAATTGAAAAGGAAGAAAAAAACTGTTCCTATTTGGAGGTGATCTTTACATCAGACTTGAAAGATCCTAAAAAAAAACCAAAACAACAGCAACAACAACAACAACAAAAAAACAGACAAAATAAAACAACAAAAACAGGCATTTTTTTCAAAAACAACAACAAAAAAATACATGCAATTCAATGGAGCACAGACTTTTTGTCAAATGGTGTTGGAGCAGTTAAAAATACATAAGCAAAAAAAAGTGCCTCAACATAAGTCTCAAACCATATACAAAATTGAATTTAAAAAATAAAAAAAAACTGAATTTAAAATGCAAAACTAAGAAACAAATATAAAACTTTTAGAAGATAATATTGGCAAATATCTTCAGGACTTAACACCAAAAGCATGATTATAAATTAAGCAGGAGGAGGTGTTAAAATGGCAAAGAAATAGGGGGACCCTGGGCTTTCCTCATCCCTCAAACACAGCTGTATTGGGGTCAGATCACTTGGAACATCTAGGAAATTTATATGTGGACTGGAAGAAGGATCTTCACAGTTAGAGGGTGACATCTTGGCAGATGCAAGGTGTGTGGAAGTGAATTGGAGGAGAGAAATATGGCGGTGTCATGGAGGCGAGGGAACCCTTTCCATGGAGAGACAAAAGTCAGGGAGAGAGAGAGAAAGAGAGGAAGGGAGAGGGGGAGGAAGAGGGAGAGGGGGAGAGGGGGAGAGAGAGAGAGAGAGAGGGAGGGAGGGAGGGAGGGAGGGAGGGAGGGAGAGAGATAAGGGTTAAGAAAGTGTGGCATCGAGTTAGCACAAGAGGAAAACTTTTCTGGACTACTGATGGGGGAGTGAGAGGTACTGAGTGTCTAGTTGTTTTCTGCAAACAGCAGTTGGAGCTCAAACTCTGAGGTTCTAGAAGTGCATGACTTTGGAGTAGAGGTGTGACATGCGCTCCTGGGGAGGGATGAGCTGGCACCAGAGTGCATAATATGGTGTAGACACCTCCAGGGTGTACTGGGAGAGAATATTCCCCTTCCTGGAGAACTTTTGGAAGATGGTTTATTGCCTCCCCAAGGGCAAAAGACCCTGCAGGTGCCAGCCAAAGGCCTTTCATCAGCAGGGTAGGGAGTCTCTACTCCAGAGCAGGGGAGTGGATCCACATGGTTCCAGGTACTTTACAGACTTTGGATTTTTAATCCCAGCTGCATGCCAAAGAAAATCCACGGGAGAGTTGTGGCCAAAGGTGAGCTGACTGCCCTCGCTTTATGTGAGGGCTGCCTGAATCAAGTGGGGGTTGAGATCCGTAGCCTGGGGATGAGATCAGCGTGGTGCCATTTATCCCCCAACACCAACAAGGTGGGACTTCAGAAAGTAACACAGCAGTCCCCAGGGGAGGGGGGACCTACTTACACCAAACCCCTCCCCTCTGTGCCTGGCACATGCTTAGTAACTAGGGCAAGACTGACTCTGACCCAATGCAGCTGGTCTCTCCCGCAGACCAGCACAGCCAGCATCCCCCTGCCCCATGCTCCAACTGAGAATTCTTTTTTTCCCTCCTTCTTTTTCGTTTGTAATCAGGCTCATAGTTTCTTATTTTTTTTTTTTTTTGTATTTCCTTTTCTCTTTTTTATTCTTTTATTCTTTTTTATTCTTTTCTTTTTCCTTTTTTATTTTCCTCTGCTTTTTACCCATTTCCTTTCTTTTTCTTTGGAGTCATCCTTAAAGTTTTTTGATTCCCTGTTTGATTTTTCTTTTGTTTGTTTTTTCCCTTTCCTTTTGTCTTATTTTGGATCAGGCTTCCCCTACCACTTTTGTTTTGGAGGGTTACTTCAACCAATAAATCAAAGCACACCTAGTTAAAGGTCCCAACACCACCACTGCAAGCAAGGAGGAGCTCTGCAGAGGACTGACCAGTGGGAAAGAGCAGTCAAAACACAACATCAGAGTGCACACAGCATACACCAGAAACACTTCCTGAAGTGCCAGGCCCTGAATAGTGTATGACCCCTTTTTTAATATAGCATTTCTCTCAGGTGCAGGAAACATAACAAGCTTTTAAAACAGGCAAAAGACAGTAAGTTGGCCAAAAGGAAAAGATGGAGTAAGTCTCCCCAAAACAAAGGTTGAGAAGAAATCACAGCCAAAGGACTTGCTCAAAACAGATAGAAGCATTATATCCAAACAAGAATTTAGAACAAAACTTGTAAGACTACTAGCTGCACTTGAAAACAGCATAGAAGACACCAGAAAAACCCTTACTACTGAGATCAAAGACCTAAGAACGAGTTAGGATGAAATAAAAAAATGCTATAACTGAGATGCAAAACAAACTGTCTACAGTGACAATGAGGACTGAAGAAGAGGAAAGAATAGGTGAAACAGAAAATAAAATTATGGAAAATAATGAAGCTGAAAAAAAAGAAGGAAAGGAAATTACTAGATCATGAGGAGAGACTTAGAGAACTGATTCCAAAAAAAAAAAAAAAAAAAAAAGAAAGAGAACTGATTCCATGAAATGAAACAATATCCATGTCACAGGATTTCCAGAAGGAGAAGAGCAAGAAAAAAAGGCAGAAGGATTATTTGAACAAATTATAGCTGAGAACTTTCCTAATTTAGGGAAGGAAATAGGCTTTAAAGTCCAAGAGGCACATAGAATTCCCCTCAAAAGCAACAAAAACAGGTCAAAACCATGACATGTCATAGTGAAACTTGCAAAATACAAAGATAAATAGAATTCTGAAAGCAGCTGTAGACAAAAAGTCCTTAACCTACAAGGGTAGACACATGAGGTTAGTAGCAGACCTGTCTAATGAAACTTGGCAGGCCAGAAAGGAGTGGCAGGAAATAATCAAAGTGCTAAATTGGAAAAATATGCATCCAAGAATTCTTTATCCAGCAAGGTTGTCATTCAGAATAGAAGGAGAGATAAAGTTTCCCAAACAAAAACTAAAGGAGTTCACGACCACTAAACTGCTCTGCAAGGAATTTTAAGGGGGACTGAGTGGAAGAAAAAGAAAATAACTAAGCAACAAAGACTACAAAGGACCAGAGAACATCACCACAAATACAAAATCTACAGGTAACACAATGGCACTTAATTTGTATCTTTCAATAATCAGTCTGAATGTAAATGGACTAAATGCTCTAATTAAAAGTCATAAGGTAGAAGAATGGATAAAAAAAAAACAAGAAACATGTATATACAGCCTACAAGAGACTCATTTTAGACCTAAAGTTTGAAAGTGAGGGGATGGAGAACCATTTATCGTGATACTGAATGTCAAAACAAAGCCGGAGTAGCGATACTTGTATCAGACAAACTAGATTTTAAAACAAAGACTGTACCAAGAGGTGAAGAAGGGCATTATATCATAATTAAGGGCTCTATCCATTAAGAAGAGCTAACAATTGTAAATATTTACACCTCCAACTTGAATCACCAAATATATAATCAATTAATTACAAACATAAAGAAACTAATGGAGAATACCATAATAGTAGGAGACTTTAAATTTCTTTTAATATTTATTTATTTTTGAGAGAGAGAGAGACACACACACAGAATGTGAGTGGGGGAGGGCCAGAGAGAGAGGGAAACACAGAATCTGAAGCAGGCTCCAGGCTCTGAGCTGACAGTACAGAGTCTGACATGGGGCTCAAACTCACGAATGGTGAGGTCAGATCTGAGCTGAAGTTGGATGCTTAATGGACTGAGCTACCCAGGCACCCAAGGAGACTTTAATACCCACCTTAAAGTACTGGACAGATCATCTAAGCAGAAAATCAACAAGGAAACAATGGCTTTGAATGACATACTGGACCAGATGGACTTAACAGATATGTTCAGAATATTCTACCCTAAAGCAGCAGAACACACATTCTTCTTGAGTGCACATGGAACATTTTCCAGACTAGATAACATATTGGGTCACAAATCAGCCCTCAACAGGTACAAAAAGATAGATATTATACCATGAGTATTTTCATATCACAAAGCTATGAAATTTGAAGTAAACCAAAAGAAATTGTAAAGTCCTCAAATACAAAAAGAATGAATGGGTTATCCAGGAAATCAAAGAAGAAAAAAAAAAAGAATACATGGAAACAAATGAAAATGAAAAGACAACAGTCCAAACCCTATGGGATGCAGCAAAGGCAGTCCTGAGAGGAAAGTACATTGCAAATCAGGCCTATAGTCAAGAATCAACAAAGGGGCCTAATACACGACCTAACCTTAAACTTAAAGAAGCTCGAAGAGGAACAGAAAATAAAGCCTAAACCCAGAACAGAAAGGGGAATAATAAAGATTAGAGCAGAAATAAATGATATACATACAAAAAAAACCCCTGTAGAACAGATAAACAAAACTATGAGCAGGCTCTGTGAAAGAATTAATAAAACTGATAAACTCTTAGCCAGATTTATCAAAAAGAAAAGAGAAAGGACCAAAATACTTAAAATCATGAATTAAAGAGGAAATATCACAACCAACACCACAGAAATACAATTATAAGAGAATACTATGAAAAATTATATGCTAACAAACTGGGCAATCTGGAAGAAATGGACAAAATCTTAGAAATTCACAGAATACCAAAACCGAAACAGGAAGAAATAGAAAATTTGAACAGATTCATAACCAGCAAAGAAATTGAATGAGTAATCAAAAATCCTCCAAAAAACAAGAGTCCTGGGCCAGATGGCTTCCCAGGGAAATTCTACTAGACATTTAAAGTAAAGATAATACCTCTTCTTCTCAAACTGTTCCAAAAAATAAAAATGGAAGGAAAATTCGAAACTCATTCTATGAAGCCAACATTACCTTGATTCCAAAACCAGACAAAAACCGCACTAAAAAGGATCATTACAGGCCAATATCACTGATGAACATGGATATAAAAATTCTCAACAAGATACTAGCAAATCAAATTCAACAGTATATTAAAAGAATTATTCACCAAGATCAAGTGGGGTTCATTCCTGGGCTGCAGGGCTGGTTCAATATTCACAAATCAATCAATGTGATACAGCACATTAATGGAAGAAAAGATAAGAGCCATATGATCCTGTCAATAGATGTAAAAAAAGCATTTGACAAAATATAGCATCCTTTCTTAATAAAAACCCTCAAGAAAGTCAGATAGAAGGAACATACCTTAACATCATAAAAGCCATGTGTGAAAGTCCCACATGTAATATCATCTTCAATGGAGAAAAACTGAGAATTTTCCCCCTAAGATCAGGAACACTAGAGATAGCAACACTCACCACCAGTGTTCAACATAGTACTGGAAGTCCTAGACTCAGCAATCAGACAACAAAAAGAAATAAAATATATGCAAATTGGTATTAAAGAAGTCAAACTTTCACTCTTTGCAGATAACATGATACTCTACATGGAAAACCTGGAAGACTCCACTAAAAACTGCTAGAACTGATACATGAATTCATCAAAATCATAGGATATAAAATTGACATAGAGAAATTGATTGCATTTCTATACACCAATAATGAAGCAGCAGACAGAGATATCAAGGAAATGACCTCATTTACAATTGCACCAAAACCCAGAAGATACCTAGCAATAAACCTAACCAAAGAGGTAAAAGGTCTGTATGTTGAGAACTATAGAAAGCTTATGCAAGAAAGTGAAGAAGATACAAAGAAATGGAAAAAATATTCCATGCTCATCATTAGAAGAACAAATATTGTTACAACGTTGATACCACCTAAAGCAGTCCACACATTCAATCCAATTCCTATCAACATAAAACCAGCATTCTTCACAGAGCTAGAACAAACAATCCTAAAATTTGTATGGAACAAGACCCTTAATAGCCAAAGTAATGTTGGAAAACAAACAAACAAAAAACAAAGCTGGAGGCATTAGAATTCTGGACTTTAAGCTGTATTACAAACTTGTAGTCATCAAGACAGTATGGTAATGGCACAAAAAAACGACACATAGGTCAATCGAAAAGAATAGAGAACCTAGAAATGGACCCACAAATATATGGCCAAGTAATTTTGAACAAGACGGGAAAGAATAAACAATGGAAAAATAGAGTCTCTTTAGCAAATGGTGCTGAGAGAAATGCATAGTGAAATGCAGAAGAATGAACCTGGACCACATTCTTATACTATACACAAAAATGAACTCAAAATGGATCAAAGACCTAAATATGAGCCAGGAAAACATCAAAATCCTAGGGGTTAACACAGGCAGCAACCTCTTTGACCTCAGCCACAGCAACTTCTTGGTAGATATGTCTCCAAAGGCAAGGGAAATAAAAGCAAAAATGAACCATTGGGCCTCATCAAGATGAAAAGCGTCTGCACAGCAAAGGAAACAATCAACAAAACTAAAAGGCAACCAATGGAATGGGGGAAGATATCTGCAAATGACATATCAAATAAAGGGTTAGTATCCAAAATCTATAAAGAACTTACCAAACTCAACACCCAAAAAAACAAATAATTCAGCGAAGAAATGGGCAGAAGACATGAGTAGATCCTTTTCCAAAGAAGACATTAAGATGGCTAACAGACACATGAAACATCCCTCATCACAAACATCCCTCATTATCAGGGAAATGCAAATCAAGATCACAATGAGATACCACCTCACACCTGTTAGAATGGCTAAAATGAACAACTCAGGAAACACCAGATTTTGGTAAGGATGTAAAGAAAGGGGAACCCTTTTTCACTGTTGGTGGGAATGCAAACTGGTGCAGCCACTCTGGAAAACAGTATGGAGGTTTGTCAAGAAATTAAAAATAGAACTACCTTATGAGCCAGCAATTGCACTACTATGTATTTATCCAAAAGATACGAAAATGCTGATTCAAAGGAGCACATGCATCCCAATGTTTATAGCACACTATCAACAATAGCCAAATAATGGAAAGATCCCCAATATCCATCAACTAATGAATGGATAAAGAAGATGTGGTGTATATATACAATGGAGTATTACTTGGTGATCAAAAAGAATGAAATCTTGCCATTTGTAACAATGTGGATGGAACTAGAGTGTATTATGCTAAGCAAAATAAGTCAGAGAAAAACAGATATCATATGATTTCATTCATATGTGGAATTTAAGAAACAAAACAGACAAACATAAGGGAAGGGACGAAAAATAAGATAAAATCAGAGAGGGAGGCAAACCATAAGAGACTCTTAAATACAGCAAAAAAACTGTGGGTTGATGGTGGGGAGTTGGGTGAGGGGATGGGCTAAATGGGTGATGGGCATTAAGGAGGGCACTTGCTGGGATGAACACTGGGTGTCATACGTAAATGATAAATCAGTGGATTCTACTTCTGAAACCAATACTATATTATATGTTAACTAACTTGAATTTAAATAAATACATTTAAAATAAAATAATAATTTAATTAATTATTTATTTTAGACAATAATTGTATATTATTTTATTGGCTATTATTTTTTATATTAAATATAATTTACTGTCAAATTGGTTTCCATACAACACCCAGTGCTCATCCCAACATGTGCCCTCCTAATTTTTAAATTAAATTTTATTTTTGTTCCATTATAGGGAGGGGAATGTTAAGCCATGGGGAGTATTAAGGCCTTCATCTTGGTCAAGCCTTAAATACTGATTATTTGTGCCATGTGAAGATTTTTGCTAGATGTGATGGGGGTACCATTTTGTTTGCAGATATAGAAATATTTAAGACAACTTTCTTTCAGTATATATTCCATGTGAGAAGACAACAGAACAGCAACAACAAAAAGAGAGTAAAATTAAATAGAACAAAATTCCCAGGAAATAGATTGCAAGTTAAATCATGATCAGGTCATTCACCAAGATCAAGTGAGATTTATCCCTGTGATGCAAGGATGGTTCAACATATGCAATTCAATCCACATGACACATCACATTAAAAAAAATGAAAGAAAATAATCATATGATCTATTCCACAGATGCAGAAAAAGCAATGGACAAAATTAAACATTGATTCATGATAAAAGAAACCTTTAAACACTAGGCATAGAAGAACATATCTTAACACAGTAAAGGTCAAATATGAGAATCATATAGGTAACATCATATTCAATGGTGAAAATTTGAAAGCTCTTCCTCTAGGATCAGGAACAAGATAAGGGTACTGGAAGGCCTAGCTAGAACAATTAAAGTAGAGAAATAAATATAAGACATTGGAATTGTAAAGGAAGAAGTAAAACTATCTCTATTTGCAGATGACAAGATTTTATACCAGGCATATCTTAGAGACAATGCGAGTTCAGTTCCAGACCGCTGCAATAAAGTAGATATCTCAATAAGATAAATGACTTTTTTGGTTTCCCAATGCATATAAATGTTATATTTACACTGCACTGCAGTCTATTAGGTATGCAATAGCATTATGTCAAAAAATGTACATACCTTAATTTAACAATATATTATTCCTGGTGTGCCTGGGTGGCTCAATTGGTTGAGCATCCAACTCTTGGTTTTGGCTCAGGTTGTGATCTTGTGGTTTGTGAGTTTAAGCCCCACATCAGGCTCCATGCTGGGAGTGTGGATCCTGCTTGGGATTCTCTCTCTCTCCCTCTCTCTCTGCCCCTTCACCACTCTCTCTGTCTCTCTCAAAATAAATAAA
This sequence comes from Panthera uncia, assembly GCF_023721935.1. Classification (NCBI taxonomy): domain Eukaryota; kingdom Metazoa; phylum Chordata; class Mammalia; order Carnivora; family Felidae; genus Panthera; species Panthera uncia. The sequence continues at coordinate 22,550,795 of NC_064817.1, read as the reverse complement.
TAAACTTAAACAATTAAAAAATATATTATTGCTAAAAATAGCTAACCATCATCTGAGCTTTCGGTGAATCATAATCTTTTTACTGAAGGAGGGTCTTGACTCTTTGTTGATGGATACTTACTGATCAGGGTGGTGAATATTGAAGGTTGAGGTGGCTATGCTAATTTCCTAAAATAAGGCAACAATAAAATCTGTCTATCATCTGACTCTTCCTTTCATTGGCACACTTAGAGGACAGTGTAGGGTTATTAATTGGCCTACTTTCAACACTGTTGGTCTCAGGGAATAGGGAGGAATGAGGAGAGGGAGAGAGATGTGGAAATGGCCAGTTGGTGGTGCAGTCAGAACATATATAACATTTATCAGTTAAGTTTGCCATGTTAGGTGGGTGTGGTTTGTGGTGCCCCAAAATAATTACAATAGTAACATCAAAGATCACTGATCACAGATGTACATAAAAAATAAAATAATAATGAAAAATGTGAAATATTGTGAGTATTAGCAAAATGTGATACAGAGACATGAATTAAGCACATGCTGTTGTAAAAATGGTGCCAATAGATTTGCTTGATGTAGGGTTGCCACAAACCTTCAATTTATAAGAAACACGATATCTGGAAAGTGCTATAAAGCAAAGCACAATAAAATGAGGTAAGCCTGTGTACTATAAGGTTACAGTAATTAGTATGGTATTGTTATAAAAACAAATAGAACAATGAAACGGAATCAGAAGCCCAGAAATAAACCCAAGCATATATGATTGACTAATATTTGACAAGAAAGACAAGAATATTCAATGCAGAAAAGGCAGTCTCTTCAATAAATGGTGCTGGGAAAACTAGGTATTTACATGTAAAAGAATTTACATGTAAAACTAGGTATTTACATGTAAAACTTGACCCCATCTTATACAACTCAGGTAAGTTAACTCAAAATGGATTACAGACTTCAATGTAAGATGTAAAACCTAGAAGTTCCTAGAAAAAAACATAGTGAAAAGACTCCTTGACATGAATCTTGGTAATGGTTTTTTGGAAAATCATACCTTAAAGCACAAGCAACAAATAAAAAAAGACAAGTGGGGCTATATCAAACTAAAAAGATTTTGCACAACAAAAGAAACCATCAACAAAGTGAAAATACAATCTACAGAATGAGAAAAAAATTTTTGCAAACTATCTACATGATAAAGGGATAATATCCAAAATATATACTCATACAACTCAATAGCAAAAACCCCACATAATCCAATTAAAAAATGGGCAGATGACTTGAATAGACATTTTTCTTTTTTCTTTTTTTTTTTTTAACGTTTATTTATTTTTGAGACAGAGAGAGAGAGCATGAACAGGGGAGGGGCAGAGAGAGAGGGAGACACAGAATCTGAAACAGGCTCCAGGCTCTGAGCTGTCAGCACAGAGCCCGACGTGGGGCTTGAACTCACGGACTGTGAGATCATGACCTGAGCTGAAGTCGGACGCTTAACCGACCAAGCCACCCAGGCGCCCCGAATAGACATTTTTCTGAAGAAGATATATGAATGGCCAACAGGCATATGAAAACATGTTCAACATCAGTAGTCATTAGGAAAATGCAAATTAAAGTAACCTCACACTTGTTAGAATGGCCATCGTTACAAAAGAAAAGAGAACAAATGCTGGCATGGATAGGAGAAAAGGGAACATTTGTGCATTGTTGGGGGTTTTGTAAACTGGTGTGGCCACTATGAAAAAGGGATGAAAGTTACTCAAAAAGTTAAAAACAGAGTTACCATAAGACCCAGCAGTTCTACTTTTGGGAATATATCTGGAGGAAACAAAAACACTAACTCAAAAAGGTATCCATACCCCCATGTTCCTAACAGCATTATTCTCAATAGCCAAGCCAACACTTAGGAAACAACCTAAATGTTCACTGATGGATGAATAAAGAAGTATATCTTCCACAATACACACACACAAACACACACCAGACACACATACACACCTACACACAATGGAATATTATTTAACCATAAAAATGGGGCAATCCTACTATTTGTGACAACATGGATGAGTCCTGAAGACATTATGTTAAATAAGTCAGAGAAAGAAAAATACTTTATGATCTCATTTATATGTGGAATTAAAAAAACTAAACACCAAACTCATTGAAAAAGAGATCAGATTTGTGGCTACCAGAGGCAGGGGTGGGGTGAGGGGCAAGTGAAGGAAGATGGTCAAAAGGTACAAATTTCCAGTTATAAGGTAAGTTCTAGGGATATCTACATATAACATTTGACTCCCCCAAAACTTAACTACTAACAGCCTATTACTGACAGGAAGTCTTAATAGTAGCAAAAACAGATGATTAACACATACTTTGTATGTTACATGTATTACATACTATATTCTTACAGTAAAGTAAGCTAAAGGAAGACAAAGTATTAAGAGAATCATAAGAGAAAATACATTAAGATTAGTGTATTGTAAAAAGAAAAAAAAAAGAAAATCCACATATAAGTGGGCCTGTGCATTTCAAACCATGTTGTGCAAGGGTTAACTGTATTTGTTAATAAAAATGAAAAAAAATAAAAAAATCAAGATCATAGTACAGATTTATAATAAAAAAAATGCTCACTGAAGAGTGAAGATAAATGAGGGACCAGGAGGTTAAGACCTAAGGATAATATGAAGAATAGAGATAGATAAACTTATCTCAGAAGCAATAAAATACAATGAGTTGAGTTTATTGACATTTTGGGCAGATTAAGTCCCAGTTTCTCCTAAATATTTTGAGTAACCTATTTAAACTACAGAAACATTTTCGTTGTGACATATGAAGTCTCTAACTTAAATACTACATCTGAAGTCGTCCACATTAAAATTATGATTCCTTTAATTTTTATTTGATTTGTTTACCAATTATGTGATTTCCACTACTACCAATTATAACCATGCTACTGATTTAAAATAATTACAGCTTAGTAGATTTTATTTTGTCAATGAACATTTGTATAACTTTTGTTGCAATTTATTTTTTTAATTTTATATTACTGTTTTAGCAAGAATTTTAAGTATGTCTGAATGATTCATTTGTTTTAGCTTACATATAATAAGATTTACTAAAATCACATATATCTTTTGTAGATCAAAACCAAAGCTACTTAATTAATGCATGCATTACCTCAGTCATTCTACAATGTACATGTATATCAAATTATCACATTGTACACTTTAAATATATACAATTATCTTTGTCAGTTATTCCTCAGCAAAGTTAAAAAATGGGGGGAAAAGTACGGTTAGTATACCACACCAAAAACAACAATGCAAAGAAGCTAATTAAGAACATATTTTAAAAAGCACTATGGCCTACCAAACATTCTATCTTACCATGCAGTGCTTTTTCCAAATTTGGTACCTTGGGTTTTATTACATTCTAAGTTGCCTAAGTACACTAAAAAGCACAATACTCATGGGAAAGTTCCTGTCTAACATTAGGTGTACTTAAGATATGATTGTAGATGTTTTTCTTTTAATGGTAATGTCAAATGTATGGCAATATTCATCTCACCTTTTACCTTTATTTCTTAAATAGCAGCAGTACCCATATCCACATTTTGTTTGGAAAGAAATCACAAATGGTTTAGCAAATGTTTGGCATTATTCTACATAAATTTTACACTCCAATTTCTTTGGGTTTGGGTCAAAGTGATTAGAAGCAGCTCAGGGAGTTTTCTTAAAAAATGAGTCTATACAGGAGTACCAACTGAGTCTAATTTTAGGTATTTCACTGAAAAATTAAAGGGAATTCAGCAAGGAAGGGAAGACCCTGACCACAAGAGTGCTCCTTAGTGACAACTGGGATACCCTGTATTTCACTAATTCTATAAAACACTCATTTTCCCACACTGTATTATTTCAGAACCAGGAAATTAACTTTCAATAAATACGATCTTACCATCGCCATATTTCCTTTCCTTTGAGATATCTGTGAAATTAATGGTGCTATAAATTCAATGAAATCTGATGTTTTGGTATTTTCCACAGGATGCCTTCTTAGCATATTTTGTTAGTTTTATCACAAAGAAGCCCAGAAACTTGCTGGATTGGGAATGTTCCTAGAGGGAAAAGATAATTTTGTACTGTCATACTAATACTTTACTTATGATGGCACCTTTAAAAACCCTGTGTTTTGTTATCTTTGTTTGTTTGCTTTTAGGTAAATCAGATAAAAACGAAAGTAATAGTTTTTTTCCACATAGACATGAGGTCTGTTCATTGGAGTCTAAACTCATGGGAGTTTGGCACATGAGTTCTGAGTTTTTTGTTTGTTTGGTACTTATTGGGCCAACCATGTGATCACGTAGATGTTAATATTTCTGTCAGCTTATGCTATTAAACCTCAGAGTTCTACATTTTGTGTCTATCTAAATAGCCCCAAGGTGCTGATATAGTCCTTTGTATTCTTGAAATTTATTGACAGCTTTGAAGAGCAAGATAACTTCTTTCACCTCCTATCTGAGCTTCCTAATTCCACCAATTGGTTTGGACTACCAATCAAAGACTTCATTTTATTAACTCCTTTATTAAATCAGATCTTAAAGTAGCATCCTGGGTGACCAATCAGTTCTTGAATATTTATACAGGTGAAGATGGAGGACAGCATGCTGGACGTGAGGGTAAAGTATCAGAAACAAAACTATCTAGGAAATAATGAACAGTCTTGTTTGGTTGAAAAGATAGATAGCTTGTCCATGTTGGAGAAATCCATAGATTGAGAAATCTATTAAATGCAAAGTTCCTTGGATTTTATTATTTGGGGGAAAATGCTGAGCCATTAAAAGTTTTGGGGCACAGTAAATATTAAGGAATGGCAGAGGGTATCAAGTAAGAGTAAATTATTATTTAAAAAATAAAAGCATTTTAGAAAGCAGCTCTAAATTTTGAGTGTGTGCCCAGACAGTTCTGGGAAAATCCCTAAGCCTTGAGCATAGTAAACTAGAGGCTGGCCAGTCTATGCATGGAGTAGGGTTAAATCAGATTTTAGAACATCCACACAGGCCTTGAATTAGTAAAGTAGATAGTAAATAAACCAGGGAGAATTACCCCATTACCAAACAATGGACTGTCAAAGAAGGGTCTGAATAAAGATGAGCAAAGAACCTGCTTCACATTCCTGTATGCCCCCCAAATTCTACCACCATTAACACATCTTTAAAACTGGCCCCTATGTTTCCCTTCGAATATTTGGCATTTTTAGAAAATGGGTACTGTTATGAAAATAGCACAATTCCGAGTTATGTATTTGTGCCAGATAGAGAGTGTGTGTACTGTTCCGGTTAAATTCAGCCTGATTCAAGAAAAAGGAAAATACAACAAAACACAAAAAACCCACCGGCTTTAGCAGTGAATTACTTTAACAGTTCAATTGTTTTCAAATCCTTGAGGTAAAGGGTAAAGTAGTTGAATATGATGCGAAAAGAAGAGATATTAAGGTACAAAAAGAAGGAAGGATCCTTTATATCCACTGCAAAAATCTCAAAAGAAAACAAAGATGGTGGAGAAAATCAATTATATAAAGAAACAACAGAAAAAAATTCCCAGAGTTTACCCAAGGCTAAAGTTTTCAGACTAAAAGACTCTTGAAGCACCTGGCAAAGTTAATGGAAAAAGAAAAGCTTGTAGACATACCGGGGTGAAATTTCTGAAATTAAAACATAAAGTAAAATTCCTACAAGCTTCTCAGCAAGTTATCGGCAAAGAAAATATATGCTATTTAGTATTTGGCAATACCAAATATCAGAATACATTGCTACAAAGTTTATAAACAAATTTTTGGAGAAGTGGTTATCTTTGACAATCTGATTATGCATCTTTTCCATGAAAAAAAATGCACATATACTCATTCATACAAGGAATTGGTTCACAAACTCCCTGAAGCCTATTCACATACCCTAGATGGTCCAGTGGAGTTCAAAGCACACAGAATTTTAAGGATGAGAATGCCTATGAGTATACCTTGCAGCAAAGTTATATTATGTTCATATTTGAGGGCAACAGAGAAATCATCTCAGGAATTAAGAATTAACCCATCCATGTACCTCTTCGTACAAAACAAAAACAAAAATACAAAAAAGAAAAAGAAAACAAAAACAAAGACACAAACTGGCTACAGCTAAATATCTCAAGTATGAGGAAGACAGAATAAATGGGAACAACCACTCGTTAAAACTCAAAAATGAATGTCTAAATAAGGGCTATAATAACAAGGTTCAGAAATGTAATCTAAACAGTTTTTGTAAGGAACAATAAAGCAAAAATATATTTTAAAAGGTGTTTTTTAAAAAAGCTGTCCTTTTTACAAATAATACTACTTTAATCATATAAAGGGGTTGCAGGCAGTAAAACTATCATTTACCTTATCCTGCTGAGGGATAGGAGTCTGATAGTTTAGAAGTGTTAGTAGAAAAATAGACATTCAATTAATAACAGGATAAAAATAATTATGATTCTACAATCTTATAGCAAGCAGCATTTGGTTAATAAGTATTTTTTAAAAAACAAAAAAAAAATAAAGCAGAGAAATATCAAAGAAGCTTGCAATCATGAAGCTATTTATGTCAACAAAATAGGATGACAAATTTAAGATTCTAATTAATCTTGCTGGTCTTACTGCATGTGCATAATATGTCCTCTTCCTCTAAAAGTGGCACCAAACTAATAGTGAATTTTTTAGAGGTATTATTAACAAATAAGGGCACTGAGAACATGACTGTATAGCATAGAAGCCATTTTAAAAATATTGGAAGGCAGAAAGATGGTGGACCGGTACTCGACTTAAGCAAAGCAAAGGAAATGACAATGGAACTGCCTTCATGGGGCAAAGGAGACATATTTTCCTGTGGAATCTCAAGAGTGGCTCAGCAACTGGAAATAATGCATACTTCGCATGTTGGGCTGAGGCACATGACTGGCATTATAAGGATATTTTGAAATCCTATATCCGGGGGCACCTTGGTGGCTCAATCACTTAAGCATCCAACTCTTAATTTTGACTCAGAAATGGAATTCTGCACTGTTTGCGCAGGGTCTGCTTGGGATTCTCTCTCTCTCTCTCTCTCTCTCTCTCTCCCTCCCTCCCTCCCTCCCTCCCTCCCTCCCCCACTGCACTCTCTTGCTCTGTCGCTCTCAAAATAAATATTTTAAAAAAAATTAAAAAAAGAGAAATCCTGTATCTGTTGATGTTTGATTCCCTTCCTGTGCCCCTTCTTCAGGCTGCAATCAGCTGACTATTATTACTCCCTTTTGACAACTGAGGGTCAGCGAGGTTTAGTCTCTGGAGAAACTGAACCAGTGAAGATATGGATGGGGACACTAGTCGCAGTGGAGAACATGACTCGTGGCTAAGATGCATAATTGAAAGGGCAGAATTAAGTTTAAGTCTATACACTAAACTGTGGTATTCTCAGCCCACTTTGTCCTTCATGCTTCCAGTCCATAACACCTAGGCATATACTTACCAGGCAGGAGACTAGGATTATTTTCTTAATTTCCTCAGAGAAAAAAAATGTCCTAAAACTGACACTTGGGAGATCCATTAATAAAAGCTGGACTTGAGGTCTCATAAACCTATAGTTAAGACAACAGAGAAGAGGCTTTTCTAGCTTCTCACTCTTAATTTAAAAGGACAGCCCCCAAAAGTAGGCCTTTGATGAGCCTCATACTTAGGAAAAAAAAGTGAAAACTGAAGGAAACAAAGACACTATGTATAGTAAAAGAAAACTGAAAATATTAAAACAGAGCACAAGATGTTTCATCCAAGAAACAGAGAATTCTACTAAAACAGGAAAAAATCAAAGAACATCAAAGAGTTCTTGAAAATAACAGTAAGATATTCAGAAGTGAAAATTCAACAGAAGGGCTGAAAGATAAAGTTGAGAAAAATCTCACAAAAGTAGAATGAGACAAAGAGATGAAAAATAAGAGATTAAAAATAAGAAAATGGGTAAACAACTGACCAGTTCCAACATCTAATTGCAGTATGAGAAATAAAAAAAAAAAAAACAGATGAAAGTAAATTGTCAAAGAATGAAATTTTCCAAACTGAATGATAAATCTCCACATTAAAATGGTCTGTCAAGAGCCTAGAACATGACCCACACTCTGTCATATCATTAGGAACATTCACTATTCCAGGAGAAAGAGAAAACCCTATAAAGCTTACAAAAAGAGGTCACATGTAAACTAACTGTACATTAGTAAGTATATTAACAATATGAAACAAGAACCACAATCATGAATTCAATAGAATTATTAGGGCATTAAATCTATGATTATTGAAATAAGGAACACAATAGGTGTGTTTGTGAGGTAGAACAACAAATGGACTTAACCTTCCTGAATGCAGAAAAAATAGCATACACAAAAGGCAAGTTTAAAAATACAGAATACTGAATAGTAGCAACACATACTAAAAGATGACAATTTTTTAAAAAGAGAGGAAGGAGAGAGGAGTAGAAAGAAGAGAAACAGGGAGGAAGGGAGAGGCAGGGAAACAGAGATTTGAAGAAAAAGCAAAGACAAAACTGCCAAATTAAAGGTGAAATAAATACCTTATATTGAAAAGGAACCTAATAAGGCCAAAGGAAGGGTGAAAAAAGGTAAGAAATTCCAGAAAGAGAGGAAAGATGGACTACAAAGAAACAAGAATCAGACTGACATCGTATCTTTGGATGCAAGAAGAGAAGAGACTGACAGTTTTAAAGTATTGAAGAAAAACATTTTTTTCATTGAGATTTATATAAACTAGTCAAGTTGACATTAATATATGAGAGTGTAGTAAATATATTATCAGGCATTTGAAAATAATATAGAAGGTTATCATAAAAAGACCCACGTTAGAGGGAAAAAAAAACCCAAAACCATCTGGGAAATGCTAAACATAATATAGGACTTACCACAGTCCCTGTGGAAAAATAGCTTATTTCCTTTCCTCCAAATGGTGAATATACAAAGATACCTAAATTTTTCCAACCACCTTAATAAATGAGTGGTCTCTTTATTTCATTTTTATAAACCTTGAAGATATTCATTTCTCAGAGTCCTTTGATTTTATATTCCGAAATTCAACTTGAATTAACTGAAGCAAAAAGGCTAATGCATGAGCTCAATTATCTAGTATGATAAAAAGGGCAGGGCATAAAATTCTTTCTGTCCCTGCTTTCTGCTTCTTTTATTCACTCAGACTACACAGCAATGGGCATGATATGCAGTAGACTGAATCCCACCCCCTTCTGGGTTGTGTTCAAAGGATAAGGAAGTCTCATCCTGCCCAAATTTGAAAAACATCTCTAAGAGAAACTCTGGTTGGTCTAGCCTGGGTCATATGCTGGTCCTTAAAGTAATCAAAATGTAAAGGTGGAAGAGATACCATGATTGCATCTGCTTAGGTCTCATATTCATCGGGATGGGTTCTTCAGTCCTGGAGAGAAGGGCGATGGGGATCTGGGTGGAATATCACAGCATCCACTTAGGAAGACAGAGCCTTCTCCTAGAACAGATAAAAATAAACCCACTAAAAGTCACAGTGTAATTACTACTAGACTGGTTAATAAAAACCCATTTTATACGTTTTAATGAGCATTTTATTTTATTTTTTAATGTCTATTTATTTTTGAGACAGAGAGAGACAGAGCATGAATGGGGGAGGGTCAGAGAGAGAGGGAGACACAGAATCTGAAGCAGGCCCCAGTCTCTGAGCTGTCAGCACAGAGCCCGACACGGGGCTCTAACTCACAGACCATGAGATCATGCTCTGAGCGGAAGGTGGAAGCTCAACCGACTGAGCCACCCAGGCGCCCCTAATCCATGAAGATCAACTACCCTAACCTTCTCCCCTTCCCGTAGTGGCATCATTATTTGGGAATAGTTCACAGATAGTCAAGTTCAATTCTGTGCTTGCCTGGATATGTTCTAAAAGGACCAGATCCAGGATTTCTGAGTTTTAACTTCCCCAAGGCTAGTGTCTTTTGAAGAGCCAAAGTCTTCTATTTTTTTCATGACTGCACTCTTGCCCCTTGGAAAACCTTTACCAAATTTACTAAGTATGTTCTCTGATTTGAATGTCTGTTCGCCTGTTCTAACACTTATGTTCAATAATTCATAGTTCCTATAGCAACTGTTTGCTCTGAAATCACTAATGTCAATTATCTGAAAATATTTGATGTCAAAGGTACCTGCTATTTGGCATCATCAATTATATTGTTTTAAACAAAATTCAAAGGTGTCGGGGCACCTGGGTGGCTCAGTTGGTTATGTGTCCGACTTCAGCTCAGGTCATGATCTCACGGTTTGTAAGTTCAAGCCCCACGTCAGGCTCTCTGCTGACAGCTCGGATCCTGCTTTGGATTCTGTGTCTCCCTCTCTCTCTGCCCCTCCCCTGTCATGCTCTGTCTCTCTCTGTCTCAAAAATAAATAAAACATTAAAAAAATTAAAAAAGAATTCAAATGTGTCTTCTGGACAAAGAGGTTTATCATTAGCTGAAAACACCTTTAAATTCTGATTGGTCATCATTTCATCACTGGCAAAACAGATTTACCTATATTCTTTTTTATAATTTTAGCCCATGTATTGATTTATTAAGGTTGTTTTGATGTCTGAGTACTACTACGGTAGTACTGTCTGCTTTGTGACTCTCCAGTTCTAGAAAGAGGTCTTGTCTTTTTTGTTTGGTTTTGGTTTTTATGAGTTTGAAATAGGCATCTTAAGTTTCACCACCCAGGTGCCTCCATGTTTAAGTATCCTTTGGGAAGGAGGGAGAAATGAATCTCTTCAGCAGATCCAAACAAAGTTTCATTTTCCCCCTCTCTCCTGTCTCTGACAACTACATTATGTTATCAGAGGTTCTAAAGCAGTATTTGGAAGTCTTTCAAAGTTATTCTCATCAGAATCCACTTTACACTACACATGTGAAATAATTTCTAAGATGTTATAGTTATCATTATGTGCTGTTTTTAAAATGTGATGATTGTTGTCTCAAAATGAATAAGTACCAATTCAAGGGGGTGAAATTGGTCCCTGTTGCATATAAGTGCTATAAGAATTCTTAGTTAAATGGAATCAGGTCCTTATATGTAATGTACAGGAGTCTTAATCCACAGACTCAGGAGCATAAAAAAAATTAGCAGAGTCCTCAATATCTTCTGTATGCACAAAATCATAACTCCTAAAGTCTCTATCTCAACACTCTTGCTCAGCCTCAGTCATCATTACTCTCCTCCTTCCAAGAAAAATGTTCAGTAACCTTGGGGTCTTGCATAGCAACAAGGCATAGTCAGCCTCGTCTCTCTACATAGTTTACCTTTCAGATGGACATGTCCCAACTCCACAAGCTGCCTCAGGTCCAGAAGTTCTGCAGCCTTCTTGCCACGTTTGGTTCACATCTTTCCTCATGATTATATTTCAAACTTGGAGCGCATGGTTCAATTTCCTCAACAAAGGCCAGAAAACCATATCAACAGGATTGAGAAGAATACATTAGTGTTACTTTAGTAACATTACAGCTTCCGTGGACTCTTGATAGCAGAATCAAACTCAGATGAATCACTACACACTAACTTTGACAATACCCTTTCACAACTCATACCTCCTTACTGCTATTTCCCCGTTGTCCTGATACTCTAGATATACTGCTTTTAGTTGTTAAAAAAAAGAATACTTGGATACCCTTAGGTACTTTAAAAGCCCACACAAGGAATATCAACTGGTACTAGACTTCAGGGCAGGACATCTCCCTGGGAAATGTATTCCATGCACACTTACTTCCATTTATGTGTTAAGGTGGGTTTTGATCCATAGGGCCCTCTGAGGTGACGCAGATCTTTGACATTATTGCCCATGATTCCTGCTAACCATTTCCGTCACTCCATTCTTTCCACAGGCCAATTGTGATCCTTGCAGTATATCGAACAATCATGAGAACCACTTGAAATGTCCTAATAAGTGGCAGGGCCTTCCATTGGGCAAATCTGAGAAAACAGTGTAGCTCCAAAGAGAGGACAAGACCTTCTTGTCTACTGTTTCTTTGACTGTGAGACTCCTTATTGAGATAGGCACGAGGACTTTAAATGGATTAATTTTTCTTCTCCTTTTCTTCTCCTTCTCTTCTATCACCAAACTTTTTCCAACATTTACTTTTTGCCATATATCATCGAACAAGACTTTCGCTGGATTATCTTCTCATACTGACAACTCTATGAAGAAGGCGCTATAATGTTCACCATTTTTCAGATTAAGAAGTGAGGCAGAGATACATCAAGTAACGTCTAGGAAGAAGTGGGACTAAGATTCACTTAAACCCCATGTAAAGTACAGCTGGATATTGTTTGTGTAAAGCTCTTATATTATAAATCTAATTACACATATAATACATGGTTATTGTAAAAAATTCAATCTACAAAAGAGTTAAGAGGTAGCTGAAAATTCCCCCAACTCTGACAGTCCATTAAAAAACTGCTAACACTGTTAAGATCAACATTATTCTTGATGTTTTCAGGCACATATATACATACAGAAAGTTACCTAAAATATAGCTATATAATTAATATGTAGATAGTAGATATACTGATAACATCACAATATCAATATTATAATATTTTGTTATTTCCCTTTTCATTTAACAATACAAATAGCTGCATAATAATTCGATGTATGGGTAACTCTAATTAAATCAACCAATCCCAGAAGTAGTTATTTTATCACAGTGCATTATCATTTTTATGACTTATGTGCCCTCCTCATGGGATTGAGTATTTACTGAGAATAGAGAATTCCAGAGGTATTTGTTTTTAATAGATCCCTGATATTGAATACAGCACCTAGTGGATGGATAAATATTTGGAAGGATGAATGGATGAATGGAAAGAAAGATGGATGGGGCAGTGCGGCAGGTGGTCTGTACAAGCAAACATCAGATGACAATAAGAGCTACTGGGTTAGGGGTGCCCAGGTGACTCAGTTGGTTAAGTGTCTGACTCTTGATTTCAGCTCAGATCATGATCTCATGGTTAGTGAGATCAAGTCATCTGTCGGGCTCCATGCTGGGCATGGAGCTTGCTTGGGATTCTCTCTCTCCTCCTCTTTCTCTGCCCCTTCCCTGCTCACGCTCTCTCAAAATCAAAAAAATAAATAAATAAAAACATAACTTAAAAACAAAGAACTACTGGTTTATTACTGTCATAGTTGATGTAAAAGTAATAAAATCCAGGGGCACCAGAGGGGCTCAGTCAGTTAAGCTTCCAACTTTGGCTTAGGTCATGAGCTCAGAGTTTGTGAGTCTGAGCCCCCTGTCGGGCTCTGTGCTGACAGTTTGGAGCCTGGAGCCTGATTCAGATTCTGTGTCTCCCTCTCTCTCTCTGCCCCTGCCCTGCTCACACTCTGTCTCTCTCTCAAAAATAAATAACCATTAAAAATTTTTAAAAAGTAGTAAAAGCATGAACTAGGGTATCAAACACAGTAACAGAAGGAGGTGAAGGATCTAGAAGGCTATCTTGAATGGCTGGTTGTTTTGCTTTTAAAAACATTTATCTCAAACTTTTAATAAGATGGTTTTAAACAGTCCACTGATTTCCTGTGATTATTGACTTTTACATTTTATCTTCAAAACTTGACTTACTACTACATTTTGTTAGAGTTTCATTTGTATACTGAATAATTATATTATGTATTCCCCTGACTTCCTTTACCACCATGATTCTGAATTTAATTGTGTGGTGAGTCACCAACATCAATTCCTGCAGGAGTTTCTGTTCATCATCCAACACAAAGTCCCTAACAGGTTATAGAAATAATTGCTAGAGAATAATAATTTGTTTGAGCAAAGCCTTTACTTCATTTCTTATTCCAATGAGCTATTCTATAATTGATAAATAACAATAATTTATTGAATATCTGCAATGTCATAAACAAATATTATTTTTAAAATAACTAACCCCCATAACTATGAGGAAGCTAATAAGGTGACAAAGTAGCCAGGCTATGGTATAAAATCAGTTCACTCTGACCTCAAAGCTTGTTCCTTACTTCCCCACAAGGAAACATTCCTCTATAGCCTGCCTTTATGCCAATCTTCTTCAAATATATAGTTTTCTCACCTTTATTTAAAATGTTAGCTCCATTCTACTTCCCTGGTCAGGTAATTTGTAGAGCGTCAATGATGAGACAAAACATAGAAGGACTTTCTTCTATTTGTCTTCCTCATTTTGTGGGTTCACTGCTCTCCTGTTTGCCCATAAGGAGGCCTGATCCTGTCCCATTTCTTGGACAAATATATGCATACTGACATGACTACTGACTTTCCATATATCCCACATTCCTTCCCTCAGGCTGTCCTTAGGCTGATTTGGGATTGAGTCCACAGTGTTGATAACTGGACCTGAAAAGGTGTCCCTAATTCCCTTACTTTAACATATGGAAAAGCAAATATGATTTTATCTTTCACCATATGTATTAGTAATATCCCCACTTTCTGTGGAGTTATCTGAAGGGCTTAGTAAAATGTGGTCACTACCAACCTCTAACCTGTTACCATTTTCTTCCACTCTTACAGTCCTCCAGCATGGTAACTGAACTTCCTAATCAGACCACATCCTTTTCTCTCTGATTTGCATGTGTAGTTCCCTATCTTGGTTTTTTTTTAGCCCACAGTGTGCCTCCTTGGTGAATGCCTACTTGTTTAAAAATATTTCATCATTTAGGAATGTTATGTGACATGTTTAGGCAGAGGTGAATACCTGAAGGAACACCGTTCTACTTGACATCAGATTTCACTTTGCATGAATCACATTTGAAGATTACCACAACATTACTTGGGCTGAATCTCCCAGCAGCCAAACTCATTACTCACTATAGGGCAATGATTTTGTACCAGCTGTATCTCTTTGAAAAAGTGATTATCAAGTCTTCCCCCAAATCTTGGAAACCATGAAGGCCAGAAAGCACTGGGATTACATATTCAAAAACAATTAAGAAAAAGACTGTCAACCAAGAGTCCTATATGTAGCAAAACTATTCTTTAGAAATGAAAAATAAATTACAACATTCCCAGAAAAACAAAAGCTGAGAGAATGCACCACTACCAGACCTACCTTTGACAAGAAATACTAAAGAGAGGCTGAAATTCAAAAATGCTAGACAGTAAATCAAAGCTATATAATGTATTAGTCAAAGGGTACATAGTTTCACTTGTGCTTATCCAAAAGAGAAAAAGTGAGAGAAAAAACTTTTAGAAGTAATGGTTCAGTTTATGGTACTATATATGGTAATGACTTCACAGTTATATACTTATTTTCAAACTCATAAAGATGTGTACATTAAATATGTAGCAACTTTATATGCCAGTCATACCTCAATAAAAAAATAAAGATCACAAGTAAAGGTAACTATACAGGTAAATATAAAAAACAGTATAATTGCATTTTTCTTAATTTCTCTTCTTCTACCTGATTTCAAAGACACAACATAAAGAAATAATTATAAAATTGTGTTGATAGGTTTATTAGGCACAGTAAATATACGATATATGCATAATATAATATATAATAAAAATGTAATTTGACAATAGCATGAAGGAAGAGTAGAGAATGGAGCTATATTAGAGCAAAGTTTCTGTATGCCTTTGAAATTAAGTTAGTGTTAATCTGAATTAGGTTATTTTAAATTATGCTAATTTTAGTCCTCAGAGCAACTACCAAGAAAATAATACTGTACTGCTAAAGGCTACACTATGCCATATGGAGAATAAAAAAGATTGCTGACTGCAGCTGAAAACAGAAAGGATTAGAATTATTGTCTTTTTATAAGTAATTTATCAATTTGTGAAAGACTGTAGCTTTAACTATGTAAATGAATTAGGTAGCATCTACACAGTAGAAAAACATCCAAGTAAATTAATACCTAAAAATGTATACAAAGTGACATTAAAAACATAAAGTGTGGGGGAGAAAGTGAAAATGTTATTGTACAATGTTCAAATTTATCTTGCTATCCAAGAAACAGACTATTAATTATAGAGAACTGATGGTTACTAGTGGGGAGGTGGGTGGGAGTATGGATTAAACTTGTTGTGATGTGCACCAGGTGTTGTACTGAAGTGTTGAATCACTAGGTTGTACATCTGAAATTAATATTACACTGTATGTTAACCCCCTGAATTTAAATAAAAACCATATATATATATATATATATATATATGTATGTATTACAAATAAATATATAAAAAATTTACCTTGCTACCAACTTAAAACAAACTATTATACACACAGGTGATATAGGTGAACCTCATGGTAACCACAAAGTAAAAATCTACAAATACACACAACAAAATGAGAAAGGAATCTAAACATAACACTAAAAAAAGTCATCAAATCACAAAGGAAGAGAGAAAAATAAGGAAGGAACAGAGAACTACAAAAACAGCCAGAAAATAATGAGCAAAAGGGCAATAAATGCATTCCTACCAATAATTACTTTAAATGTAAATGAACTAAATTCTCCAATTAAAAGACAAAGTGGCTAAATGGATAAAAACAAGACCTATCTATACGCTGCCTACAAGAGACTTCAGAAGTAAGGACAGACACTGAAAGTGAAGGGATGGAAAAAGATACTCCATGGAAATTAAAAGAAAGCTGGGGTAACTATACTCATATCAGACAACAAAGACTTTAATACAGAGACTGTAAGCGTGCCTGGGTGGCTCACCTGGTTGAGCATCTGACTCTTGATTTCGGCTCAGGTCATTATCCTAGGGTCATGGGATCAAGCCCTGTGTTGGGCTCTGCACTAAGCATGGAGCCTGCTTGGGATTCTCTCTCCCCTGCCTCCCTCTCTCCCTCTGCCCCTCTCCTCTGCTTTTCTCTCTAAAAATATTTTTTTAATAAATTTTTTTAACAAAGATTGTAATAAAAGACAAAGAGGGGCATTACATAATGATAAAGGAGTCATTCAAGAAAGAAGATAGAACATTTAAAAATATATATGCACCCAGCAAAAGAACACTAAAGGATATAAAGCAAATATTAACACATCTAAAAAAGAAATTGACAGTAATACAGTAACACCAGGGGACTTTAATATCCAACTTACATCACAGAATAAATCATCCAGACTGAAAATCAATAAGCAAACACCAGTCTTAAACAATACATTAGGCCAGATGGACTTAACAGATATATACAGAACATTCTGTCCAAGAGCAGTATACATATTCTTCTCAAGTGCACATGGAACATTTTCGAGGACAGATCACGTTAGGACACAAAACAAGTCTCAATAAATTTAAGAAGGCTGAAATCATATCAAGGATCTTTTCTGACCACAATGGTATGAAACTGACAATCAATTAAAAGAAAAAAACTGGAAAAAATTAAAATACATGGAGAATAAGTAACATGTTACTGAATAACTAGTGGTTCATAGAAGAAATCAAAGGAGAAATTTGAAAAATACCTACAGACACACAAAAACATAAATATGATATGCCAAAAGCTGGGATGTAGCAAAAGCAATTCCAAGAGGGAAGTTCATAACAATACAGGCCTACATCAAGAGACAAGAAAAATATGAAATAAACAATTTAACTGTACACCTAAAAAAGTTAGAAAAAATAAAGCCTAAAGTTATTAAGGAAGGAAAGAATAAAGATCAGAGAGGAAATAAATGATATAGAGACTAAAAAGACAAAAGATCAATGAAACTAAGAGCCAGTTCTTTGAAATGCTAAATAAAATTGACAAATCTCTGGCTAGATTTACCAAGAAAAAAGAGAGAGGGCTCAAATAAAATCAGAAATTAAAGAGAAGTTACAGTTGATATCACAGAAATACAAAGGATCATGAGACTACTATGAACAATTATTTACCAACAAATTAGACAACCTAGATAAAATTGATAAATTCCTAGAAACTTATAATCTACAAGACCGAATCATGAATAATAGAAAACCTGAATAAATTGATTAATAGCAAGGAGATTTAATCACTATCTGATAATGGGTGAATATCCAAAATTTATAAAGACACATACAACTCAGCAACAAAATACCAATATGATTAAAAAATGAGCACAGGATCTGAATGGGCATTTTTCCAAAAAAGATATATAGATGGCCAACAGACCCATGAAAAGATGCTCAACATCACTAATCATCAGGGAAATGCAACTCAAAATTACCATGAGCTATTATTACCTCCCACCTCTTAGTATGGCTATTATCAAAAAGATAAAAAATAACAACTGTTGGGAAGTTGTGGAGAAAAGGAAGCCTTGGGCACTGTTGATGATAAACTGGTACAGCCACTATGGAAAACAGTATGGAGATTCCTCAAATAATTAAAAAGACAGCTACCATATGATCCAGCAATTCCACTGCTGGGTATCTATCTGAAGAAAATGAAAACACTAATTCAAAAAGATATATGCACCCCTATGTTTACTACAGCAGTATTTACAATAGTCAAGATATGGAAACAACTCCAGTATCCACTGATGGATGAGTGGATTAAGAAGATATGGTATAGATACACAAACACATACACGTACACAAGAATACAAGTCTAAAAAATAGTGAAATGTTGCGATTTATAACAACATGGATGGATTTTGAGGGTATCAGGCTAAGTAAAATAAGTCAAACAAAGACAAACACTGTTTTTGAAAAACAGTTTTTGAAAAACAGTTGTTTATGAAAGCTAAAAAACAAAACAAAAGTCAGATTCATTGATACAGAGAACAGACTGATGGTTGCCAGAGGTGGGATGGGGGGGTACCGAAATGGCAAAAGGGATTAAGAACTACAAATTCCCAGTTATAAACAAATAAGTCATGGACATGTAATGTATAGCATGGAAAATATAGTCAGTAACGCTGTATTAACCTTGTAAGGTGACAGATGGTAACTAGACTTATTGTGGTGGTCACTTCACAATGTATACGAATGTCAAATCCCTGTGTTTTATACCTAAAACTAATATAGTATTGTATGTCAATTATACCTCAATAAGAAAAAGGAAAACATCCAGGTGAAAAATAGTTAATTTAGTCAAATGGTATTTAAAACTGCACTCACCACTGCTGTTCAACATAATACTGGAAGTCCTAGCCTCAGCAATAAAACAACACAAAGAAATAAAAGGCATCCAAATTGGCAAGGAACAAGTAAAACTTTCACTCTTCACAGATGGCATGATACTCTACATAGAATCCCGGAAAGACTCCACCAAAAAACTGCTGGAGCTGATAACATGAATTCAGCAAAGTTGCAGGATATAAAATCAAGTACAGAAATCGGTTGCATTTCTATACACCAAAAATCAAGCTGGAAAAAGGGGTATCAAGGAATCGGCCTCATTTACAATTGCACCAAAACCCAGAAGATACCTAGGAATAAACCTAACCAAAGAAGTAAAAGATCTGTATGCTGAAAACTATAGAAAGCTTATGAATGAAAGTGAGGAAAACAGAAAGAAATGGAAAAACATTCCATGCTCATAATTAGAAGAACAAATACTGTTAAAATGTTGCTACTACCCAAAGCAATCTACACATTCAATGCAATTCCTATCAAAATAACACTAGCATTCTTCACAGAGCTAGAACAAACAATCCTAAAATTGTATGGAACCACAAAAGAGTCAGAATAGCCAAAGTGATGTTGAAAAAGAAGCCAAAGCTGAAGGCATAAGAATTCTGAACTTTAAGCTGTATTACAAAGCTATAATCATCAATACAATATGGTATTGGCAAAAAAAGACATACAGATCAATGGGAAAAAAAGAGAACTCAGAAATGGACCCACAAATGTATGACTAACTAGTCTTCAACAAAGGAGGAAAGAATATCCAATGGAAAAAAAAAAGTCTCTTTAGCAAATGGTACTGGGAGAACTGGAGAGCAACATGCAAAAGAATGAAACTGGACCACTTTCTTACATTAAACATAAAAATAAATTGAAAATGGATAAAAGACCTAAATGTGAAATAGGAAACCATCAAAATCGTACAGGAGAAAATAGGCAGCAACCTCTTTGACCTTGGCCATGGCAACTTCTTACTTGACATTTCTCTGGAGGCAAGGGAAATAAAAGCAAAAATGAACTACTGGGACCACATCAAGATAAACAACTTCTGCATAGCAATGGGGACAATCAACAAAACTAAAAGGCATCCAAGAGAATAGGAGAAGATATTTGCAAATTACATATCAGATAAAGGGTTAGTATCCAAAATCTATAAAGAACTTACCAAACTCAACACTCGAAAAATAAATAATCCAGTAAAGAAATGGGCAGAAGACATGAATGGACATTTTTGCAAAGAAGAAATACAGATGGCTAATGAACACAATTATTACTCATCATCAGGTAAATATAAATCAAAATCACAATGATATACCACCTCATATCTGTTAGAATGGCTAAAATGAACAACTCAGGAAACAACAAATGTTGGCGCGGATGCGGAGAAAGGGTAACCCTTTTGCACTGTTGGTGGGAATGCAAACTGGTGCAGCCACTCTGGAAAACAGAGTGGATGTTCCTCAAAAAATTAAAAATATAACTATGCTATGATGCACCAATTGTACTACTAGGGATTTATCCAAAGGATTAAAAATGCTGATATCAAGGGGCACCTGCACCCCAATGTTTACAGCAGCACTATCAACAATAGACAAAATATGGGCAGAGCTCCAATGTCTATTGGCTGATGAATAGATAAAGAAGATGTGGTACATATATACAATGGAATACTACTCAGTGATGAACAAGAATGAAATCTTGCCATTGACAACAATGTGGATGAAACTGGAGGGTATTATGATAAGCAAAATAAGTCAGAGAAAAATATATGATTTCACTCGTGGAATTTAAGAAACTCAGCATCCGAACATATGGGAAGGGAAGGAAAAATAAGATAAAAGCAGAGAGGGAGGCAAACCGTAAGAGACTCTTAAATACAGAAAACTGAGAGTTGCTGGACGGGGGTGTGAGGATAGATTAAATGTGTAATGGGCATTAAGGAGGGCATTTTTCGGGTGTCATATGAAAGAGATTAATCACTGGGTTCTGTTCAGGAGTAGAATCCAAGACTACACTGTATGTTAACTAACTTGAATTTAAATAAATTTTAAAAAGGTAATAAACATCATTACATATATTTTGAGGTTTTGGTTCCTAGAAGATATGTATGGGCATTTGGTAGTAAAGGACTGAATGGAGAAGGGAGGTGTTTATTATGATAAACAGAAAAGTGATAATCCATGGATCTAGGAGGCCAGAATAAATGGGGATGCAGGTCGAAATTTTGCCTTTGGTTGAGCAGAAGAGGCACATTTTTCAGAACCTGTTTCTGTTTAAATAGGTGAGAGTGAGATTCTTATAGATTCTAATATATGTGAATATATGTGAAATATTCAGTAAACTGGTGTCCCATATTTTCTTTCTCCTGTACCTATCCATTTACTTAAGGAAAGGAGGTCTGAGGAAGGTGACAAAGGCACGGCACTGTCAACCCACATAAACGGGAAGGCAACTGTTGAGAGTCCAATGAAAGAAGAGCTAAAATGGACGAGAAATCCTAAGTTTAATGGTGCTGATTAACAATTATACAATTTTTTTTTCTTTGTAAGGCTTAACAGCTCAGGGCAAGAGCAAAGAAAACAATTATTTAGAGCTACAATTGGGTGCCTGGGTGGCTCCCTCAGTTAAGCATTGACTCCTGGTTTTGGCTCAGGTCATAATCTCATGATTTCTGAGTTTGAGCCCCCATCGGGCTCTGCACTGACAGGAAGGGGCCTGATTGGGATTCTCTCTCTTCCTCTCCCCTACTTGTGCTCTCTCCGTCTCACTAAATAAACTTTAATAATAAATAACCTTTATTTAGTTTGACAGAGGAGACACAGAGAGAGAGAGAGAGAGAGAGAGAGAGAGAGAGAGAGAGAGGAGGAGTGGGGAAGTGAGAGAGAGAGGGAGAGTGAGAGAATCCCAAGCAGGCTCGACACTGTCAGTGAAGAGCCAGATGCAGGGCTCGAAAGCATGAGATCATGACCTGAGCTGAATTTGGACACTCAAACGACTGAGCCATCCAGGTGCCCCAATAAAAAACTTAAAAAAAATTAATAAAAATAGGTACAGCTGATATAATGGTGAAGTTCAGAAGGTCACAAATAAGAACAAAAAATGACTAAATTGAGAGGGTTGGTCAAACACCAATCTCTCCCCGTAGCCCCTGGTAACTACCACTTCACTCTCTGTTTTATGAGTTCTACTAATTTATTCCACATTATAAGTGAGATCATGCAGTATTTAACTTTCTGTTATTGGCTTACTTCATTCAGCATAATGTCCTCCAGGTTCATACATGTTGTTGCAAGTGGCAGGATGATATATATATATATATATATATATATATATTCCTTGGCTGTTGTATTTAATTCTGCAATAAATGTGGGAGTGTAGATTATCTCTTTGAGATACTGATTTCATTCCTTTCGGATATGGCATATACCTATATACCTTCCTACTGTCAGTGCACGAATGTTCCAGTGCCATATTCTCACCAGCACTTGTTATTTTTTTAATCCTTTTTGATAGTCATTCTAACAGGTCTAAGATGATATCTCATTGTGGTTTGATTTTTATTTCCATGATAATTAGTGATGTTGAGCACCTTTTTATATACCTTTGGCCATCTGTATGACTTTTCAAATTATTTACGTCATTAGCTCATATATAAATTGGGTTGTTTTTTGCTATTGAGTTTAATTTCTTATAAATTGTGGACATTAACCCCTTATGAGATATATGGTTTGCAAATATTTGCTCCACTGAACAGGGTTCCTTTTCACTGTTTTGACTGCTTCCTTTGCTGTGCAGAAACTTCTTACTTTGCTGCAACTCCACTTGTCTATTTTTGCTTTTGTTGCCTTTGCCATATCCAAAAAGAATCATTGCCCAGACCAATGGCAAGAAGCTTTTTGACTATGTTTACTTCTAGTAGTTTTACAGTTTTAGGTCTTACATTTAATCTTTAATCCATTTTCAGTTGATTTTTGTAGGTGGTGTGAGATATGGGTCCAATTTTAATCTTCTGCATGTGTATCCAGTGCTCCCAACACCATTTATTGAAGAGAGTATTATTTCCCCCTTGTGTGTTCCTGGCACCCAGGTTGAAGATCAGTTGATTATAGACATGTGATTTCTGGGATCTCTATTCTATTCCGTTGGTCGTTAAGTCTGTCTTTCTGTCCATATCAAACTATTTTTACTACTGTAGCTTTTTAATATATTTTGAAACCAGGCAATATTATTCTTCCATCTTTGTTCTTGCTTGAGATTACTTTCGTTGTTATCTTTTGTGGTTCCATACATATTTTAGGATTTAAAAGAATTCTGCAAAAAATGCCATTGGGTTTTTATAGAAATTGTATAGAATCTGTAATTGTTTGGGGTTGAATGGACATTTTAATAATATTAATTCTTCTAATCTATGAACAAGGGATATTTTTCTATTTATCTATGTCTTCTTTCCTTCATAATTGTTTTATACATTTTCAATGTACAAATCTTGCACCTTTTTCATGTGTTTATTACCAAGTATTTTATTATTTTTGTCGCTATTGTGAATGTGAATGTTTCCTTAATTTCCATTTTGAACAGTTTGCTATTTGTGTATAAAAATGTGACTGATTATTTATGCTGATTTTATACCCTGCAAATTTAATTAATTCATTTATTAGTTTTAACAGTTTTCTTGTTGAATCTTTAGACTTTTCTACCGATACAGTCATGTCATCTATAAACAGAGATAATTTCATTCTGCTTTAGGTGACTTTTATTTTTTTCTTCTCTAATTTCTCTGGTTAGGATTTCCAGTACTGTGTTGAATAGAAGTGGTGAGAGTGTACATCCTTGCTTTAGAGGAAAGATTTTCAGTTTTTCCCCATTGATTATGATGTTAGCTATGGAAGTTTCACATATGGCCTTCACTGTGTTAAGTTCCTTTTATACCTATTTTGTCCCCAGTTTTAATCACAGATGTTGAACTTAGATGCATTTTCTTCATGTATTCAAATGATCATGTGGGATTCTCAGGGAGGCAGTTTTATGATAGGTGTTTTAAAGTCCTTGTCAGATAATTCCAACATCTGATTCATCTTAATGTTGGTATCTACTGACAAATGTTACTCAATTTGTGAACTGTCATGGTTCTTCATATAATGAGTGATATTTTAGTGTAGACTGGACATCTGAGATCCTGTATTGTGAGACTGTGATTTCTAATTAATTTTCTCTTCTCTTCTCTTCTCTTCTCTTCTCTTCTCTTCTCTTCTCTTCTCTT
>NC_064817.1:22432301-22526408 GCF_023721935.1 Panthera uncia | reverse complement strand
TTCTCTTCTCTTCTCTTCTCTTCTCTTCTCTTCTCTTCTCTTCTCTTGTCTTTTGTTTTTCTAAGTAGGCAGCCTCGCATTGATGTATAGCATGATGGCTGAATGGGTGTTTATGTTCATTTCTCATGGGATCACAATGATACCATCCTGACAAACTAGGGCAGTGACTCACAATGCTTCATTGCAGATGGGTGTAGTGTAAGTTCAGGTTCCCCTCTGAACCCCAGTGATAACTTCCAGGGTCACTGAGATTTGGAAGGTGTTCTCTTACCTACACTGTTCTGAATCTAATTGCATTACCTTATTAGAAGTCAATTTCCTGAACAGAGAAAACTAGAAATAGGATTTCTAATTTAAAGAAAACTAAAAATAGTTTATTTCCTTTTAGCTTTCAATAAATATTTTACCTAACAAATCTTAATAATTGCGTACTATACACAACACAGTTTTCACTAACTGGTTTTAGTCAATTTATGAGTTTATTTTTCATCACACAGTATATACTGGAGCTAACCATTAAAGATGAAATTAATTTCCAAAATCCCATGGGTCTGCCTTATGTATTAGAATAAAACCTAATACAACATGAGTAAAAGAAGTATTTTGTCATTTCAAATGAATTAAGACTTACCAAATATATAGTCTAGATTACTTATTACATGTTTCAAGTTTTCTGGCTACTCTTATTCATTGAATTTACTATACAGATTTTTTTCTAAATGAATAAATTGTATACTATAAGAAGTGAATTTTTTTGTTATAGTGCATACTTTGGAGACTGATTCTTTTTATTTATTTATTTTCTGACTTTGAAGAGAAATATTAAAATTCCAACCTTAGAAAAGAGGACCTTCCTTTTACATACTTTCCAATCATCAGCAATTTGCTTTTGTAGCAGAAGTGGCTAGTACAGAGGATGTTTGAACAAGTGCTCCTATCTTTTTCTAGGTTCATAGGTTTTTTTGTATGGGAATGATGTGAGTGCAAATTTCCACAGCCCTAGCATTATGAGAATTTTTCTTACTGCTAAATTTTAGCAAAAAGGTACCATTGTATTATGAGGCTAACTGACCTACATATCTAACATTGATTTAATTAAATTCAATCCTACTAATGACTCTTGTTATATGGATCAACTCTAAAAAATAATTGCAAGGGATCAGCATACTTTCTTTTCTCTACTTTTTTCCTGCTTCCTATTCCTTTCCAGAACCCCTCATCCCTCACCCCAAGGGACCAGTGTTCTCTTAATGTTTTATGATAGTATAATGGAAAAAGCACTGGACCGGAGTCAGGAGTCTTAGGGATTAGTTCTGGATTTGTGCTTAACTAGGTATAAGAGCCTTTACTAAGCCTCAATTTTTATCATCTGTAAAATGAAGTGTTTGTACTAGATGATATTTTATTTTCCTTCTAATCCTAGATTTCCTTTACATTTCTAGAACTATAATTTATTTAAGAGGGAAAATAAATTAGGTAAAACTAAATCATACTAAGGTATTATTGCCTTAGGTAGTACTGTTTCTGAAATAATATGCATTAAAATAATCTTCAAAAAAGACATGTTTCTAATAAAGAAATGAGGAGTGCGTGGCTGGCTCAGTATGTGGAGCATGCGACTCTTGATCTCGGGATTGTGAGTTCGAGCCCTACACT
Source organism: Panthera uncia (assembly GCF_023721935.1). Taxonomy (NCBI): domain Eukaryota; kingdom Metazoa; phylum Chordata; class Mammalia; order Carnivora; family Felidae; genus Panthera; species Panthera uncia. The sequence continues at coordinate 22,524,752 of NC_064817.1, read as the reverse complement.
GAGCATAGAGATTACAGAAATAAACATTTCATCATAGAATTTTAGGCAGTGCTATTCAGGATGATACTGTGGGGTTACAGTAGCTCTCATAGCTCACGTAGATTGCCTTAGTTATCTATATGAAAGCATATGATTATTCAAGCCAAATGTCTGAACACGTGGGTTAGAAACACATAGGAACTTGGCCAGTACATTAGTATTGCACCTGTTTGTGTTAGGTTGAGAAAAATGGATGTCAATCTGTCTTCCATCAGCCACATGCCTGCTCTCCTCTCTGTAACATACAGTCTTCCAGGTGTGAACAGGGTCTACATATGAGCCCTTAAGCCACTCCATTCCCTATAAAGAATGCAGATAATTAATTTTCTAACACTTTGCTTTAGAGTTTTCAACTAAGTCCCAGTAGTGGAATCATGGACCCTTCCATCCTTGACAAAAAAATCAATAAGGGAAAAAAAGGCCAAGGACTGTATTTTCCAATGATATAAATATTATTTTCATAATACTCACTCTGCAGTGAAAATAAAATAGATTTAAGAGCAGGGAAACCCAAATAAATGTGGCTTTGAAGGAATTCTAAGGAAAAAATAGGACAGTTGTGACAAATTAGACTTTGTAGGAGGGTTTATAACTAACGTACATGATTCTAAGTATTATTACTGGAGAAGTGAGTGTATCAGAATTCATTTAATTTACATTTTATTATACATTCTTGGATAAAAATAAATTTTAAGTAGAAAGAAATTAAAAATCAAGTTTTCTTTAAAAAAATCAGGTTTTCTAACAACTTTATCTGATATCTAGGAATGACCTTATTTAATCTGGGAACTATCACAGGGACTGACCTTATTTAAACTGGGAGTCATAACTGCTTAAATTCTTATCTTGTAAATGTAAATATAAAATACTTATCACAATATATAAGCAATTAATTGTGTCTGCTGCAGTTACTTTTTTTTTTAAGTGCACTTCATTTTGCAGATGGTGAGAGCTCTACTAACATGTCTATTGTTAGCATGAAAGTCAAGCGATCATCTGTGTAGGTGGTTATGTGGGAGCAATGCTAAGATTTACAAGGATTTTCTCCCACATTGGCATTCCACACTGAACAGAGAGCCACATGAAACAATCTTCTGTTCCCAAGCATCTTGAATCATTCACTTAATTTATAATAATAAAAAAATTCTCAATTAAAGCTTGCCATTTTCCCACTCCTATAATATCTTCATCTTTTAAAAGTCTATTTTCTTTTGGTGATTTTTCAATCATGTATCTACCTATTGAGAAAAAAAAAGCTCTTACCAGTTTATCAAAGACAGAAATTCAGGGAAGAAATTAGTAATTATGTTCAGCCTGTCAGTTATAAGATTTAAAAAGTTCTTATTAGTTTGCATCAATAATTATATACTTGGACTTAAAAATTAAAGGGAAAGTTTTTAAAGAGACATTGCTTGTCTTTTTTGCCATTTTTCTACATAAATCTGTAGCAGTAAGAAATGTACACTATTTCTAACTTCTTGTTTTTTCATTATTAATTTATTTGTCCCAATTTAAATATTAACTATCTCAAGGGAAAACAAAATCATATACTGAGACTCCTCCCCATTTTTAAAAATGCATTATACAAATCTTAATAGCACCCATAGCTATTAAACCATTGTAAATAGAATAGGATTGACTCTCTTCTGTTGAATAAACCTGTCTTTCTCCTATGTAAGTCTCCTTTCACCATATTTTTTTCTCTTACTGCTTTGCTGTTGCCACTATCTGGACACAGAACAAAACCTTGACCAACCTGACTTTCCTAGACTTAGAGTGTGTATGATCCAAGGTTTCAAGACACATTTAGGATTCACTGGTTCTGGTGGTGAAGAATGATGGGACTGCCACACAAATGTTATGCAAGGTCTTCTAAAGCTGCCAGGTTCTAGTCTAGACCATATCTGGTTCTTTGCCTTTCAAGACTATGAATTCTTTCCAATGTATTATGCTTATATGACCCCACTTTTTAAAACTGCTTTCAGCTAAAAAATCTATGATTGGCAAAAAATATCAAATAAATGAAATCTATTTGATCTGGGGGAGGGGTGTTTATAAATATATCAAATCCCTTTTGTTACAGTGAAAGATAGCCAGTTCAGACTTACTATTTTTTAATTCCTGCTTTCTTCAGTAGCTGCACTTAACATTCCTAAATGTTTATTTTTTTTAATGTTCTGGCTTAATCTTAACTTTTCCATTTTTTTGTGACCTTTTGCAAATTACTTAACCTCCTTTTTGTCCTAATTGTTCCACTGCTGTGAGAATGATATGAGTTACTGTGCATGAAGCTCTCAGAACAGTATAAAGCAAATGACAAATGTTATATAGACGGCATCTAGTAATGCTATCATCATTGTTATTGTTGCTGTTATTTAATGTTGTAACCATATAAATCTCTATTCTTTACTTTTGGTGTTATTTTCCTCTTACCATTTTTTTTCTTTACACTATTCTGTTTCTAAAAATATTTTCTACTTCCAAAACATGGAAAAAATGGTTTGTAGCCCTAAGCAAGATGATTCAGTTTCATACAGATAATTTGGGGTGGGGCAGGGGAGGAAATAATCAGCCAAACAAACAAAAAACCATCCCCAAACAAAAATAAGAAGAACTGAAGAGTGAGGGGCACCTGGGTGGCTCAGTTGGTTAAGGGTCTGACTTCAGCTCAGGTCATAATCTCACGGTTCCTGAGTTTGAGCCCTGCGTTGGGCTGTGTGCTGACAGCTCAGAGCCTGGAGCCTGCTTCAGATTGTGTGTCTCCCTGTCTCTCTGCCCCTCTCCCACTCACTCTGTCTCTCAAAATGAATAAACGTTAAATAAAATTTAAAAAAAAGAACTGATGGGTGACAAAAGCAAAACTGAAAGAAGATTTTAAGGGTAGTTTATATCCAAGTGGTATTTTTTTTTTTTTTATTTTTAAGAGAGAGAAAGAGAGTACAAGTTGGGGAGAGAAGCAGAGGGAGAGAGAATCTTAAGCAGAGTCCATACTGAGCATGCATGGAGCCCAACGTGAGGCTCAATCTCGTGACCCTGGGATCATGACCTGAGATGCAACTGAGTTGCAAGGTCAACCGACTGACTGAGCCACCCAGACACCCCTATATACAACTACTATTAATATTATATTTTAACTCAGATACATGAGTGCATTGGGAAACAGGAATTTAAGATTAGAATCAGGAAAAAAAATACCAAAGTCAACTTAAAAATCCAATTATTATCATCCTTTTTGTTGGGCTGACTCTTCCAGGACTGACACAGACAATTAATTCTATCAATTTTGGGCTTCACTGACAGATATACAAAACTTCAGTTGATTTAGAAGAACTTGATTTTATCAGTATAAAATAATCTATAAGAATCTGGCTCAGTCGTTTAAGTGTCCAACTTCAGCTCAGGCCATGATGTCACGGTCCGTGGGTTCGAGCCCAGTGCCAGGCTCTATGTTGACAGCTCAGAGCCTGGAGCCTGCTTCCAATTCTGTGTCTCCCCCTCTATCTGCCCCTCTTCCACTAGCACTCTGTTTCTCTCTCTCTCAAAAATAAATAAACATTTAAAAACATTTTTTAAAAAACACACCTACTTTCATGAAAAATCTTGAATACACTTAGCTATACATCTGCCAAAGTCCAAGTAAATTTTCAACATTACTAAACAATTAAAAGGGATTATTGTAAAATAACAGTAATACGAATAAAAACATCAAACAGATAAATAAATCACATTTCCTTCTTTACTTGAGCATTTAAATTTCTAAAGGGGTGGCAACCTTGTGATTCCTGACCAGAAAACAGAAGACTAAATAGGTCTTAAAATAGTCAGGTATTCCATATTAATGTAATTGAAGCAGCAGTAGCTGTGTCTCCTTTCCAGGTCAGTTCGGAAGCTATCCTTCAATTCAACAGCCTAGTTTATATCATCGCTAAAAATAACAGCATAACATTTTCTCCCTAAAGTCGATTTAGAGAACAAATGTACTGTAATAATTACAGCCATTATTTGTGGCAATTTTCCTGAGTCCTTAAATGAATGCAAATATTTAGGAATAGGGATCATCGAGTCATCCTGGAGAACTATCGGACACTTTGACTTTGGAATGCAGTATGTTTTTCTGTTTGTTTGTTTTTACTTTAGTTGATGTTAAGTTAGAAGGGAGGACAGTGCAAGGAAGGAATCATCTAAAATTTGCAACTGTAAGAAAAAGATAGGAAAAGCTATCAAATGCACAAAAAACTATCCATTATCTCAGGCCAAATCATACTGTAATGTTGTTCATCAGTGCAAACAAAGGTATTTTATTGCTAACCACAGAAGCAGTCAAAATCCCCAGGAAGCATTACTATAAAAATACCATCTGAATGCCATTTAAGAAATCCTGGGATGTAATAAAAACTGTGGAAATATTGAAATTATATGCACAAAAGTTAAAAAATATTAGTGACTTACTATGTGTAGATGGAAAAATAAAATCAGAGGATATAAGTTGTTCCGTGTTTGCTTTAGCATAGCAAGGTGTTTAATTTTTTTTAAAAAAATTGAAATATATATAATGAGTAAATCTTAATGTCAATAAAAGACTTTTAGACAACCTCTGTGTTGTCTAAGTTTTCAGAAGTCTCTCACAGTAAATGCCAAGGTTTTATGGCCTCTAAACACATACAGTACTTTCCCTTCCACCCGGAAAAACTAAATTCTTATAGCTAATGAGTCTACTTGCAAGGAATTTATTGTACTTAATATTCTTTCTAGTTCCTTTTCAGGATCATTGACTCTTTTCCTTTTCTTTGTTTTCTGATAGCAAGTAGGGACCTAGCTTATGCTCATAGAAAATTAGTGTCGATAGAATTATTTGCCAAAACCTAAGAAGTGGATGAGCAGACACTTATTGAAAGTAACAGTCTTTGGGGCGCCTGGGTGGCTCAGTCGGTTGAGCGGCCGACTTCGGCTCAGGTCATGATCTCGCGGTCCGTGAGTTCGAGCCCCGCGTCAGGCTCTGTGCTGACAGCTCAGAGCCTGGAGCCTGTTTCAGATTCTGTGTCTCCTTCTCTCTCTGACCCTCCCCCATTCATGCTCTGTCTCTCTCTGTCACAAAAATAAATAAAAAAAAAAAGTAAAAAAAAAAAGTAACAGTCTTTAAAACGCAAAAAGTCTTGGATCAAAGGCAAACTCAGGATGAGGAATGGTAGTAAGAAACAATTGGGAATGAATTAATACTGTGCTTTTCCTTTAGTAGGCTCTCAACCAAAATTTTTGACTGTTAAAGGCATGAGGCTCAAAAAATATCTTTTTTCTTTATTAGCATGTGAAAACATTAGGTATTAAATAAGACAGTGACCCAAATTCTGACCTTGACCTCATAGTGTCTCAAATAAGTTAAGTTTTTAGAGAACTGAGTGAAATGTAATCGCTGGGAAAGCTATTTTAAAAACAGATATATTAATACCACCGACCAGGATGTCATGCAATCAAATTGTTCAAATTAGTATCAAACATCTGTTTGTAAAGTTTCCCCAGCCAATCTTTCCTGAGGTTTACACATCTCTCTCTTGTTGCTCAACACAAGCAAACTATTAGATTTACCATTATTCATGGAAAAATATTTAAATTGTATTAGTAATTTATTTGACCTTGAGGCACAGGAAATCTATGTGCTATTTCATTTTAAAGTATGTGTTACTTCCTACATTCTCTCAATGTGAGTAGACTTTCTTCAGTTTTCATACTCATCTTAAATAAATGAAAGAATATATGCAGTCTTACTGTAGGTAGATTTTTTTTTTGCATATCTGAAGCTGTAAGTAAACTTACAAACAAACCAAAGTGAAAATAATCAGTCATTTTATTTAAGTCTTTCCCTATTTCACCTGAGCTAAAACATTAAGTTTGGAGGGTGTGAATGGAGGAGGATGGCAAAAAGGGAAGGGAGGTGTGAAAACAATTTCTGAAACTTATCAAATACTAAAAATCAAGGAGAAATTTAACAAGATTGAGTGGCCCACACACTTAAGATTTATGTATCTTCAAGGTAAAAGTGATACTAAAACTTTGAGTCAAGGGGAGATGACTGAGTACATGCATTAATTTCTCTTTCCAATTCCAAATACATTAAAAATACTCAATAAAATATTCAGAGAATATAAATATATAGATGAATGCACAGGCAAAATGGAATTTTCAGAGTACTGGAGATAACAAGGTAACACAAAATAGAAATTGGAAACTGGGGTGTTAATGCTTGCTTCACAACAAAAAATGGAGGCCACAAACTCCAATGCTGCTGGAAGCCAAAAGCCCAGACTATGCTTCTTGTTCCTGAGAAGGAACCTGTAAGTCTGCCAGCTAAGTGTGTGGCGTATTTGTCAATCACAAGCTACCTGGTCTATATCATGGGTGGAGAAAGTTATCTTTGGAAAATGGGGATTCTAAGTTTGTGGCAATGCTGTGGGTGTGGCCCAACAATTGCTGTTCACTTTCTGTGAAAACACTAGACCTGAATATTAAAAAATGTAGTTCCTATGTATTTCAAAATACTTACATAGGAAGAATTTCCACTCAGATCACACAAAGGAAAAGACATCTGTAAAAGGATAACTTTAATGGAAGGTGAGCTCACAGATGAGAATAATAACAGATTGGGAGCCCAATGCCACAAGACAAATTCTGCAGACCCAAAAGTTCTATTAGTGTTTGTATCATTAAACAGTATGTCTAAAGCAGCACAATGTTTTCTAAATAGATTTCATTGAAAGCATCTGCTTATTTTAATTTAATCAAAGAATATTTTATATCAGGCATATTAAAGCATGTATATTATACACTTACTAGCTTTGTGACTTTGGAGAAGTTGCTTATTTTTCTCGGTGGGCAATTCTCCTTATATGCCAAAGGACTTTTATGAAGATTAAATTTAAAAAAAACTTTATTTGAAGCATTTTTGTAGCTTCTGGTACATAGTAAGAACTCAATAAATTTAACTAATTAGATAGAGACAAAAACTGTTAACAATTATCTCAAGGAGATGAGCTGCAGTAGGAAAGAAGAAAGAGGACTTTCAGTTCTCAATTTTTGTCCTCTATAGTTACTATGTTAATTCTTTTTTTTTTTACAAGTTTTTATTACTTTATAAACAGTCTGGTTAAAAATAAAAAGAGAATCACAAAACAAAAACTCCTCCCACAAAATACTTCTGTTCCATAGTTAATTAAGGGAGAAGTTAAAGAAAGAAAATGAAAGCACCAGAGAGAAAAATAGGGTGACTAGTGACCCTTTAAGGGCACCTAGAATAGAGTGAAGGTGAAAGACAAATCAGACTTTGTGAGACTGGGAAAAAAGGAGGTCAGTAGATTCTACAAGAGCAACTGTTTACAAAAGCTGTTTGCTTCTCTATTCTCACCCCTGAACAGAGTACTCTGAATTACTAATTACTCATTGTACCTATATGTTCTAATTTGTCTTTATCTTTCAGCCTTTAAAGTCTTAAGATGTCTGAGGGAAGTGGAAAAGGGATATTGAAGTCCAAAAATATCTAAGGCAGTAGAGAAGGGGTATCTCAGCACCAATAAGAAAGGGGTTAAGGTTCCAGAAGTCTCTAACAATAGCCAGAGGTGCTTGGACATCTGATTAGTTACAGGAAATGATCAAAAGGTTGAGAGGGCTAAGTAGATAAGTGATAAGAAGCAAAAGGTGTCTACCATTTTGATAGGGAAGTCTGTTGATCTTTGTGGGAGATGATTACAACTCAATCTTGAACTTGATTTCTTTGTTACATTCCTTGACACACTATTTTCACCTTCACTGGCTGTTTCTTCTCAATATTTTACTAATCTTCAACAGAGTGGGTTGCCCTCAAGTTTAACCCTGGATACTCAATTCTATCTGCCTTGTTTCTCAGTATGTAAATGCTTTAGCCCCAAGGCTTTGAACACCATCACTATTGTGACAGCTTCCAAATATACATCAAAATTCCTGAACTCTCTCCTGAGCACCAGGCCTATGGACGAAATGGCTCAATTGGCATTTCCACTTGGATATCTAATAGGAATAGGCTTTCCAGAAGTAGCAATATTTGGGGGTACATTTGTACTAAAAAATTACTCATTATTTATTTGAAATGACAATTTAACTGGATATCCTATATCTTAATCTAGCAAACCTAAATAGGTGTTTCAATCTTAATATACCTAAAACAAATTTCTCACATGTATCAATAAGAACTCAGATTTATATGGGAGAGAAATGCAACCCAAACTGTCTCAAGAATGTAAAAGCTAATTTTTTAGAATGGAACTGTTTAGGGAATTAAAAATATTGCCAGGACTTAGTTTCTCAATCTACCAGTTGGCCTAGTTTGTCTCCCCATTGGCCTCATTCTCTGGCATGCTTTCTCAGTGCAGTAACCTCTATGTGTTCCAAACTCAAATCCTACTAATTTATCATTCACTTCAGACAAAGGGCACCTTGTCTCCATTAATTCAATCCAAAGTCTCACAAATACCTTCAACTGGGCCAGGTATGGACACTATATCAACCACTTTGGTGGAAGATTTGAAAATACTCCTTAGCCAAGCTTGCATCTCATATCCATATTTGAGCTAGGAACTGGAGGAAGTCCCACACAAACAATATGACTGAGGAGGAAAAGGGAGAGTCTTCAATGAAAAATCAGGATGCTAAATTTAGAAGTGGGAATGGAAGCTGGACAGGAAAAAAAAAATAACAGCTATCCTCTATATTCCCCCAAAGTTCTTTAAATGTTCAAGTAAAAAAAAAAAGTTGGAAAGTTTTTTAAATTCTTATTTTTTATTCACTCAGAATATCAACCTGCAAATACCATCTATTCTACTGCCAGCATCTATCTCAAATCAGTCCAATTCTCTCCTAGAACACTTGACCACCATCATATTCCTGGACTACTGCCATCTAATCTGGGATTCCTGCTTCCTCCCCCTTAAATCCATTCTCCTTACAGCAGTAGGAGCAATTTAAAAAAACAAAAAACAAAAAAACAATTGTGTCATCTTCTTGCTTACCATCCTCCCATGGCATCCCTTTACATTCTAAAACCCTATGTGATCTGGTTTTTGCCTAACACTAGACATCACATCATATACTCCTTTCACCACAAATCCTGGTTTTATTACATCTGGTCACAGTGATATTAGTGATTTTTGAATATGCCAAGGGGATCAACTCCACAGAGCCTTTGCATTTGCCGGTTTCCTCCACTTGGAAACATTTTCCTCTGTCTGTGGCTACCTTCTCTCATCCTTGAAGCCTCATATCAAAGCCCATCTCTTCGGAGATGCCTTCCCTAGACACACTATGTAAAGAAAATGTCCAGTCACTATCATATCTCCTTGTATATGCTACACAATACATAATGGTAAGACGTTATCTTGTTTATGGAGTTTTTCACTTTTTTGTTATCTAACTTTAACCTCTAGAATATAAGTTCCAATGTGGGAAACTTGTTTTTCTTTCTCCAAATTGAATCCTTGAATAAACCAGAGCCCATTTCATATTAAGTCCTCAAAAAATATTTGATGAATAAGCACATTAATACATGAGTGTAAGAACTATAGTTAAATTGTTATTTTCTTCTTTTGTGTCTTGGCCTTATATTAAAATAGGTTGAGTTGCTTCAGCATTAATACAGAATAGTCCTCTAAGTAAAATTTAACCTGAGAACTCCAATTGTGTAACTTTATGATACAGGTGGCCTAGCAATGTGTTATCAAATAAAAAGGAATTTTCCCCTAAATTTTATTGTAAGTATTTGGGGTAAATCAGATGACTGTAATTGTATTAATCTGCTAATTATTCAGAAGATCAAATGGGAATATAGAAGTAGTACTATATATTAGTGAAAGGGACTGCCACAAAATGTGTGACAGTATATATGTGATCTTCAAAGAACCTTTATCTAGTGATGTTGGAAAGAATGAGATAAAGTTCAGAAGATATTAGATTTTGTTGTAAATTAATTTATTATCCAACTAGTAGAGAATTATGAAAAGATGCAATCAATTACTTCAGTAAGGATGGAATATTTTTGAATATGCTCTTGTATGAGGGTCAAATGCAAGAGTTAAGTACTGGGTAATTAACCTAAGGGAAATAACCTTGACAAAGATTAGGGATCAGTTGAGAGTGCCCTCAATTATAAACTTCTTCTGATAAAATTGGGGTCAATACTAGTAAGGCAAGAAATTTTTGGTATTTAGAAGGGCATCCCAGACCATAGAAAACATCAGAGAAGATAGGGCACCCTCCATAATTATTTCCAGGAGAGAGGATGGTATATTTTAGAATATTAATGAGAGCATAACTAGTGAATTTGGTTATATTCTTCCTTGTTTCAAAAAAGGAGGCAAAAAGTCATGTAAACAAACAATACAACAAAGAGAGTGAGGTATTCTAGTATACTTATCAATTAAATTGAAAAGTGTAACTATTAGACTTTACGAGTAAGAAGCTTTACACAAATTAAAGAAGCCAAGTATATAAATTTTATGTGTGAAAAACAGAGCTAAAGCCATTTTATAGTTTCTCTTCATCTCATTCATTCATTCACTTATTCATCCAGAGAATTAATTTTCATTGATTGCTTAGAATTTTTAGGCACTGTGCTAGGCCACAGAGGAAGATAAAAGAATGTTATAATTTCTGCACTCAAAATCATTTAGTATATTGTTGAATACATATATAAGCAAATAATTGCAATGAAATAATGTATCTAGGCTCACAATAGAGTCAAGGAAGCCTTTTTCTAGGAATTTTAGGTAAAAGTTCAGAGAAGTTGTTCCATGTGGATGAAGCTTATCTTCTTTTATAAAAGAATATTATATACAAAGAAAGACCCATGTTCAAAATCACAAAGACAAGGAAAAAAAAACAGCATTGTGGCATGTAATGAGGAACACAATTGATCTTTCGACAAATATTTACTTAACATTTACTATGTGTCAGGCAGTACTGGAGATCTCTGGGATAAAGCAGAGACTATAAAAAAATCAAGGCAACATTAGGTAGTCATCTCAGTGGGACCTGATGACATAGTGGAAGTGAAAGAGAAGGGAAAAGACAAATGAAGGATTAGCTCAGTCACTATATCAAGAAAAAGTTTTCTAAGAAGTAAAAATGGATCACAAATCTATTTAGCTTTGTTGCTAACTTCTACATTTGGTATATCAAAAAACTCAAATTAGTCTTTTCTGCAATCAACTCATTCTTACTACCACTTCAAAATTATAAACAGCATTGCTCTCTCATCTTTATTTTTTCTCAGTATACAATATAAGCCAAATAATATTAATTCTTTCTTGTCTATTAGCCTCTCTTACTCCATTCATTTACTGGCTATCTTTGTTTTTGGATCTGCCAATTATCTAACCAAGAATGTCATTCTCACTGCTTTCAATGATCTGATTAAGATCGGATCAATAATCAAAAATATACCAATAAAGAAAATCCCAGGACCAGACGGATTTACAAGTGAATTTTACCAAACATTTAAAGAAGATTAATACCAATCTTAATTAATTAATACCAATCCTTCTTAAATACTTCCCAAAAAATGAAAGAGGAAACACTCCTGAATGAATTTTACAAGACCAACATTATTGATACCAAAACCAAAAAAGGACAGTACTAGAAAACGACAGCCCGATATCCCTGATAAATATAGATGCAAAAGTTCTCAATAAAATACTAGCAAATCAAATTAAGCAGCACATTAAAAGAATTATTCACCATAAGCAAGTGGGATTTATTCCTGGGATGCAAAGATGGTTCAACTGACAGGCACATCAATCAATGTGACACATTCCATTAATAGAATAAAATAATTGTATGATCATCTCAATGGACCCCAAAAAAGCGTTTGATAAAATTTAACATCCATTCATGATAAAAAGTCTTAACAAATTAAGCAAAGAAGGAACATACTTCAATATAATAAACACCATATATGACAAGCCCACACCTAACATTATACACAAGGTGAAAGCTTGAAAGCTTTCTCTCTAAGGTCAGAAACAAGATAAGAGCAACCACTCTCACCATTTCTATTCAAAATAGTACTGACTGGAAGTCCTAGCCACAGCAATCAGACAACAAAAAGAAATGAAAGCCATCAGAACTGAAAAGGAAGAAGTAATACTTTCTCTATTTGCAGATGACATGATTTTATATATAGAAAATCCTAAAGACTCAACCAAAAAACAGATCTAACCAATGAAGTAAAGCTGCAGAATATAAAATTAACATACAAGAAACAGGAGCATTTATATATGCTATCAATGAATTCTCTGAAAAAGAAATGTGATCCCATTTGCAATAGCATGAAAAACAATAAAATACAAATAAGTCAATTTAATCAAGGAGGTAAAAGATCTCTACTCAGGAAAGTATAACACATTAATGAAAGAAATATAAGAAGACACAAATAAATGGAAAGGAATCCCATGTTTATGGATGAGAGACATTAAAATTGTTAAAATGTCAATATTGCCAAAATCCTTCCATAGATTCAGCACAATTCCTACCAAAATTCCAATGGCATTTTTTACACAAGTAGGAAAACACACTTGTAAAGCTTATATGGAACCAAAGACCCCGAATAGCCAAAGAAATGCTGAGAGAGAAGAACAAAGTAGGAGGCATCATACCTCCTGGTTTCAAGCTATACTATCAGCTACAGTAATCAAAACAGTATGGTATAAACAAGAGACAGACCAATAGAACAGAAGTTAGAGCCCAGAAATAAACCAAAGCACATATAATCATTAATATTTGACAAGGGATTCAAGAATGCTCAATGGAGAAAAGACACTGTTTTCAATAAATGGTGCTGGGATAATTGGATAATCACATGTAAAAAGAATGAAAAGTGGACCTGTATCATGCATTACTCAAAATAATTAACTCAAAATGTATTAAAGACTTAAATGTAAGATCTGAAGCCATACAACTCCTAGAATATAGAAATGAAGCTCCTTTACATGGGTCTTGGTAATGACTTTTTGGATATGATACCTGAAGTACGAGCAACTAAATAAAAAAAAAACAAAAAAACAAGTGGGGCTACTTCAAGCTACAAAGCTTCTGCACAGCAAAAGAAACCATCAGTAAAGTGAAAAGACAATCTACAGAATGGGAATGGGAAAAATATTTGCAAACCATGTATTTGATAAGGGGTTAATATTCAAAACATATCAAGAACTCATACAACTCAATAGCCACAAAAAGAGAAAAAAGGAAAAGAAACAATGTCCCAACCCAAATAACCCAGTTAAAAAATGGGCAAAGGCCCTGAATAGACATCCTTCCAAAGAATATATACATATATCATATACCAACAGGTACATGAAAAGATGTGCAATAACACTAGTCATTAGGGAAATGCAAATTAAAGCCACAACAAGATCTTACCTCATTCCTGTTAGCATAGCTATCATCCAAAAGAAAAGAGATAACAAATGCTGGTGTGGGTCTGGAAAACAATGAACACTTGAGCCTTGCTGGTGGGACTGGAAGTTGGTACAGCCACTATAGAAAACAGTATGGAGGCTCCTTAAAAACTTAAAAATAGAATTACCATATGATTTAGCAATTCCACTTCTGGGAATATACGCAAAGGAAAACACTAACTTGAAAAGGTATCTGCATCTCCATGTTCATAGAAGCATTATTTAGAACAGTCAAGATATGGAAATAACCTACATGTCCATCAGTGGATGAAAAGATGAAGAAGTTGTGGTATCTATTTACAGTGGACTACTACTCAGCTATGAAAAATCAAAGAAATTCTACCATTTATAACAATACAGATGGACTTTGAAGGCATTATGCTAAGTGAAATAAGTCAGAGAACAACAAATGCCATATGATTTCACTCACTTATATGTGTAATCTAGAAAAAGAAATCAGACTTGTGGCTACCAGAGAAGGTGGTCAAAAGGTACAAAACCCAGTTATAACATAAATAAGGATTGGGATGTAATGTACAACATGATGAGTATAGTTAACACTGCTACATAGTATATAATAAAGTTATTAAGAAAGTAAATCCTAAGAGCTCTGATCACGAGAATATTTTTTTTCCTTTTCTTCCTTCTCTTTTTATTGTATCTACATGAAATAAATGGATACTGTTATATGAACCTATCTAAATCATTTCACAATATATGTAAACCAAACCATCATGTTGTATGTATTAAACTTATACAGTGATATATGCCAATTATTTCACAGTACAACTGGAATAAAATCTGGGGTTAAATTTCTTACCTCCCTTATAGCTCTAACAAATTATGATGTTATAAACAATAAAATTCCAGTGCTTAAATATGGTATCAGACAGTACCATTCAAAGTGTAGAAACCTATAAATGTATTTTACTGGTCCACAATAAAGTAAGTACAGAAACTGAGACTAAACCTTTAGAAATTTTTATAGCATTTTGACAAGATTAATTTTATGCTTGCTGATTCTAATAATAATTTAAGGATAGATTTGTAGTATGTTTCTTTTAGAATATCTTTATAAATTAAGTATTAGTCTATTAAAAATTATCCACCTGTGAGAAATTGGTAATGATATTTAAAAAGTGAATGAATAAATATAAGAAAAAAATCCTGGTACTTATGCTGGGAATAGTTTAAAAAGTGCCGGTATAGGACACTTCATTGACACTGTGAATGCAGCAGTCTTACAGTGCCACTCTTGCAGAATGCCTATTAAATTCTATTTTTTTTCTGGAATTACAAGTTGCAACCAATTATGGCTAAAAATACACTTTATATAACTATCTTTTCTTCCTAATTTAGGTTAATCTTTAGCATGTTCTCTGGGAACATTCATTTTTCTAAAATTACCTATAAACATGCAAACATACTTAAAGCATTACAATTGTTACTGTTTCAGAAAACTTTATTTTGAAAACCTAGATCCATATTTTAGAGTGTTCATAAATATGTGAGATTGAACTAAAGAGAGTATACTTGCTTTTGTCTTCCTATTATATATGTTTATACTGTTGCAAAAAAAAACCCCAGAAATTAATGTATAAGTGTCATAGATGCTATTTTGAAGGCACAGACTCCCTCTTGTAGGCCCTGTGTTCTTCATGTTGTCATGTGGGGACTAGGAAAATATCTTTAGCTTAGTTTTTAAAGGGCATGCTCATCAGAGCGATGGTATATGTAAGTTGTAAGGCATATGTGGTTTCAGGTTTAAAGCACATGAGGAAGCTTGTCAGCACGAAGATGATGCAGAGAGATGATGGTAAAGTATGCATTCGGAACCCAAATAGGAATGGTTTTTCAGTCCTGATGTGGACTACAGTGCTGATTCCAGGTGATATCCAGTCAACATAAGAGCATATGGTGAAAATAAAAGACTGAACTACGGATGTTAAGTCCACACAAGCATCACTGATGATTAGTTTAAAACTCTTCAAAAATGCACCTCTATTTTGGTTTCTCATTAAGACACAGGTCAGCTAGTCCCAAGGAATATCTAACAAAGGGGTCATGCATAAATATATGCTTAATCATAGTTTGTGAATTATAAGTGAGAAAAAAGAAAATATGAGAAAATAATTACTAAAGATAGTAATCACAAATGAGCAAGTACTTAACATTAACAAGCAAGTACTTAACATTAATAAATATTTGGCATTTTAAAAAGAGACGTTTTGAATCTTTAGTGTATACATCAATCCTCAGAGTTTCTGATGCAATGATTTGGTGTAGATCCACAATTGTGCATGTCTAACAAGTGCCAAAGATGGGACAGGGGTGAGAAACATCACAAATCCAACATATAGGGACTAGAATGACTTAGCCTTCCATTGTTATTATAAGGTGGCCAGAGGCTCACTCTAGGTCATGTTGCTCTCTTGTTGGACATAAATTCACAGAACACCGACATCACACAAGGTTACTCAGAGACCATGAATAAATTGAGATGTAAACAAGATTACTGTTTCACCCACAGAATATCAAATATCCTCCTCTCTCAGCTAATCTAAGTGACTGTTGCTTCTTTGCCTATGACAGTTTTATCACTGCTCTACTGTGCCTACTCTATAGAGGCGTTTGAGATACCCAGCCATAGAATTCCCCCGGCTGACTAACAACACCTAATTGAGAGTGAGTCTTCACTTCCTTAGACTTTCTCCAAGATTTCCTAACCTAACACAAACCCTATAATAAGTCTTTTCTAACAACCTCTGAAATGCCACACATTCCTCATAGTGTATATTCTCCCTCACTGCAATAGGTAATAATCTCAAGCTTTTCCATTATGGTTATGTTCTTGGTGGTCTTTGGCTAGATTGCATTGATGTTTGTATTATAAATACCAGCGAATGTGGTATCAAATATTACCAACATATAGGACTTAAATATAAACAAGATCACAGTGAAACCGAAAAACTATAAAAAAAAAAAAAACCTTCAGAAGTCCCAAGTTCACTTTATTTTTCCCAGATACACTTAGCTTCTTGACTGCAGCAAGAACAGCGCCTCCATTATTTGCCTAGTGTCTTCCATTAGGGGCTAGGTACCTAGTAGATGCTCAGGAAATATATGTGAAAGAAAAAATAAATAAAAGGTAAAGAACTTTCTACAGTTGATACATGTGCTGGGAAATAACCCCCTATTATAGGCAGAATAATGTCCATCACCAAAGAAGTCCATGTCCTAATCCCTAAAACTTGTGAATATGTTACCTTACATGACAAAAGAGAATTTGCAGGTGAGACTGAACCACGGACATGGAAATGGGGAGATTGTTTTGGATCGTCCAGGTAAGGTTAATATAACCACAATGGTCCTTATAAGAGGGTGGAGAGGCCCTGAGTCAGAGAAGGAGATGTTAGGACAGAGGCAGAGGTTGGAGAGAGGGACACACAGAGGGAGAAGGAGAGACAGAAAAAGCTAGAAAAGGGGAAAGATTTGGGGCACCTGGCTGGTTCAGTTGGTGGAGCATGTGACTTTTCTGGTCTCGGGGTTCTAAGTTCAAACTCAACACTGGGTGTAGAGTTACTTAAAAACAAAATGTTAAAAAAAAAAAGAGGGGGAAGATTTAAAGATGCTTTGAAGGTAGAGGCTTTGAAGATAGAAGAAGGAACCATAAATCAAGGAATGCAGCTGATTTCTAGAAGCTGAAAAAGGCAAGGAAATGGATTCTTCCCTACATGTTCCAGAAGGAACACAGCCTTGCCAACACCTTGATTTTACGATTTACCACCATCCTTACTGTGAGATAATAAATTTATGTTATACAGTAAATTTGTTGTAATTCGTTACAGCAGTAAGAAGAAACTAATATATCCCCAAATGGGAGAAGAATTTTTTTAGACAACGTTCTACTATGTGTCCTAATGTAGATCAGCATCCTCATGGTGAGTCTCAGGGTCTTGGTTATGAAAATGGTGAGGTTAACCTGAGCTTCTCAGGTAAAAATAATATAAAAATTCCTCCCAATCAGGAATTTATAATAAGAACAACTTAAGTTTAATATGTTAAAAATACATTCAGGGAATTAAACATCTATACTGTCCTAAATAAGTCACTGAATTGTGAATTCAGATGTACCATAAAATATAGATTATATACAAATATAAATGTGGTATGGCTCTGTTTTACATTATGTGGGTACAAGTGTGAATATATTACTACCAAAAGCTTACTTGATAGTGTTAAAATTTACTACAAAATGGAGACCAGACTTGAGAATTCCCTGAGCAGACAAAACCATTTAAGCCATGTCAGCAAGACTAAATCTATTTCAAGAACAAAAGGGAAACTTAGATTATTTCTTATAAATGCCTCTGACAATCATAAAAGAAACTTAAGTCATCTTCCTAAAAATGATATGAGATAATCACTTTTAACCAATCCCCTGCTGTCTGGAAACCCCCACTGTAATAACCAGCCACTATAGAGGTTAACAATTTCTTCATTTTTACTTTATAAACCATCCTGTAATGTCATGCCCCTGAGCTTCATATCCTATCAGTCTTTGAATTTGGAAGCTCCCACTTCATGAACTATTCTTATGTGCATAATAAACTCTTATTAAATACTATTTATTGTTTTGGTGGTTTTAATTTTTCTATTTCTGAATTTTTTTTTACAATAGTGAACCCCCCCCCCACCAACTTGTCTGAGCAAGACAGCAACCCTCTCAAAAGTCCACTCTCCAACAAGCATTGTATTCCTCTCCAGAGGATGTCACACATCTGCTAAAATTAAGTCAGGGCCAATTAACACAACTATTGCCACTCTAGACCTGATAAGGTTATCTAGGTTTTCAAATAGGGCTCTACTAGGTCCACCTCCTCCCTCCCCAAGTTACCTCCTCTCATAAAATACACAAAATGTTAAAGGTATTAAATATCATCATTGGAGTCACATTATATTCATTTATTTTCTTCCAGAAGTGTGACAACTGTCCATCCTTTCCCCTTTCTCCAAGAAAACAAAATCCTCTTTGACAACAACTATTACAAATAGAAACCAGAGAGACAGGGAGAAGAGTTCCTGGACCACCAGTTTTATAAACAGCTAGACTGAATCCCAGGGTAGAATCAGCCATAATACCCCATGGTAATCCTCTTCTCTAAACTGTTGCTGAAATCCTTAATACCTCTTTAAGTCTTTCCAATCAGGCATTACCCATTGATCTGCTTTCAAGTCCTATGCTGAGTATTATTGGGCCACATTGGATCCCTGACTTCAATGTAATAGGACCAATGTACTCTATGTCTTCAGGATCTATGTCTGCAATTTTACAGTTATTCCTCCATTTCAGAATGTTGTCAATGTTTCTAGGGGTCTACATATTTCTATTTTATTTGTGCCAAGATTCACTTAAATGCAGACATGGTTCTTCCAGCTCCTTATGCCTTCCAGTCTCTTCATCTCACCACTCCATACATACATGCAAACATATACACACACTCTCTCTCACTCCCCCGATTTCCTCCAAATCTAATGGCTCCTTTCTAATTGCATTCTTCTATTCTCTATACATGATCCAACAATGCCATCCTCCTCCCTCCACTTGTTCTTCCATCATACATGAGTTGCACAATTCCAACACTGGATAATTTAACCCTTTGCTCCCTTGATCTGGACTGCTGAAGATTGCTGGAGAAATATATTCAGTTCTTTATATTGATTATACCATAAATCCCTGATTTTCAAATTCACCTGGGCTCTCCTCTATTACCCAATTACAGCTTCCTTTCACTTAAAGCATGTTACCTCTTGTTTTCCAAAATTATACAAGCTATCAAGTTCCCCCACATTATGATCTTTACCACCAACCTACAAATTCTGTATAGTGATACACCATTATTTATATCCCTAACTCTCCACCCCATTCATTTACTAAACAAATTTTAAGTTTAGTCTACTTAGAGAAATTATCAAATATCTTTACTCTTTCTCTTTCCTCTGGGTTTTCTATTGGTACTGGTTTGAACACTCTTTCCATCCTTAGGCTAGAGGAGGAAGTCTAAATGCCTGATGGTCCTGTATATATTTGTTCATTTTTCTATCATAATATTTATTACATAAAGTTGGATTTATCCCTTACTACACAGTCAATAAATTTGGAACTGAGCCATGTGATTATTTTCCCATTTCCCCTATAGACTGTAAGTACTCAGAAAGAGCATGCCTAAACTCTGCATCTCTGTGTTCTTAATGCCTAGTGCATAAAATCTTGTAAGAATGTTTATTGATGAAACATTCAAAGTATTAATGCATGTATGAATTTCAATTATTCAAGAAATGCCTATGTGCTTCAAAATACCTTTTTATCCTCCCTCTCCTGTAGGAAGAATTTGACAGACCTTCTTGTTCAGAGAGGGGGAAAAAAACCCTTCAAATCTTAGTGGTCCTTGTTTATATATTTACTTAATGTAGTCAATATATGGGAGTAAATGTTCCTTTAAAATTTGAAAAATAGACACTTAAATTTTCAACATCAATATACAATGGGTCACACCAGCCACCTAAGAGACAGACATCGAGCTTGCAAAACTTGACTTTAACATATTTCAATACATTAATGCATTTAAAGAGAATCAATCCAAAGGATATTTAGTTAGATATGAAAATATAAACAAAAGGAGCAGGGAAGAGATAGGGATAGATAGATATTGAGCCACTTATTGGTAGTACACATTCAAGCACCATTGAGGGGAAATAAAGCAGCATCATTTGAGATTAAGAATTCTCTTCCACCGACATGGTTTACACAATTCTAAATTTTAAGCATCTAGGTATCATAGCCTGAGCCATTAAACATCAGATATATGAAATTCCTTTGTTTAGTTTCAATCGAGCCAGTGATTTTGCTTTCCTTGCCATGTCTGAGTGTTTCAGTTTTTATGATAACTTATTTTTAAGCCACTGTAAGAATTTTATGTATCTGTCTTATAACCACTGTGAATATGAATGTGTCCCTGGGTTCTTAAAACTTTAGGATTCTTTGGTTTCTTAACCTACCATTGGCCTCTTAAAGGTGACAGAGCTACCAAAGAGATGAAGCCTCTTGTAATATTGCTTGGCTTCTTTGACCAAGTGACCTCTCTGAGTCACCTTATGCATCTTATTTTGTAAGCTTAAAAGTTCTTGTCTTGGTGACAGCCCACCTACAGCCTCATCCACTTTTTGCTTTGCTGGGTGTTATTTACCTCTTCCATGCCCATTTGTTTGTGTGCATGTTTCTCAAATTCATCAATTTTGAATATGATTCTATAAGTTGCAGAAATAAGGATCATAGCTATGAAGGTTTAGAAATATGACAATTGGTGAATGAAAAATAATTTAGGAAAATCTGAGTTATGTTAGTCATTTGATGGCCATAATACTAGGGCATTAAATTAAGAACAGTCAGGCATTTGACAAATGAGTTATAGTTGTCTCTTACTGGATTCACTACTTTCATAATAGTACCAAAAGTAAATCACTTTTTTCTTATAATATGTTATATTCACACTTTATGTATTTTAGTGGTCATATATATTCATTTATCTTGGATATACACTGGAAAACACTTTTTCTAAAGTGGTTGAACCAATTTGCATCCCACTGGCAGTGGTCAAGAATTAAATTTCTTCATATCCATAGGGTGCCTCAATGGCTCATTCAGTTAAGTGTTTGACTACTGATTTTGACTCAGGTCATGATCTTGTGGTTCATGAGATGGAGGCCCTCATCATGCTCCATGCTGACAGCACAGAGCCTGCTTGGGATTCTCTCTCTTTACCACTCTCTATGCCCCACTCCCACATGCACACACATTCTCTCTCTCAAAATAAACATTAAAAGAAAGAAAAAAATTCTTCACATCCTTTTCTAACATTGTGTATTTTAATTTGTTCCTCCATGTTTTGGTCAGTATGAAGTGATATCTCAATGAGATTCTAATTTGCATTTCATTAATGACTAATGTTGTCCAGCATCTCTCTATATATGCTTACTGGCCAACTGGATATCCTCCGTATTAGTCAGCTGGGTCTATCATAACAACATACCACATACTGGGTGGTTTAAACAATAGAATTTTGTTTTCTTACAGTTCTAGAGGATATGATCAAAATTTCTGGTGTTCTGTGGTATTTAGTGTCCATGGTGCCTGTATGATCAGTTTCTGGTGAGAAACCCCTTCCTGGCTTGCAGATAGCAGCCTTCTCACTGTGTCCTCAGAAAGAGCTATGGTGTTTTGGGGCACCTGGGTGGCTCAGTCAGTTAAGCATCTGACTTTGGCTTAGGTCATGATCTCATGGATGGTAAATTGGTGACCCATGTCAGGCTCTGTGCTGACAGCTCAGAGCCTGGAGCCTGCTTGGGATTCTGTCTCCCTCTCTGTCACTCCCTGGCTTGTGCACACATTCTCTCTCTCTCTCAAATAGAAATAAACATTAAAAAATTAAAAAAAAAAAGAGAGCTTTGGTGTTTCTTCTAATGAGGATACTAATCCTATGGATTGAAGCCCTACCCTTATGATTTCATTTAATCTTAATTACCTCCCTATAGGCTGTATCTTCAAACACACTCACATTGAGGGTTTAGGCCTCAATATATAAATTGTGAGGGGGATACAAACATTTATTCCATTGTATTCTCTTTAGTGAAGTCATTACTTACATATTTTCTTCTAAATTTTAGTTTGCATTGTCAATTCTTTCCCTGCTGATTTGAATGTTCTTTTTATGCCTAGATAGATATCAGTTTTATATTAGATTGACATACTGCAAATATCTTCCACTCTGTAGCTTGCCTTTTCATTCTTTTGAATGTGTTTTTAGTAATCTACACATTCAATGCAATCCCACTCCAAACTGCATCAGTATTCTCAAAGCTAGAACAAACAATCCTAAAATTTATATGGAAACACAAAAGACTCTGAATAGTCAAAGCAACCCTGACAAAGAAAACAAAAGCATAAGACATCACAATCCCAGACTTGAGCCGCTACTACAAAGCTGTAATCATCAATACAGAATGGTATTGGCACAAAAACAGACACATAGACCAATGGAATGGAATATAGAACCCAGAATTGGACCCACAAATTTATGGCCAACTAATCTTTGGACAAATTTATGGCCAACTAATCTTTGACAAGGCAGGAAAGAGTATCCAATGGAAAAAAGTCTCTTTAGCAAATGGTGCTGGGAAAGCTGGACAGCAACATGCACAAGCATGAAACTGGACAAATTTCTTACACCATACACAAAAATAAACTCAAAATGGATGAAAGACCTAAATGTGAGACAGGAAAACATGAAAACCCTAGAGGAGAAAACAGGCAACAACCTCTGTGACCTTAGCTGCAACAATTTCTTGGTAGACACGTCTCCGAAGGCAAGGAAAATAAAAACAAAAAGGAACTATTGGGACCTCATCAAGATAAAAAGATTCTGCACTGCAAAGGAAACAATCAACAAAACTAAAAGGCAAGCAACAGAATGGGAGAAGATATTTGCAAATGGCATACTGGATAAAGGGCTAGTATGCAAAATCTATAAAGAACTTACCAAACTCAACACCCGAAAAACAAATAATGCAGTGAAGAAATGGGCAGAAGACATGAATAGAAACTTTTCCAAAGAAGACATACAGATGGCCAATAGATCTATGAAAAGATGCTCAACATCCCTCATCATCAAGGAAATACAAATCAAAACCATATTGAGATACCATCTCACATTCAGAGTGGCTAAAATTAAAACCTCAGGAAACAGATGCTGGCGAGGATGTGGAGAAATGGAAACCCTCTTGCACTGCTGGTGGCAATTCAAACTGGTGCAGCCACTCTGGAAAACAGTATGCAGGTTCCTCAAAAAAAAAAAAAAAAAAAGTAGAACTACTCTACGACCCAGCAATAGCACTGCTAGGAATGTACCCAAAGGATACAGGACTGCTGATGCTTAGGGGCACATGTGCGCCAATGTTTATAGCAGTGCTTTCAACAATAGCCAAATTACGGAAAGAGTCCAAATCTCCATCAACTGATGAATGGATAAAGAAGAAGTTGTTTATATATACAATGGAATACTACTGGGCAATGACAAAGAATTAAATCCTGCCATTTGTAACAATGTGGATGGAACTGGAGGGTATTATGCTAAGTGAAATAAGTCATTCAGAGAAAGACAGATATCATATGTTTTCACTCATGTGGAACTTGAGAAACTTAATAGAAAACCATAGGGGAAGGGAAGGGGAAAAATAGTTTCAAACAGAGAGGGAAGCAAACCCTAAGAGACTCTTAAATACAGAGAACTGAGGGTTGGGGGGGGGGCGAGAGAGAATGGAAAATGGGTGATGGGCATTGAGGAGGGCACTTGTTGGGATGAGCACTGGGTGTTGTATGTAAGCAATGATTCATGGGAATCTACCCCCAAAACCAAGAGCACACTGTATACACTGTATGTTAGCCAACTTGACAAGAAATTATATTTAAAAAAATTAAATGTGGTTTTAGTACCCACTTTGGCAGTATATATACTAAAATGTCTTTTTATGAATGGAAGTTCTCAATTTTAATAATGTAATTTGTAAGTCTTTTTTCTTTTTGATTAGTATTTTTAATGTTTTTTATGAAACCACTGCCTACTCCAAAATCATGAGGATATTGTCTTATATTACCTTGTAGAAGCTCTATTGCTTTAGCTTTGACTTTTATTATTATGATACACCTAGAACTGATTTTGTGAATGACAGGACATAGGTGTTAAGTTTCATTTTTTACCCATCAGTACAGCCAACTGATATATCATTTACTGAAAAGAACATCTTTTCTTTACTGTATTGGAATGCAATGTAAGTGTGGGTCTCCTTCTGGATTCTCTATTCTGTTCAGTTGGTCTGCTTATCTCTGAGCCAATATTACACTACTGAATCATGGAAGATTTATAATAAATCTTCATATCTGGTAGTATAAGATATTTAATATTGTTCTTCTTCAAGCTAGCCTTGACTATTGTTGGCCCTTTGTATTTTCATACATTTTAAAAACCAGCTTGTCAGTTTCCACAAACAAAATCCAGTGATTAGAATTGCACTGCATTTATATATTGATTTTGGGAGAATTGATATCTTAGCAATAGAATGTCATCCAGCCCATGAACACTGTATGTAACATCCTTTTTTATAGGTCTTGCCTGGGTATTTGGGCAGCTTGGAGTTTGGCAAATGCTTTAAAAGGGGAAAATGCTTACAGAATACAGAGCTCAATTTTCAGCAGTTTCCTCTTTTCCAGCATCTTATATTGTCAGGTTCTGACTTTCTGGTAGTCCTGAGCTCCAATTATTTTCAGTGAGACAGCCAGAAGCTCTAAGCTGCTACTTCTTTTTAGTCTCAAAGTTTACACTGAGAGTCTTTAACTTTCCTGGGGGAAAGAAGTGAGGAATTCAAAACTCACCTAAACACACCTTCCTTCTCTGAAAGTTCACTGTTCTTCAATTACTAGCCACTCTTATTGTTCTCTGATGTCTCATATCATTGTGTAAGTATATTTTATCTAACTACCAGTACACTATCACAGTTGAAATAGGAAGTTCTGACATTTAGTTTTTAATTTTTTTCTATTATGATCTCTATAATCTTTATTATTCCCTAGTATCATCCTTCAATACAGCTTTGTTAACATGAATAATTTAGTGTCAGACTTGTTAGAAATGTCTTGGAAAATGCAGGAAAGGATGAACCATGATTAAGGACACAACAAACTAGGAAATACCTAGAGGATCATGAAAAGACACTGATGCCAATGCCAAAGTCAGTGGGAGATGTTTTGCACAAGAGGTGACAAAAACCAAGCAGGAAATACAACCACTTCTTTCCAAACGTTTTTCAGAAATAATAAAATGCTGTGCTGTTATACAAGATACAGACTAGAGCAACTGGAGACCTTTGGTTTGAATTAGATCCTCTCTAGAGTAAAGAATGTGAATCATTCTTTCTTATATGGATAGCAGTCTGGTTTTTAATTTTCCTTACTCTCTTTCTTCTGAATTCCTGATAGAGTTATGTGCTTATTATAATGTATAGTTATACTTCATCTTATCTCCTGAATGGCCACAAACTGATACTAATTTTAATTAAAACTACTCTTTTTTTCCAGAAACTTAAAAAATATAATGTTTATTTTTGAGGGGGGCGGGGAGCAGAGAGAGAAGGAGACACAAAATTCAAAGCAGGCTCCAGGCTCTGAGCTGTCAGCATAGAGCCTGACCAGGAGCTCAAGCTCATGAGCTGGGAGATCATGACCTGAGCCGAAGTCGGATGCTTCATCGAAAGAGCCACCCAGGCACCCCTTTTCCAAAAACTTGTGAGTGATCAACATTTCTGGTGTTCTCTGGTATTTAGTGTTCATTTAGTTATGGATCTCAAAAAGTCAAGGTTTATTTCTTACAGGATCTGAGAACTACTTATGGAGGCCTGTGGTAAGTAAATAAATGCCACGTAATCTTCACGTACTGGGTATTTTCTGTGATATGTGCTTTACAATCATTATTTCATTTAATACTTATAAAATAGATAATGTAGCATTATCCCGATTTCACAGGTGAAGAAACAGATCAAGTGAGGTAAATAGCTATCTTCAAGTGATAAAATGGACAAAACTAATGTTTAAAGATGTTGTCAGATTTTATAATTTTTAAGTACATAAAATCTGATTTCTTGCCAATTATATCTGTCATTGAAATTTAGGTTAAGGACCCAGTCATTTTCAAGCCCTTACCTAATGAAGTTAATGAAGGATGCATCCCTATTTTATACTAAATTATTCTCTTCCTGAAACATTCCATGTATAGGTATTTTAGGGAGAGATGATTTGAGTGCTTTAAAAAGTACATGTGCTCCAAAATAGAGTCAGGCAATTTGACAGGATAGAACTGTCAGAAACTAATTATTATTAATTTTTATTTGTATTCTATCTGAATAACAACCATCAGGTTTATTCACACAAACAACTGAATCATCCACTGTAATAAATTTACTTAAGAGGGGCGCCTGGGTGGCTCAGTCGGTTAAGCGTCCGACTTCGGCTCAGATCACGATCTCACGGTCCATGAGTTCGAGCCCCGCGTCGGGCTCTGTGCTGACAGCTCAGAGCCTGGAGCCTGTTTCAGATTCTGTGTCTCCCTCTCTCTCTGCCCCTCCCCTGTTCATGCTCTGTCTCTCTCTGTCTCAAAAATAAATGAACGTTAAAAAAAAAATTAAAAAAAAAAAAAGAAAAAATTTACTTAAGAGAAAATAAAACTGGGAGAGCTTCCTATTTTACAAAGAGTAGATTATATTAACATAATGGCCTATTATTCTCTATTGAGAATTGGCAGTTCTAGTTCTATATAGCTTTCCTATTGCCAATAACCTGGTGTGTGACAGTATAAATCATATAAACCCTATCTGCCTCAGCTTTATCAACTAACATATTAGAGGTTTGGTCAAGATTATCTCTAAGGTCATTTACAGTTTAAAAAATTATCTTATTTTATATATTTATATATGCACATGTCAGTGTGATATACAAATATCAATGCCCAGTGTGTGTATGTTCAGATTTACCCATAGTGCAGAATTCCACATGTAATGCAATCTAAGCACAAGATTTAATTTTTCATTATCTATAGAAACGCTGCATAAATAAGGAACTCAACTATATCATGGGAAGACACATTAAATCTTCAGAAACTAGGTACTAGCTAATGTTTATGGAGTAGGTGAAATGTAGTTTTACATCATAGAACATAGATAAGACTTGGTCTAGAAATCTTATGACCTAAATGCTTAATTTAAGAAACTCCTAATCCAGCCAGGCAATTTCAGATATCTTATAATCAAAGCTAAGAAACATTAGATGTTTTAATAGCTTTACAAATTTAATAGCCTTAGGAATGTCTATAATTACCCATGTTAGCAGCCAAGATGCCTCTCAGCCAGAGGCACTCAGCCTTTAATAGCCAGCAAGCCACTTTGAATAGGGTTGGAAACACTTTTAAATCCTTTGGGGTTATTAGGGATAATTAAAAGTGGTTGAAAGTATATAATATCATTTATCAAAGCACTAAAAGCTATGCCACAAGAAATATATCACAACATAGCAAATCCAATTCATATACTTCATTCATTGGTTAGGATATAACCAAATAAAATAATCTACGTAATCTAAATATATTATTTTTAGATTGTATTATATAGAATCTATGTTATTTAGGTTATATGAGATAAAACCTAAATAAAACATAGGTATATATGCATAAACACATGGACATATATATTGAAGCAATATATATGTCTATAAAATGTATAACATGTACATATAAAATAGCTAATGTTTATTTGCTTATTGCCCAAAGTTATGAAGCTAGTTGACCTTCAGGGACTCTGCCTTAACCCTCTATATCACTTAAAATATTAAGTCATTGTTGTACCATACACACACACACACACACACACACACACACACAGTCATTTCACCTGTGTAATTTCCACTGAATAGTTACAGTGCTATTGAAATAAAGTTTCCTCAAATGTTACCCCAGTGATGACAGCCTATTTTTGAAGGTAAGAGCCACTGTTTTACTTTGACTTAGATTCATAAGGAAAGCCTGCCCTGCACTGAATCACTGTCATTATTAGTGATGACTTTAGTGTTTCTCATTGTTTTAATCAGGAAAAAATAATTATGTATAAAATTTTTAAAAATTTGAATACTGTGTGATTCAATTGCCTGACAAAACCTATAGTTTCAAGATAAGTAAACAAGTGTGACTTCAATATATTAACCATTAAATTACATTTGGTTATAATTTTCAAAAGTTATAAATAAAGAGGAATCTCAGGCAATCTCCAAGCACATGTAATACATTTAGTTATGCTAAAGGGAATTATGTGTTTACTAAATAATTTAAAACTGATATGCAAAACACTTGCATGGCAACAAACAGCTCTCTCATTCATCAACCAAAACAGGGTCAACAAGGTGAACATTCTCCTCCTCCACCCGCCCACCCCTTCCTCCTCCTCTTTATTCCTTCCATCATCAATAAAGTATTTATTTGGGCTTCTTCCTCATGCTTTTTCTAGAGCTATTAAAACTTCAGAGGGCAAAACATACAACTGGATGAGAATAAATTCCTTTGGAAGTAACTGGGTATGTAGATCACTATCTCAGGTCAGTGAAGAAATATATCCTATTATTATAATTTGATTTACAGTTATAAACTCAAATATTACATAACCAAATGATAAGGTTGATCAATGGTTAATCCTTAGTGTGCTGGTATCATTGTATGATACTTCACAGGCTAAGTAGAAATTTTCCTCTTGCTGCATCTCAACAGTGTTTGAACATGTTCAGTGTGCTACAGCACACACAAAGACTGTTCTTCATCAGAAAATAGCAGGGCAATTGTGTATTAAGAGGAGAAATTAACCCAAATCATGACTCTTAAGGCACATAGTGAATGGGCTCCTACTTCTCACAACCAAACTTTCAGAAATGCTTTGTTACTGATTGCCTCATACTCCTAAATTTTACCCAATAGATATCACGTTTTCATATGCAAATATTCAGAAAGATTAAATAAATTGTTCCCACCTGAAAGTCAATGTATTTGATATCATTACTACCCTAAAACTTGGCAGAGATATACAGCTCTGAGGGATGGAAAGAGAGAGAAGAGACAGAAATGGAACAGTGGTAGGAGGGGAGGGCAGGCGATTGGTCATCCTGATTTTGGCAGGCCAGCGGAAGTCATGGGAAGACGGTGAACAAGAATTAACTGGGGGTCAGAAAGTTCTGAAAAGAAACTGTGTACTACAAAGTCATCCCAGAGACTTCCTTGTAAGCAAATAACTGTTCATTTACATATTTCTAAGACATTTGCAGGAGGAGATCCATACACACTTAAAAAAAATTAAGCAGAATGGGTTTTGTTCACTACTGTAAATATACTAAAGATACTTACAGAATCTCTACAATATCTATAGTATCACTGTACATGGCTTGCTTTATATTTGGACAGGAAATATGTGTATATTCTTTTGAATTATTGAAAATAATCACTGAAAAAGCTTACTTAGAACTCTTTCTGTTGGGAGTTTTGTTACATTGAGTGGACTCAGTGGGGCAGCATTTTGCTAAAAGGGAAACCGCTCTTTTGAAGAATATGCAAACAACCTAAATGTCCATTGATGGATGGATAAGGAAGATGTTGTATGTATACACACACACACACACACACACACACACACACACAAAATGCACACAGTGAAATATTATGCAGCCATAAAAAGGATGAGGTTGTGCCATTTGTGACAATGTGGATGGACCCAGAGGGTATTAAGCTAAGTAAAACAAGTCAGAATGAGAAAGAAAAATATCATATGATTTCACTCATATACAGAAACTAAAATAACAAATGAATACACAAACAAACCAAAAGCAGAATCAGACCAATAAATACAGAGAACAAACTGATGGTTATCAGAGGCGAGTAAAGTGGTGAGATGGGCAAAATGAGCGAAGAGGAGTGAGAGATATAGGTTTCCAGGTATGGAATGAATAAATCAGAGGAATAAAATGCACAACAAAGAATATAGTCAGTAATATTCAACAGTCAATATACAGTCAAAGTATGGTGAGATAGATGGTAGCTACACTTATACTGAGCACAGCATAATGTATAAACTTGTTGAATCACTATATTGTACATGTGAAACTAACGTAACATTGTGTGTCAACTATACTCAAATGAAGAATTTTTTTTTAAAAAAGAAAGGAACCAAGCATGTAAGGAAGCACATATGAGTTAGAAACTTCCAGACAACACTCATCTTAGAAGATACTATTTTCACTTTCATGAAGCCATAGTGTTTTGTAACCCTTTGCAAATGAAAAAACAAAACAAAACTAAATGAAAACAAATAAAAAAACTTAGAGGAGGCAGAATAAAAGGGCCAAGTGCATTACAGTCCTAACAGTAACTGTTACATGTTTGTGTGTGTGTGTGTGTGTGTGTGTGTTATAAATGCAAATAGAAAGAATAGTCTGCCGGAACCAAACAAATATAACAGGGAATCTTTCTGAGAAAGTCTTATAACTTTAAAGACTAAATTTTTGTCAGTGGCATAAATAATCTGGATGATGTACGGGATAGTATGAGGTGTCCACTCTTCAGAACTGAGGCACTCATTCTCCCTGCTCTTGGAAGTGTTACCTGATGGCAGCTTACAGCAGAGACCCTCCCCAGGAATTATCCCCAAAGGGAAATACTTCACCTAATTTTATAACTAGGGCATCCAATGACTGATCAGTGCACTGTTAGGACAACAGTGAAGGGCCATCCCAGCTCCAGAGCTCCTCAAGGGTGATAAGGCTTCTCTAATGAATGCACTGTAGTTTAACTTCTCCCTTTGACCCTCTGGGCTACCTTCACACCACTTCAAATGTTGATTCGGAGGGCTTTTCTCAGTCAACCTCCTGCCAGCAAAATTACATTTCAGAATCAGTTTCTAGGAAATGTAATCTAACACGTGTGCCTTGAAACTGGCCTATGGCCACCAATGTTAAGACATATCTAGTGAACTGGTGGCCATGCATCAACAGACATCCATGTGGATGAGGATCTGAAACCCTAAGAGAGAATTCAATGTGAGGTTAGAGACAACTGTAGAGGCAACTTGATCCAGTAACAACTTCACAAGAGTCAAGGAAGAGGAGCAATTCTAAATAATCCGTAGTATCATTTACTCTCCTACCCCTTTATCAGAAGTGGAAAACATGGCAGCAGGACCGTCTTGGATGCTAAGTGGACTGAGACATGATCATAATTTATGGATATACCTATGCACAGCAGAAGGAAAGACAAAAGCAGGGGGAGCAGAAATTAACCACGCATACTACATTGTAAAAGACCAAACATTTTAATGAAAATGTGTGTGCACTGCCTCTAGACTCTAAGAAACTTTGAGGGACTGAGACAGAAATTCTGAGGGATTGAGTACAAGTGGACAGAATGTCTACTTTCATAGGTTGGCTCAAAGCCAATGAAACCTGGGTTATATGAACAAGTGACAAGGTTAGAATAGACTGGCTTGGAAGAGAGGAACAGACTACCTGAGTCAAAGAACATTATCTACCATGGACAATTAAAAAAAAGAATCTGGGCAAAATGATAATTTTATCTCTTTTGATTGAAAGCCTTAGTGACATCTTCTTAAGAATTAACATAGTTTCACAGTTATCCTATAATAACAAAGCTCAGCATGGGTGGTCAATTTGTTCATTCTATGCATGCACTTCTGTACTGAACAGAGTAGGGAGGCAGGATGGTAGAATGGTTAAGCGCATGAACTCTGAAGTCAAACTGATCGGGTTTGTATCTAAGACCTGCTAGTAATTCTTATGGCTGCTTTGTGGACCAAAAGTATCAAAACTCTCAAGCACTCAGAATGCTGAATTTACATAGTGAGTGTAGCAATGACTTGCTGCCTGGCTGTGAGAAGCCTGGTCAACAGGCAACATTCAACTAGCAGCCCCTGCAAGGTCACCCTCAGCTGCTGTGAGCGGCCTTGTCTGAAGCTATTCTCTTCCCTGGGGCAGCCCATGCCCAATAACTGAGGGAGGCAGGGGTGTAAAGGTCCTGCCTTTTCAATCCATAGTGGGACACTCTGATGGGCACTGGTTAGTGCCCTACTATGTTGGCCAAGACTGAGGCTTTGTTAGGCCTGCATCCAGATCAGCTTCTCCCTCTGTCCAATCCTGCCTTCTTCCTCTTCCTTTCATAGGTTATTGATTCCCAGTAACTGTCTTGGCCCTCTCCCCTGATATGTAAGCATCTGTTTCAGGAGAACCCAAGCAACAGTGCGTAAAACCCTTGTCATACAAATTCACCAATTTATATATAAATGCCCTTATAAACCTAATGTCAATATGGAGAATTATTATATAAAATATTAACTTTGTTAATAAAGGTAAGCATCTAAAGAATAATGGATAAAGGCATGTTTATAGCTTTATGAGGACATAACACATTTGAAATAAATGAAAGTACTATTAGAAGACTAGATATTCAAAATTTGCAAATTTTTACTTGGAAAGCTTCTAGAACCATTACCGTGCCACCAAAATAAATTATTTATTAATTCAATTAACCAGTATCTACTGAGTACTAACTACCTACTAGCTCCTGTGTTAGACATGGTATATAATAAAGCTGAAATGAGTCCTGCCACCATGTTGGTCTGGTGGGGGAAAAAAATGATATCCAGACAATAGGAAAAGAGAGCCTTTGGAGACAACTAGCACCCCCATAATTTTGAGTTGCTTTGTGGGAGTCTCTAGTCTGGTCTTGTACCACAGAGACTGCAGGGCAATCTGCAGGGCTCAACCACTGGGAATCTGTGATGGAAAAGAGGGAGGGGCTTGCAACAACTAGCACATGGATCTTGGCAGATCCAGTTCACACCCACAGTACCCAAGTAGTAATCCCAACTGCAGCTCTCTGCATTAGCAAAACCAAGTCAATAGTACACTCTGACCAGGAAACTAGCTGGGGTGCAGATCTGCCTAATGTGAGTCCTCTATTGAGGAGTTTGGCAGCCCTAGAGCTTGTTTGCCCATGACCAGGCAGGCAACTGAGTCACAGACCCACCCACTGGGAAGAGTGTCTCCTGGACTACTATGTATGACCAGAATGCCTGGTAAGAGCACTGGGAAGCTATTTAGCCCAGCAAAGCTCAAGCTGAGATATGGGCTGGTGGAGGTGATTATCTCCCAGAGCAAAACCAGCACATGTGTGGAGGGTCCCCCTGGTACATACAAGCAGGGTTATTAATTTACACCCAAGGCTGAGAGTAGCTCCCAGCACCTGCAAAGCCTACTAGAAAAATTGGGGGAGTTACCTGGAGTGACAACTACATCTCAATCCAAGTGAGGTGAAACAGCCCCACACCTGTGATTCCTGGGTTGCATCTAACCAGAAAGTATGGCAAGAACCCTGGAAGCTGTACAACCAGCAACATGGGGAATAGAGAGGTAGGCAAGAAGAGCTGTTCCCACAGAGCAAAGCCAGTGGTCTGTTCAGCCAGTGGTCTGTTCAGCCAGGGACCTTGGGGCACAGCTGGGCTTGAGATATGACAACAAAGAGACTTACCAGTTTTAGAGCTGCTTTTCCCTGATGCACCCAGGCAGAGACACTAATTCATAGCCCAGCCCATTGCTAAACATACAAAATCAGCGAACCTGACCACAGCACATAGTAAGCAGCATATTCCAACCAAGAGCTCTGTTTACCGTCACACTTGAAAAGAGGGCATGGCTTGTTGTGTACCAATGGATCCATCGGGCCAGGAATTCAGTATAGAGTCTTGCAGGATTCAATTACCCAAACAAGTTGTACTGGTGCTGAGTGCCATCTTGCTGCTTTGCCAGGGCAAGAAAGCCAATTCATAGCCCTATTACTGAAAAGTAACCATTCCTGACCATCTAGGAAACCTGACCACAGAATCCAGGCAAATGTGTAGCACATCCTATACCCTCACGTGGGTAGGGAACCAAGCCAACAGTCCAATAAAACTGTTCTCAGCCAGCAACAGAACTCCCACCCTGATTTCAGAGCTCAAATAGTTCCTTGCTCCCAAATGAACCATAGTAGCAGGCTCTACCTGCCCAAAGATATTACCATCACATAACCAGTAACCCAAATTGAGCTGACTGGTGAAAATCTGTCTCAGCCAAAGCAAACCTATAAAGTCTGGAAGAGGAGCCTGATTACTGAAATGCACAGAAACCAACATAAGGAATCAAGAATAAGTAAAACAAAATCAAATAAATAATACACCACCAAAGAAACTAATAAAGCTCCAATAATGGAATCTAAAGAAAGAGAGATCTATGAACTATCAAAGGATTCAGAACAATCTTCCAAAGGAAGTTTAGTAAACTACAATAGCACAGAGACACAAAACTAAATAAAATTAGAAAAAAAATGCATGAACAAAATGAGATGTCTGAAAAAGAAATAAAAGCCATCAAAAAGAAAGAAGAAAGAAAACCAAACCAAAACAGAAACCCAAGACTTGAAAAATGCAAAAACTGAATTGAAGAATTCAAAAGAAGTTTTCAAAAGCAGACTTGATCATTCAGCAGAAGCACACAAGGAATATTTTCTAGGATAAACCATATATTAGGCCACAAAAAAAGTCTCAGCAAATTCAAAAGTGAAATCATACCAAGTATCTTCTCTGACAACAGCTGCATGAAACTAGAAACTAATAATAAAAGGAGAACTGGAAAATTCACAAATAGAAGGAAATTAACACTCTCCCAAACAATAAAACAACAAGAGTTTCTTGAGACAAATGAAAATGGAAACACAATATTCCACAACTTAACCAAAATCAGTTTTAAAAAGGAACTTCAGAGCAATCAATTTCTACATTAAGAAACAAGAAAGATCCAGGGAGGCACCTCAGTGGTTCAGTCAGTTAAGCATCCAGCTCTTGATTTCAGCTCAGGTCATGATCTCATGGTTTGCAAGATCAAGCCCCAGGTCGGGCTCTACACTGACAGTGTAGAGCTTGCTTGGAATTCTCTCTCCATCTCTCTCCTTATGTCCCTTGTGTGTGCTTGCTCACTATCTCTCTCTCTATCAAAATAAGTATATAAACATGAAAAAATTAAAAAAAAAACAACCTGGAGAGTATTATGCTAAGTGAAATAAGTCAGTCAGAGAAAGACAGATACCATATGTTTTCACTCATATGTGGATCCTGAGACACTTAACAGAAGACCATGGGGAGGGGGAAGGGGGGAAATAGTTACAGAGAAGGAAGGAGGCAAACCATAAGAGACTCTTAAATACTGAGAACAAACTGAGGGTTGATGGGGGTTGGGGGAGAGGGGAAAGTGGGTGATGGGCATTAAGGAGGGCACCTGTTGGGATGAGCACTGGGTGTTGTATGGAAACCAATCTGACGAAAAATTATATAAAAACCAACAAACAAAAAAACAAACAAAAAGAAAGAAACAAAAAAGAGCCAAATAAAAAATCTAACTTTACACCCTAAGAAACTAGGAAAAGAAACACACAGAACTCAAAGTTAGCAGAATAAAGGAAATAATAAAGACTAAAGCAGAAACAAGTGAAATAGAGAACAGAAAACAATAAGAAAGATTAACCAAACTAAGAGTTGGTACTTCAAAAAGATAAACAAAATGGATAAACCATTAGCTAGACTAACCTGGGAAAAAAGATCCAAGTCAGCATAATAATAAATGAAAAAGAAGACATAATAACTAATACCAAAAAGATAAAAAAAAAAACAAAACTCATTACAAGGCTAGCATGACCCAATATCAAAACCAGATAAAGACAGACACACAAAAAATTACAGGCCAATATCCCTGTTAAACACAGATGCAAAAATCCTCAATGAAGCATTAGCAAACAGAATTCAAAAGTACAATAAAAGAATCATACACCATGATCAAGCAGTATTTATTCCAGGGATTCAAGGATGGCTGAATATCCACCAATCAATCAATGTGATATACCACATTGATGAAGGATAAAAAACATAAGATCATCTCAATAGAGGCAGAATAAGCATTTTACAAAATTCAACATCCATTTATGATAAAAACTCTCAACTAAGTGGGTTCAATGGAACATGGATCAACATAATAAAGGCCATATGTGACAAACCCAGAGTTAACATCATACTCAATGAAGAAAAGCTGAAAACTTTTCCTGTAAGATCAGGAACAAGACAAAGATGCCAACTCTTGCCACTTTTATTTAACATAGTATTGAAAGTCCTAGCCACGGTAATTAGGCAAGAAATAAAAGTCATCCAAAATGGAAAGGAAGATGTAAAACTGTCATTATTTACATGACTTTATATACATAAAATCCTTAAGACTCCACCAAAAATAATTAGAATAAATGAATTTAGTGAAGGTGCAAGATACAAGATCAAAATAAAGAAATGTTTTATTTCTATACACTAATAATGAATTGGCGGAAAATTAAGAAAACAATCTAATTTACAATTGTATCAAAAAGAGTAAAATAGGACAAAATTAAACCGAAGAGTAAAAGGCTTATATGCTGAAAACCCTAAGACACTGATGAAAGAAACTGGAAGATGACATAAATACATGGAAAGATATTCCATGCTCACGGATTGAAAGAGTACTGTTAAAATGTCCATACTACCCAAAGCAATCTATAGATTCAATGCAACCCCTATCAAAAGTCCAATGTCATTTTTCACAGAAATAGAACAATCTTAATATTTGTATGGAACCTTAAAAGACCCCAAATAGCTAAATCAAACTTGAGAAAGAACAAAGCTGGAGGCATCACACTCTTTAATTTTCAACTATATTAGAAAGCTATAATAATCAAAATGGCATGTTATTGGCATAAAAACAAATCTGTTCCAGATCAATGCAACAGAATCCAGAATCCAGAATCCAGAAATAAACTCATATATAGGGTTAATTAGCTTATGAGAAATGAGGCAAGAGTATACAATGAAAAAGGATAGTTTCTTCAATAAATGGTGTTGGGGAAACTGGACACGCACATGAAAAAGAACTAAACTAGACTATTATCTTGCACCATGGATAAAATTTACCTGAAAGTGGATTAAAGACTTGAATATAAGAACAAAAACCATAAAACCCCTAGAAGAAAACATAGGCAGTAAGCTTGTTAATGTAAGTGTTGGCAATGATCTGGATCTGACTTCAAAAGCAGAAATAAACAATGGGACGACATCAAATTAAAAAGCTTCTGCACAGCAAAGGGTACCATAAACAAAATGAAAAGGCAACCTACAGAATGGGAGAAAATATGTGCCAATCATATATCTGATAAGGGGTTAACATAAAAAATATATAAAGAACTCATACAACTCAACAGCAAAATTTCATACAATCCAATTAAAAAATGGGCAGAAGACCTAAATAGACAATTATTTTTGCAGGGGTCTGCAGCAACACAAACAAACACTGCTGATGGGAGTATACATTAGTAAAATTAATTTAGATAGCATTTTGGGTATACCCAAAAAGCATATATGCATACTCTATGATCCAGTGATTTTTGTTCTGGGTATATACCACTAAACACTTGTAAACATGTATCAGACAGATATGCAAGAAAATTCATAAAAAACAAAAGCAATCACCAACTGCCTGCCTATCTATAAATGCAATACTGATTATATAAATTGGGTATAGTCATAAAATGGAATATTATATAACAATATACAAGAGGATTTTCAGAAAAAAACAAAATATGATTGTAATTTCAGAAACAAAATTTTGAATGTAAAAGTTTTCAAATAATTCATAGAGTTAATATTTAATTTATATAAAGATCCCAAACATGCAAAATTAAACAATATATTTTGGGGATTCAAATATATTCATATATATATGTTAAACCTCTACAAAAGGGCAAGGGATGGTAAAAAATAAATTTATGTTAGTGGTTTCTTTTGAAGCTGGAGGAAAAGTGAAAGTGATATGGAAGTTGCCAAAGGGGATTACAACATTAATGGTAATGTTGTATCTTTTTAAAGAGTGGATGGATGTGTGAATGTTTACATTATTGCTAATCTTGAAAACTTGCTATATTTAATATACATGTTATAGATATTAAATGTTTACAAAATCTTTAGTATTTATATTTAACTTTAGTTTTAGTAGTAATAACTATAAACAAGTTTATAAATTATATTAAAACCTAGAAATTATTTCATGACATATTAAAATGTATAAGCAGAAAAAATGCATAAGCAGAA
This sequence comes from Panthera uncia, assembly GCF_023721935.1. Classification (NCBI taxonomy): domain Eukaryota; kingdom Metazoa; phylum Chordata; class Mammalia; order Carnivora; family Felidae; genus Panthera; species Panthera uncia. The sequence continues at coordinate 22,486,350 of NC_064817.1, read as the reverse complement.
ATATGTAACTTTAAATATGAAGTTTAATTTGCAATTAATATTTACTTTTTATAAATAGTTGGATATGATTAATATGTAATAAAAGTTTAAAAGACAAATAGTACAAAAGAAACACCAATAGGAACTCAAGGCAAAATTTTCTATAAGAAATTAATGGCCCAGTTAGGAAATAAACTAAAATTTTCCATGAGTTTAAGTATTTGATGAAGTAAAAGGAAAGAAATCCATTTGCTCTTGATACTAGAAACATCCTTTTGAGTCTTAATAGTTCGTGCTAGGAAAGAGAAATGGGAGCTTTCACATTTCCTATGGAGAGAAAGCACAGAAGATTTTACAATGATTGTAGGATAGAATATAGATGCAAATACCATTACCAGTATAAAAGTATAGCTGATAAATTTGGGAGATGGAAGCAAGGAGGAAAGCTGAATGAAAACTTTAGTGGTTTAATATCATTATCCCATCAAGTTGGGACTCAAGAGATACTGTGAAATTGTGATGAAGAAATAAAATAATAAAGTATATACAATTCAGAAAGTCAACATCAAAAATTAAAATGGAATGGAAGTGTTAGTATTTAAGTGAGCTAAATACTTGTCTCTTTTACATTACAGTGACAGTTTAAGAATACAGGTAGCAGCATACTGTATGAATATGGAGGTTTCCACCAGAGCAAAAATACTGAAAATAGCTTAACTTTGGAGAATGGGACTTAAAAGGTTAAAAGCAGGGGATTCTTGTTTGTTACTGTGTGTTTGTATTCTTCAGATTAAAATGGTAACAAAACACAACCTTTCTTATATCCCGATGTCCTATAAATCCACAGCCTTATCCAATTCCCATGTACTTCACTTTCAAATATTCTTTTTTTTTTTTTTTTACGTTTATTTATTTTTGAGACAGAGAGAGACAGAGCATGAACGGGGGAGGGTCAGAGAGAGGGAGACACAGAATCTGAAACAGGATCCAGGCTCCGAGCTGTCAGCACAGAGCCCGACTCGGGGCTTGAACTCACGAACCGTGAGATCATGACCTGAGCCGAAGTCAGACGCTTAACCGACTGAGCCACCCAGGCGCCCCTTCACTTTCAAATATTCTTAAAGGGAACATCCAAATCTTGTGTTTACACTTATTCACTGACTTGCTCTCTAACTTCTGAGGAAACTGTTCTCATATAGCTTACAATCAAGCTCTAAACACTGCATCCAAAAGTCCCCAGTCTTCAAATGATTTTCTATTTGCACATTTTCTCATTATTCAGGGTTGTATTTCTTTGATTCAGGGCACTTATTTTTCCCGATTTTTCTCTCTTGTCACTCTTACAATTCTTTTCACTGCTTCTTCTTCCCATCTCCACCTCAGTATTCTTCCAGGGTCATCATTTACCCTTCTTTTCATTGTACCCCTTGACCTCAGCTCTCTCATTTTCTTTCATTTATTCCTTATTCTCCATTCTCAAGTAGATATTTGTATCTTGCTATTTCTTCTAGAAAAGGGCCTATGTTTCCAATATACTCAACATACCTAAAATCAAGCTAATTATTCTTTTTAAATAAGTCTGTTTTTTTCTATTTATGTTTTACCTTCATTTAAGGCATCATTATGCTCTCACTCACCAAAGCCAAAATCCCTGAGTCATCTCTGTTACTTTCCTTCATTACACACATTTGATGATCCCCAAGTCAACTCATTCATAACTGAGATGGCTTTTTTCCCTGATTCTGAGACTTTTGCTCTCCAATGCTACTGAGAGGAAATTTAAGATAGGGAGTGACACATTTCCACTGCATTGACCCAAGTGGAGATTTTCACTGACTTTTATCAGTATAATTTGATTGGAATTGTTGGGACAGGAAAGTTATTGAAATATGAATGTTAGGTAATGAACTAAAGTCACAAGCACAGAAAAGCAAAAAAAAAAAAATTCATTAGCTAACAGGAAGGACCCAGTAAATGTTGTAAGACTACACAGAGAAGATGGTAAGGTTGCTCAGAAAATGGGACGTCACAACATTAAAGCAGTGTTGGTGAATCTAAAATCATGTTCTACAAAAATTTTGCTGACAAGTTTTACTATGTTCCACTGCCTCTACTTGATTAGCTATCTCACAATATATGCCTTTGGTTATATTAGAGGCCAGAAACATGGCATAGCTGAGTTAGGTAAATCTGCTACCTCACTTAGAAAATTTCTGTAAACCACATGCTGTACAAGATGGTGAACTACTTATGATTGGCACATATCTGGCACTCAATAAATATCAAAAGAACAAATAATGAATGCCATTTTGATGAAGAACTGGAAGTGTTAGTTTGGTATTTCATAGAAATTTAGACTTAACCTACTGAATGTTACTGTTTCTTGAGCCTGTTCCCTTCTTGGCTCCAACACTTACTTGGCTAAAGGTCATAGGCTATTTCTGTTTTCCTCCTGTCCTTTCTTGGATGCCAAAATGATGCAGTATTTTGGCACATCTGCTACCTTAAATCTTCTGTTCACAATCATAAACCAGAATCAAAGTAAGAAACATGGATAAAAGAAAGAAAATTAAATTCATTTGGGATTCTTCATTTGAGTAATGGACCAGATTCAACCACTGCAGTACAGTATGATGAAACTCTCACAGAAATTTATGGAAATTCTGAGGATGGCTTATCACCTCTCAAAGATTGGCCACCAAGCCAAAAAGACTGAACCCCTGCTCTTCAGTTGCCATTTAAGAAAGAAATGCTAGTCAAATCACTTCTTTTTTCCCAGGGTGCAATCAATTAACATGCTGTGTTTCCTTTATATATTCACTTTTAACTCGGCAAATCTTCAGCTCACATGCTCAAGTTTAAGATGGGTAAGAGTTGAAATAAAGGATATTTAACATCCTTCAAAGTACACTCCAATGATCACCACATATATTAGGCATCTCTTCACACTTGAATTAAATGCAATATGGTATTTTTATAGCTTTCATATTTTCCACAGATGTCCGATAGTTTGTAAATGTTCAATACTTTATGTACTCTTAGCTGACTCCGCAGCTAACTGATGATGGTGAAGATCATCAGGAAGTGGGATGCCTTAAGGTCCTTTTTTATTCTGTCACATTTAGTCACAATTTCCCCTTAAAATTCAGTACCAAAGATACTCACCATTTTATGTTCAAAATTCAAAACTCACAAAAATACAGAATTTGGTCCCATCTCAGAGAAGGAAAGCCATAAATATTATACAAGCTAGATACAGCTGCTCTTATGCCTCCCCAATATTCTCCCTTCAAATACACTGCAACTGAATGATAATGTCTCTGTGACTAAAAAGTAAATAATAGGTGCAGAATGGTGATTCCCTCTCTGGACCGCATGTTTACTTAAAAAATAAACAAGTCACAGGCCAGCAGTTATGTTCTATAGCTTGCTGAATGAGTTTTCCTTAGGAAGATAAAATATAACCACTGACTCCACCAGTTGGCAGTCAGCCATAACAAGTGACTGCAGCCCTGATCACAGTAACAGAGAGACTTACATGTAGTGTTGCATGAAATTTGTTGACCTGCAGAATGCCGGCAATGCTTACCACCTTCTTTCCTGCCACGGGCTGGGGCTGACAGCCATCTTATGCCTCAACAGCAATCATCTCTGTTTCTAAACTTAAAACCATAATCAAAATGCTTATATAGAGGAGGGAGCCAAGAAGGCAGAACAGCATGGAAGTTTTTTGTGTGTCGTGCGTCCATGAAATACAATCAGACCAACACTAAACCATCCTGCACACCTAGAAAACTGATCTGAGGGTTAACACAACAATCTGCACAACATGAACCACAGAACTCAGCGGGTATGTGGCGTGGAGAGGTGAACTTGAGAGAGAAGCCACGGTGGGCAGGGAGCCGCTTTTGCGGGTGGAGAAAGGATGGAGACAGGGTTGGGGGGAGAATACGGGAAAAGCACCCCTGCGAAAAGGCAGCTGGAGAGAAAGTGGAAAATTGGAAACAGCCACAGGGACTGAACTAAAAAGGGAGAAAGGAGAAAGGAGAAAGGAGAGGCTTTAAATTCCATTAAGACTGTAAACAGGGGGAGTGCAGAGTCTGCAACTCTGCAGGTCGATACCTGGCAGTGCACTGGTGGGAAGGGCGAATCCCCAGGAGCAGAGTGGGGTCCAGGAGGTTCTCAGGCCACATAGGGAGAAATGGTTCCACTGCTGGAAGGACATTTGGTAGAGTCTGTGAGGCAACCTGGGCCCAGCAGACCCCAGAGAATGGCCACATTTGCTGGTGCTGGAACAAGGTCGTTAAGAGTGAAGACTGGTGCCAGATGTGTGTTGTGATTTTTCATAATCCCTGAAATACTGCTGCTACACTATCTCGTGCACTTTTCCTGGGGTGGGCTGGCACCTGGCCGCAGTCTCTGGGCTTTGGCAGCAGCATGGTCACACGAACTTTCCTGGGTGTGGCTGGCATTTGGCCATTGCTCGGTGAGACCCTCCGCAGAGGGGTACAACGGGTCAAAGCTGCAGTCCCTCAGAAGTAAGGGGCTGGGGAAAATGGCCGCATCTGACACAAAACTTGGGAGAGAGGTACTGCCTGGGGTTTGGTCATGGACAGTGTAAAAGCAGGGAGAGGACAAAAGCTGAAGACAAAGGAAGGGTGTGCGATTGCTCACTGGGGAGAACAGAGTTCTGATACTAGAGACTGGGTAGCTGGGTGACGCCATTTTCACTGCTCCCACACATGCACATATGCACCTACAAGCAACACAACAATCCACCCCAGTAGGCTAGCAGCAGCATCGGGTGAAGAGCCATTACACTAAGCCCCGCCCAACTGGGCCAACCTCGCTCTTCAAGAACAGAAGTCTCAAAACCTGCTTAGTTTATGGATTATAAAGGACTTCATAGTCTGACTTCTAGTAGAAAACGCAATTTCAGTTTGTATTTCAGTCTGTTAGCAGGTCCATCTATTCAATTTTCTTTCTTTTTCTGTTTTCTCTTTTTCATTTCTTGAATGCAGAAAGAGAAAAAATTCATGTTTATTAAAAACATTTTTATTTTTTTAGTATATTTTTTACTTTTGTGTAATTTGTTTCAAATTCTATTTTACTTCCATTATTTTATTTTAGTCTACTTCAGTATATTCATTTCTTCAAATTTTCAAACTATTTCCTCTTTTTTTCCTTTTTTCTCTTTTTCTTTTTCTTGAATACAGAAAGAGAAAAATTCATTTTTATTTTTAATTTTTATTATAAATATTTTTCTTCAATTTTTTCTACTATATTTTTTACTTTTGTGTACATTTTCTCAAATTCTAGTTTACTTCCATCATTTCATTTTAGTCTACTTCAGTGTATTCATTTTTTCAAATTTTCAAATGATTTCCTTTTTTTTCTTCTTTCCCCTTTTTTCTCTAATCTATCAAGCCACTTTCTTTTTTTTTTTTTTTTTTTTAATTTTTTTTTCAACGTTTTTTATTTATTTTTTGGGACAGAGAGAGACAGAGCATGAACGGGGGAGGGGCAGAGAGAGAGGGAGACACAGAATCGGAAACAGGCTCCAGGCTCTGAGCCATCAGCCCAGAGCCTGACGCGGGGCTCGAACTCACGGACCGCGAGATCGTGACCTGGCTGAAGTCGGACGCTTAACCGACTGCGCCACCCAGGCGCCCCTATCAAGCCACTTTCAACACCGAGACCAAAATGCAACTAGGATCTAGCATCATTTATTCAACTTTTGTGTTTTTTTTAATTTTAATATTTTAAAATTTTTAACTTAATTCTCATTTTTTCTACCTCATCAATTCCTTTTCTTCCTTCAAAATGAAGAAACGAAGGAATTCACCCCAAAAGAAAGAGCAGGAGGAAACGACAGCCAGGGACTTAACCAACACAGATACAAGCAAGATGTCTGAACCAGCATTTGGACTCAGGATAATAAGAATACTAGCTGGAGTTGAAAATAGATTAGAATCCCTTTCTACGGAGATGAAAGAAGTAAAAACTAGTCAGGATGAAATAAAAAATGCTATAACTGAGCTGCAATCACGAATGGATGCCGCAGCGGCAAAGATGGCTGAAGCAGAACAGAGAATCAGCAATATAGAGGACAAATTTATAGAGAATAACAAAGCAGAAAAAAAGAGGGAGATTAAGGCAACAGAGCATGATTTAAGAATTAGAGAAATCAGTGACTCATTAAAAATGAACAATATCAGAATCATAGGCATCCCAGAAGAGGAAGAGAGGGAGACAGGGGTAGAAGGGTTGTGTGAGCAAATCATAGCAGAAAAGTGTCCTAACCTTGGGAAAGACACAGACATCAAAATCCAGGAAGCACAGAGGACTCCCACTAGATTCAACAAAAACAGACCATCAACATGGCATATCATAGTCAAATTCACAAAATACTCAGGCAAGGAGAGAATCATAAAAGCAGCCAGGGAAAAAAAGTCTTTAACATACAAGGAAAGACAGATCAGGTTTGCAGCAGACGTATCCACAGAAACTTGGCAGGCCAGAAAGGAGTGGCAGGATATATTCAATGTGCTGAATCAGAAAAATATGCAGCCAAGAATTCTTTATCCAACAAGGCTGTCATTCAAAATAGAAGGAGAGATAAAAAGTTTCTCAGACAAACAAAAATTAAAGGAGTTTGTGACCACTAAACCAGCCCAGCAAGAAATTTTAAGGGGGACACTCTGAGGGGGAAAAAAGATGAATGAATGAATGAATAAATAAATACATAAATACCAAAAGTAACAAAGATTAGAAAGGACCAGAGAACACCATCAGAAACTCCAACTCTACCAGCAATATAATGGCAATAAATTCCTATCTTTCAGTCCACTCTAAATGTCAATGGACTCAATGCACCAATCAAAAGACACAGGCTAACTGAATGGATAAGAAAACAAGATCCATCTACATTCTGTTTACAAGAGACCCATTTTAGACCTGAAGACACCTTCAGATTGAAAGTAAGTGGATGGAGAACCATCTATCATGCTAATGGTCAACAAAAGAAAGCCGGAGTAGTCATAACAATCTAGACTTTAAAATAAAGACTGTATCAAGAGATGCAGAAGGGCATTATATCATAATTTAGGGATCTATCCACCAAGAAGACCTAACAATTGTAAACATCTATATGCCAAATGTGAAAGCACCCAAATATATAAATCAATGAATCACAAACATAAAGAAACTCATTGGTAGTAATACCATAATAGTAGGAGACTTCAACACCCCACTCACAGCAATGGACAGATATCTAATCAGAAAATCAACAAGGAAACAATGGTTTTAAATGACACACTGGACCAGATGGACTTAACAGATATATTCAGAACATTTCATCCTAAAGCAGCAGAATATACATTCTTCTTCAGTGCACATGGAACGTTCTCCAGAATAGACCACATACTGGGACATAAATCAGCCCTCAGAAAGTACAAAAAGATCGAGATCATACCGTGCATATTTTCGGACCACAATGCTATGAAACTCGAAATCAACCACCAGAAAAAATTTCGAAAGGTAACAAATACTTGGAGACTGAAGAACATCCTACTAAAGAATAAATGGGCTAACCAAGAAGTTAAAGAGGAAATTAAAAAGTATAAGGAAGTCAGTGAAAATGATAACACCACAACCCAAAACCTCTGGGATGCAGCAAAGGCAGTAAAAAGAGGAAAGTATATAGCAATCCAGGCTTTCCTAAAGAACGAAGAAATATCTCAGATATACAACCTAACCTTACGCCTTAAGGAGCTGGAAAAAGAACAGCAAATAAAACCTGAAACCAGCAGAAGACAGGAAATAATAAAGATCAGAGCAGAAAATAATGCTACCAAAACAAACAAACAAACAAACAAACAGTAGAAAAGATCAATGAAACCAGAAACTGCTTCTTGGAAAGAATTAGCAAAATTGATCAAAACAGTAGCCAATTTGATCAAAAAGAAAAAGGACCCAAATAAAAAAAATCAAGAATGAAAGAGGAAAGATCACAAGCAACACAGCAGAAATAAAAACAATAATAAGAGAATATTATGAGCAATTATATGCCAATAAAATGGGCAATCTGGAAGAAATGGACAAATTCCTAGAAACATATACACTACTAAAAGTGAAACAGGAAGAAATAGAAAATTTGAACAGATGCATAACCAGTAAGGAAATTGAATTAGTAATCAAAAATCTGCCAAAAAACAAGAGTCCAGGGCCAGATGGCTTTCCAAGGGAATTCTCCTAAACATTTAAGGAAGAGTTAACACCTATTATCTTGAAACTGTTCCAAAAAATAAAAATGGAGGGAAAACTTCCCAACTTACCCTATGAAGCCAACATTACCTTGATTCCAAAACAAGACAGAGATCCCACTAAAAAGGAGAACTATAGGCCAATTTCCCTGATGAATATGGATGCAAAAATCTTCAACAAGATATTAGCCAACCGGATCCAATAATACATTAAAAAAAATTCACCACAACCAAGCGGGATTTATACCTGGGATGCAGGACTGGTTCAATATCCACAAAACAATTAACCTGATTCATCACATCGATAAAAGAAAGGAGAAAAACCACAAGATCCTCTCAATAGATGTAGAGAAAGCATTTGACAAAATACAGCATCATTTTCTTGATAAAAACCCTCAAGAAAGAAGGGAGAGAAGAAGGATCATACCTCGAGATCATAAAAGCCATATATGAACAACCCAATGCTAATATCATCCTCAATGGGGAAAAACTGAGAGCTTTCCCCCTAAGGTGAGGAACAAGACATGGATGTCCACTCTCGCAACTGTTACTCAGCATAGTATTGGAAGTCTTAGCCTCTGCAATCAGACAACACAAAGAAACAAAAGGCATCCAAATAGGCCAGGAGGAGGTCAAACTTTCACCCTTCTCAGATGACATGATACTCTATATGGAAAAACCTAAAGATTCCACCAAAAAAACCCTCCTAGAACTGATTCCTGAATTCAGCAAAGTTGCAGGATATAAAATCAATGCACAGAAATCTGCTGCAATCCTATACACCAACAATGAAGCGACGGAAAGAGAAATCAAGGCATCGATCCCATTTACAATTGCACCAAAAACCATAAAATACCTAGGAATAAATCTAAGCAAAGAGGTGAAAAATCTATACACTGAAAATTATAGAAAGCTTATGAGAGAAATGGAAGAAGACACAAAAATGGAAAAAGATTTCATGCTCCTGGATAGGAAGAACAAATATTGTTAACATGTCAATACTACCCAAAGAAATCTACAAAATCAATGCAATCCCTATCAAAATAACACCAGCATTCTTCACAGAGATAGAACAAATAATCCTAAAATTTGTATGGAACCAGAAAAGACACCGAATAGCCAAAGCAATCTTGAAAAAGAAAATGAAAGCAGGAGGCATCACAAACGCAGACTTCAAGCTATACTATAAAGCTGTAATCATCAAGACAATATGGTACTGACACAAGAACACACACTCAGATCTATGGAACAGAATAGAGAACCCAGAAATGGACCCACAAACGTATGGCCAACTCATCTTTGACAAAGCAGGAAAGAATATCCAATGGAATAAAGACACTCTCTTCAGCAAGTGGTGCTGGGAAAACTGGACAGTGACATGCAGATGAATGAACCTGGACCACTTTCTTACACTATACACAATAATAAACTCAAAATGGATGAAAGACCTAAATGTAAGACAGGAAGCCATCAAAATCCTTGAGGAGAAAGCAGGCAAAAACTTCTTTGATCTTGGATGCAGCAACTTCTTACTCAACACGTCTCCAAAGGCAAGGGAAACAAAAGCAAAAAAGAACTACTGGGATCTCATCAAAATAAAAAGCTTCTGCACAGCGAAGCAAACAATCAGCAAAACTAAAAGGCAACCAACAGAATGGGAGAAGATATCTGCAAACTACATATCAGATAAAGGGTTAGTATCCAAAATCTATAAAGAACTTATCAAATTCAACACCTAAAAACCAAATAATCCACTGAAGAAATGGGCAAAAGACATGACTAGACACTTCTCCAAAGAAGACATCCAGATGGCCAACAGACACATGAAAAAATGCTCAACATCACTCATCATCAGGGAAATACAAATCAAAACCACAACGAGATACCACCTTACACCTGTCAGAATGGCTAACATGAACAACTCAGGCAACAACAGATATTGGCAAGGCTGTGGAGAACGAGGATCTCTTTTGCATTATTGGTGTCAATGCAAGCTGGTGCAGCCACTCTGGAAAACAGTATGGAGGTTCCTCAAAAAATTAAAAATAGAACTCCCCTACGACCCAACAATGGCACTACTAGATATTTATCCAAGGGATACAGGTGTGCTGTTTCGAAGGGACACATGCACCCCAATGTTTATAGCAGCACTATCCACAAGAGCCAAAGTATGGAAAGAGCCCAAATATCCATCGATGAATGAATGGATAAAGAAGATGTGGTGTATATATATATATATATATATATATACATATATACACACACACACACACACACACACACACACACTAGAGTATTCCTTGGCAATCAAAAAGAATGAAATCTTGCCATCTGCAACTACGTGGATGGAAATGGAGGGTATTATGCCAAGTGAAATTAGTCAGAGAAAGACAAATATCATATGACTGCACTCATATGAGGACTTTAAGTGACAAAACAGATGAACATAAGGAAAGGGAAACAAAAACAATATAAAAACAGGGAGGGGGACAAAATAGAAGAGACTTATAAATATGGAGAACAAATTGAGGGGTTGTGGGAGGGGGGATGGGCTAAATTGGTGAGGGGCATTAAGGAATCTACTCCTGAAACCATTGTTGCACTATATGCCAACTAATTTGGATGCAAATTTAAAAAAAGTAAATTAAAAAATGCTTATATATAATTTTTTAATCAGCAAAAACACTACAAAATTTCATGGCTCTAAATGACATATTGAATATATATTTATATTTTATTAAACTCAAAACTTTTCTTTCCAATCAAAATAACAACAATTTAATGTGAATCTGAGGGGGATTACTACATAAATCCTGTACGTGCATAGATTGTGTATGTATGTTTTGCTTTAACACCAAATATTGAACTTTTACTTCTAGTTGTGTGTATATATATATATATATATAATATGGTTCTAAAATGTGGTTATTTTACTTTCCTTCTGACCATATTAAAAGTCCTCTAAGAAGATAAAAGCCATTTCAACTTAACTATAAAATAATAATCAAATAGGGAAATACAAGGTAAAGGGGGAGCCAGAACTCTCAGTGTGCAAATATGTGTAAATTAGTATTATTTACTTCAAAATGAAAAAGATAGGACACATAAATTTAGAAATGAGAATGTTAGTGATTCTTTTAAAGAAATGAAGATTATACATACAAAAAAATGAGAAAATTACTACTTTTATTTCATTGTCAATTAAAAATAAGATAATTTTTAAAAAGTTAAAGTCTTATAAGCAATATATTTCCTTCACTCTACATAAACGGTGTTCCCACCTATGTAGAATAATACGTAACAAGAGTAGAGAGAGGTCTTCATAGAAAGTAGAAAATGGAAGCTCTGGCTCTTGTGATATAACAACATAATAACAAGACAAATGATATATTGAATTTACTTATGTGAATATCCAGATGCAATATATTCATATATAACTATTATTTATAAAAGTATAAATTCAAATTCACTCACAACCACACTTCAAATATTCAATATATTCAAAAAAGCTTACTATCAATGAATTTCAAGTTTAGTCCTTGGGCTTCATTTATTGGCTCTTCATGTATTAAAATATCATCAAGTGTTTGTTATATGCCAGATGGTACACTTACTGAAAATATCCAGATAAATAAGATGTGGCTTTTACTGGAGTGCCTGGGTGGCTCAGTCTGTTAAGCATTCAACTTCAGCTCAGGTCATGATCTCATGGTCTGTGAGTTCGAGCCCTGCATCGGGGGTCTGTGCTGACAGCTCAGAGCCTGGAGCCTGCTTCGCATTCTGTGTCTCCCTCTCTCTCTGACCCTTCCCCGCTCATGCTCTGTCTCTCTCTGTCTCTGAAAAATGAATGAACCTTAAAAAAAAAAAAAAAAGATATGGCTCCTACCACTACTAAGGTTAGAGTTGGCATTAGGAATGAAATATGATGATGCCAATCACTTTAATCCTTGAAAACACTCAAATGATAAAAGAAGCATTTTGTTCAGGCATTCATGTTTGGGGAATCAAAACAACTACATTTCTTGGAGTGAGCCATTCTTTTCTCTAGATTCCAATTATTTTTATTCAAGGAAAACTAAAACTGAGTCATTTTTCTACTTCACCAGAACCCATTTCCTTACTTTTTCCAGAAAATATCCAGTCATCCTTCCCTTTCCATTTCTATAGCAATGAAGAAAAGGCTAAATGCATATAACTGGTATATTTGGGGGATTTTATTACTGCTACATAAAATTACTATTTTAAGCACTGCCCAGGCCATAATTTATAAATTTGGAGACTAACATGTTTAAAAAAAACTTATGAAACAAAATGTAAGGGCTAGACTTCCCCATTTATTGACGTTCTTGCTTACTCATCATCGCTGACAGTGTGCACAGTTCTGAATACACCGAAGAAAATATTTTAAAATGCAAACGTCTATTGCTCTGATGCTATTTCCTTTCTCCTTCCCTTCTTATCAGAATTCTTATTGCAGACTGATTATTTACATTCTTTGTTTATTTGGAATTGTGACAAATTTCTGAAGATTCGTCCTTAATCAGTTACCTGGAAGATGAAATTTGGATCTATCAACAAAGACAAGGAGTTGATACCCTTAGTTAAAGAAGGAAATAAGGATTCACTGAGGGATATGTCTTGCTTATGTTGACTCACACAATAGGGCTCCAATGTGTAAATAGAATTTTGAAAGATTTGTTTTCCATGCCTTTGAAGGGAGAAAAACAAGTGCTTTTTTAAAAAGCTAGTGGAACAATCCCCATGTTCAACACAATGGAAACTCACCATCTAAGCTAAAAAATAGCAAAATGAGGACACATACATTAGAATACCTTTATAGTAAAATATATTCTATGAACTTGGATGCAAAAGCCAGGGAAAAGGCATCCATAGAAGTTTAAGAGACTGAGCTTAGAAGATATAAATGCATATTAAAGATATTTAAATACAAATCATTTTATATAAACTCCAAATGTTAGGCTCTGTATTTGGAGCTCTGTTATACTTTTGTACTCAAAAATATTACAAATTCCTTTGCATATCTTCCAAATTAACAATTTTTTAAGTATGTTAAGGGATCTAAGAATGGATTTCTAGGGCTGTGGAAACCTCCTGAAATTAAGTACACCATCTGCACTTGAGTTTAGCAGAATTATACTGGATGTTGTTAGTGGTGGGAATATATATGAAAATTTGTAAGTTAGATTCAAGCCAGGCTATTGGGGTTAGGAGGGGATTCCTGAGCATTAAGAAAAAGAATTACAGGGTGCCTGGGTGGCTCATTCCATTAAGCATCTGACTTTGGCTCAGGTCATGATCTCGTGGTTTGTGGCTTAGAGCCCCGCATCAGGCTCTGTGCTGACAGCTCAGATCCTGGAGCCTGCTTCAGATTCTGTGTCTCCCTCTCTCTCTGCCCCTCCCCTGCTCTCTCTCTCAAATATAAATAAACATTAAAACAACATTAAAAAAAGAATTACAAAATCTTTCCAAATAGTATTGGTACCTAATGTAAATACTGTGTATTATTTTACAGGCACTATTATAGGTATTTGAGTTAACTGAACTGATCTTCATAATAACTATGTGATAGGCACTACTGTTATCTCTGATTTACAGATGAGTAACAGGCAGAGGGATGGTAAATAACGTGTTCAAGGAGACAGTACCTAAGTGGTGGCATCTACCAGGTGATGGGGGAAAAGGAAGAAGGTTTCTTTCTTTTTTTAATGTTTGTTTTTGAGAGAGAGCACCTGAGAGGCAGAAAGAGAGAGAGAGAGAGAGGATGTAAAGTGGGCTCTGCGCTGACAGCAGAGAACTTGATGTTGGGCTCAAACTCATGAAGAACCACGAGATCATGACCGGAGCAGAAGTTGGACTCTTAACTGACTGAGCCACCACCCAGGTGCTCCAGGAAGTTTTCTCAAGGTGGATTCAGAAGAACACAGGTTTGTTTCTGTTGTTTCACCATTTTGCCAAAATCAGACCAAAGGTTATAACCACATTTAATTTATTTTTTAAAAATGTTTGCAAGGTTTTGTTTTTATTTTTTACTTAAGAGAAATGTTCCCAGAAGACAGGCTATTTTGGGAAAGAGTAAATAAGTAACATTTACTAAGCTTCTGTTACGTGCCAAGCATATATGTTGTCTAAATGAATCATTAGAATATCACTACATATTGGGTATTATTCCTCTCTTACATGTAAGAACACTGAAAGCAAGAAAAGATCAGCGACTCATCAAGATCGTGAGCAAATGAAAGACCTAAGTGGAATTCAAAACAGTGTTAACTGACTCTACAACCTGTCTTTTTGCAAACACAACATGCTGCTGCCCAGGAGGTAGAAAGCAAATTTACTTGGTTAAAATAATTAACACTGAAGACAGACATCTTCCAGAATTTCAAAATAAAATTACAAGAAGATACAATTATAACAACTCTAAAAAAATTTGTTAATAAAATCATCACAATTAACAGCTACCATCAAAAGACACTTTTAAGAGGTTAATTTCACTCAACACTAGCACTGTGTTAAATTCCAGCTGGTGATATAACTGAATTTTTTTTAGGTGAAGAACAGAAATAACTCCAATAATTGTAAATAACCCATCCTTGCCTGTGATTGAATATATCTCCAGGAAATGCATCTATTCACAGTACGAATATGTAAAGTATACTGGATGATGATAATGCCTTTAATCTTTACAATTTTATACATCAACTTGAAAAATGGACTTTGCTGTTTTAAGACTTCATTAACCATAGGGAAGATAGGGGCACGGGTAAACACTCACTTCACTTGAACATAAGATGCTAATGATGAATAAGTTCTACCTTCTACTTTTTATGTTAAATTTTTTAACATGTTTATTTTTTTAAGAGGGAGAGAGACAGACAGACAGACAGACAGACAGAGTGTGAGCGGGCAAGGGATGGACAGAGAGGGAGACACAGAATCCAAAGCAGGCTCCGAGCTGTCAGCACAGAGCCCCGTGTGGGGCTCAAACTCACGAACTGACAGATCATGACCTGAGGTGAAGTCAGACGCTTAACTGAATGAGTTACCCAGGCACTCCTACCTTCTACTTTTTAAAAAACTACACATCAAATTAGTTGTTTTAAAGACTAAGAGTTTAGAATAAGTGTAATAACATTCAACCGAATCAGTTAAGGCATTAATTTGAATCACTATTATTAAGTTATTTAAATAGAGAAAAAATATACACACTTTTTTATGTTATAGCATCTCTATTCTTTTTACTGTTTTATACAAATCTTTGAAAAGTAAAGGAGGTCCTAGAATCTGGATATAATTTGTGCTTCAATTAACTAGATAAAATGAAATGTAGTTGCATGAATCTTATACATAATACAGTTTAACATTTTATTGCTAATCAACTTCTAAAGTGAAATAAAATTCATATATATGTTATACTTACCATACATCCCATCGCCATTTGTTATAAATCAATTTGTAAGTGAATTACGGTTTTCTATATACTTTATCAAATTGGAGACAGACATCTTTTGAAAAGACATGAAACAGTAGATACAATAAAACTAAATTTAAAAATTCAGCATAGTAAAGCCATATATATATATATGTATATATATACACACACATACATACATATGTACATACATACATATATTTTAATATTTGCTACTACGACCAAGATCTGCACCTGAGCATCCCTACCTGGGCATGCCTGAGGCTTTAAGGCTCACCTTGGCAGTGCTCCTACTCTGCATGGCATAGCATCTGCAGGGTGGAGGTTGGCGGAGGCCCCAGCGGGAACCACCACCATGAGCCCCTGTCCCTCTCATGGAGTCACTGACTGTCAGTGATGGTTGGGTATGGGTCTCATGCTTCAGCACCATCCATTTTCAGGGCTAGTTGATTTGGCAGGTGAGTTTTGAACACTACTTAGTGGATTACAACTTCCATGGCCACGGTCCTGTTAAAAAGCTACATATTCAAAGGAAATACAAAATACAAATAAATATTACCATCTGTTCACTGATGCCATTATTGTTATTGTACTGATTTTATGGGTAATACAATACCTGTTAACTGAGGAGTGTTTAGATTAACAAGAATCATGAGGCTTCGTTTGGCTCAGGTTTTACTGCAAAGTTTTAAAATATGCAAAATCTTTGGCCTTCTCCCCATCAGAGGGTAGAATCTAATTCCCCTCCCCTTTAACATGGGATGGTCTTAAGTGATCAGGTTTAAAATAAAGAATGAAGCAGGAGTGATGCTGAGACTTTGAAGGCTAGGTCAGGAAAGCATAGTTCTCTGTGGCTCTCTTTCCCTTGGATGGTTCACTCTGGGAGAACCCAGCCTAATGTTTTCACAACATTCAAGTAGTGCCATGGAGAGGCCTTTATAGCAAGAAATGAGTTGCTCTACTTAAGAGCCAGCACCAAACTGGCAGCCAGAAGTGAGCCACACTGGAAGCAGTATCTTTGTGTCCTGCGAATCCCTCAGGTGACCTAGTCATCAACGATCTGCATGCAAATATCGAGTTGAAGGAAGCACAAATGTAAAATCTCAAAAGGGCAATGAATCTTGGCATCTAAAGTGTGTCGAAGAAGTCAGAACATAGTCAGTATGGTTGCAGAATAATGAAAAGGGGGTGAGTGGTAAGAGGACCTGAACAGTGATGGAGATTTTTCAGCTGAAATTCAGTTACTGTCACTTCGAGGTACTGGTAGCCATCTTAGTTCTAATGAGTTGGTGTCTCAAAAAAGGATTACTTAAATCAGAAAAGCTAAAGAAACAGCCATTTCTACTTATTCAGAAGATTTCTGGAAGGTACATTCACAATGCACTTGCTTGACATTTAATCAGATTTTTAGATTGGCAAAAATGATAGGTTGAATTTTCTCACTGTAAGTCATAACACCTCATTTGATAGCTTGCTGAATAGACGAAAGTATTATATCCATTCCAATTCATTCTTTCAATTCATGTCCATGAGTACCAACTAAAATATGATTGCTGTTACATGCAAAAAAAAAAGTATAACCTCTGCAATACTATCAGAACTTTATTGCTATTATTTTTCCAAAATATGAACTGAATAACCCCTTATGTGTTTCTTCCTATATCAATCATATACTTATGGAGAGGAAACAATCATTATTTAAACACTTAAAGACATATTCAGGTTCAAAATGGAGAATACATTAATGTTTTTAATAAAATTAAAAATGCTTTAATTTGCATTTCATTTTAAAGTGAGGGACGCTAGAAAACGAAAGATGCTGATTCTTATCTCACTTAATACAGAGGCCCTTATTCTCCTTTCTTAAATAGAACTAAGGAAAGAAAGCCCTTACTTCCAGCTATGTTATTAAGTCTTCTACATGAGTCAAGTCATGAACTGTTACATGCCATCATATTCAAGATACATTTTAAATGCATTGTTAAGCAGCTTACTAGGGAAAAAAAGTGAAACTTGGAAATAAAGGAGGTAGGTAGTCTTGAAATTTAATCTGTAACTTAAGCCTACAATGAATCTCAGCAGTAAAACTACTTTAACTATCACTATAGCTCCTTGTCTTCATTAAATGTATTACATATATATTTTTAAGGGACTTGACTGGAGGTATCAAGTTTAAAAAAATGGATTGGGTTGAGGTTGATCAGCAATGAAGTAGAAGAGCTGAAGAAGGAAAGGCACACAGAACTCACAAAAGCACTGTCTAGGGAAGAGCAAGTCTTGATCATATATATTATTGCCATCTCATTATAAGAAAGAATGCTTAAGCTACTGTAGGGGATTATTTGCCAGCCTAAAGTGTGTCTCTTTGGCATGAGGATTAAGTTGATTATTTTTAAGAAAGAGAAGACCCAGGAAGTTCTTCTTTTTACCTCACCCTTAAATACCTAGAAGAATGTAGAGGATTTGCTCCAGGAAGAGAGCTATCACCATAGATAACTACAGTATAATATGAAGTAGGTGTGGTAGACAGGGAAGAATCTAGCAAAGGCTGTTTGTTAAAATTCCTCTCTATGTCCCACTGTTTCTGTATGGGCCAGTGAACATTTGTTTACCAAATATTTATGCTTATTCATCTTCTTATGAATTGCTTTCCTTCCTTTGAAGTCCCAGACCCCTACCCCCTTCTCCTTAACTCTAGATGACAGATATACCTCATTTTGCCTGACTGCCTTTGGAATCACTCATGTCTATGGGGATTCCACCTATGCACGAAGTGGGTTTTTCTTCTCTTAATGTGTCTTATGTCATTTTAATGATTTGACTCCCCACAAGAACTAAGAGGGGAAGGGGAAACATTTCCCTTGCCCAACACTACCTTACAATAGAAGGATACTTCCTAAGATTCTTTTTCTTCTCTTATCGGATCCATGCTTCTTTAGCAGTGTTTGGGTTATAATTTGGTTTCTCACCATACAGCTGCCTAAAACAAAATAATTTATTAGTAATGTCAACACGTGTTCTATCGCATAGGAACTCTGGTATACAGATATGGATATATAGGTAGATAGAAATATTTTTATTCTGATTTTATAATTATAATTTTTTCACACAATTCTAAGCTTGGTGACTATAAATCTAAGTGATGAACCTGTTATTGTTATGCTCTTGAAAACCATTATCTGAACCCAAAAGTCCAGAGACCTGAGCCTGGACAATGGTAAATGAAACAAAATAATGTCCCCCAGTGACACCTTTGGGCAGATGGGCTTTCATCATTTTTTACACATTTATATTTATTTGTCCTTCTTTTGAGCTTATAAAGAATCATTTGACAAATTATTCTCTATGCATCTCCTCTGGGTTTCTTTCTCTTTGGGAGGGGCTTCCCTAACACATCCAAACACACTCCCTTTCCCCTTTGGCAATAAGGGAATTCTGGGCCACCTACTGAATGGGAGAAAATATTAGAAAACTATTTATCTGATAAGAAGCTAATATCTAAAATATTTAAAGAACTCATACAAGAGCAAAGAAACAATCTGATTTAAAAATGGGCAGAGGAGCTGAATAGACATTTTTCCAAAGATGGCATACAGATGGCCAACGGACACATGAAAAGATGTTGAGCATCACCAGTGATCATCAGGGAAATGAAAATCAAAACCATAATGAGGTATCACCTCACGTGTGTCAGAATGGCAGATATCAAAAAGAAAAGACATAAAAGGTGTTGGCAAGGACATGGAGAAAAGGGAACACTTGTACACTGTTGGTGGGAATGCAAATGGCTGTAACCACTATGGAAAACCATATGGAGGTTCCTCAAGAAATTAAAAAAGGACTATTATATGATCAGCAACTCCACTTCTGGGTTTTTATCTGATGAAAACAAAAACATTCATTTATAAAGATACATGCACCCCTGTGTTCACTGTAGCATTATTTAGAATAGCCAAGATATGGAAACAACCTAAGTGTCCACTGATGGATAAATAGATAATGAAAATGTGATACACACACACACACACACACACACACACAAATACACACAATGGAATATTATTCTGCCATTAAAAATAATAAAACCCTGCCATTTGTGACAACATGGATGGAACTCAGGGGCATCATGCTCAGCGAAATAAGTCAAACAGAGAAAGACAAATAAAGTATGATCTCATTATACGTGGAATGTAAAAACAAAACAAAAAAAATCAAGCCCAGCTTACAGATACACAGAACAGATTGGTGGTTGCCAGAGTTGGTAGATAGGGATTGGGTGAAATGGGTGAAGGGAGCCAAAAGGTACAAACTTTCAGTAATAAATGTCATGGGGACATAATGGTGACTATAGTGAAAAAAATACTGTGTTGTTTATTTGAAAGTTGCTAAGAGAGTAAATCTTAAAAGTTCTAATCAAACACAAAAAAATCTATTACTGTGTATGGTGACCAAGGTCAACCAGACTTATTGTGGTGATCATTATGCAATACATACAAATATGGAGTCATTATATTGTATAGCTAAAACTAATATAATGTTATATGACAATTTTAAAAAAGTTCCAGCAAAGCAGATTTAAAAGAGCCTACATGGTCAATCACTATTCTTACTTCACTTAGGTAAATAATCCCTCCAACTTTATTGAGATTAGAGAACTTGCAAACAAATTAGTCTTATCAGAGTGGTACTCTGATAAAAATGGAGATGATTATAGACAGAAAAATTATGTTTCAGTAATATATCTTTGTGTATATCAGATTCTCGTACTGTTAATGTACTACCTATAACTAACTGGACTGGATTCTGAATTCCTGAACTTTCCTTCAATATTTCAGTAGAATTCTCCACACTAACAAGTACAATTTTCTCTCACTGTTTTGACTTGGATTTACTATGAAACTAGAACTGTGTTTTCCTGAAGTCATGCAAACTAAAGCTGGACAACTTCATGTAAACTACAGAGAAATCCCAACAGCTCATGTGTGGGCAATCTTTGTGTCTGTGGTTGTATAGGCCACTCAATAAAGTGCAACAGGACACCTGGTGACAGGTGCAAACTAGTAAAATCTACCAGACTGAAACCTCCATCCTCATTTCATTATCTGAAGGTGATTCAAACTCAACTCTAGAAATTTTCTCAACTGGATGCTCTCCAAACTCAGAAACTGAATTTGTAATTTGTCTGAACTAGTAACTTTTGTTTTACTTTTGTTTCCATAGAAATGCCTCTCACTAAATTACCTGATTGTTCACATAACACAGAGGCCTAATTTAGGTGGAAGCTCACCTGCAACATCATCTCCTGAATTTTATTTCATGTTCTTCCTGTCCTAAGTAACCATTAGTGTATGTGTTTGCTAATACATGATGTGACAGGCAAATGAATTTTGAAAAGTATAACCTGCTTGAGAAGTATATAGCAATACAGGCGTACCTGAATAAGGAAGAAAAACTCAAATAAACAACCTTACACCTAAAGGAATTAGAAAAAGAACAAAAAACAAAGCCTAAAACCAGAAGAGGTAAGGATGAGAATAGAAATATATGTTACAGAAGCTAGAAAGACAATAGAATAGATCAATGAAACCAGGAGCAGATTCTTTGAAAAAATCAGTAAAATTGATAAACCTCTTGCCAGTCTAATCAAAAAGAGAGAATGGACACAAATAAATAAAATCACAAAGGATAGAGGAAAAATAGCAACCAATACCACGGAAATACAAACACCTCTAAGAGAATACTATGAAAAACTATATAGCAACAAACTGAATAATCTAGAAGAAATGGATGAATGCCTACAAACATATAACCTACCAAAACTGAAACGGGAAGAAATATAAAACTTGAACACAGACAACCAGCAAAGAAATTGAATCAGTAAGCAAAAAACTTCCATCAAACAAAAGTCCAGGACCAGATGGCTTCACAAGGTGAATTCTACCAAACATTTAAAGAATAGTTAATACCTATTCTTCTCAAACTTTCCAAAAAATAGAAAAGGAAGGTGGACTTCCAAATTCATACTATGAAGCCAACATTACCTTGTTACCAAAACCAGATAAAGACACCACAAAAAAAGAGAACTACAGGTTATTATGTTTGATGAACACAGACATAAAAATCCTCAAAAAAACAGTAGCAAACCGAATCTAACAATATAAAAAAATTGTTTACCACAATCAACTGGTATTTATTTCTGGGTTGCAAGGGTGGGTCAATATTTACAAATCAATCAATGTGAAACATCACATTAATACAAGAAAGGATAAGAACCACATGATCCTCTCAATAGACAGAAAAAGCATTTGAAAAAGTACAACATGCAGTGATGATAAAAACCCTCAACAAAGTAGGTTTACAGGGAACATAACTCAACATAATAAAGGCCATCTATGAAAATGCACAGCTAACACAATCCGAAGTGGGGAAAATATGAGAGCTTTTCCTCTACAGTCAGGAAGAAGACAGAGAGGTCCACTCTCATCACTGTTATTTAACATAGTAGTAGTCCTAGCTTCAGCAATCAGATGACAAAAAGAAATAACAGGCATCCAAATCAGCAAGTAAGAAGTCAAACTTTCACTATGTGCAGATGACATGATACTAAATATATATAAAACTTGTAAGATTCCACCAAAACCTGCTAGAACTGATTACACAAATTCAGTAAAGTCGCAGGATAGAAAATCAACATACAGAAATCTGTTCAATTTCTAGACAGCAAAAAAGAAACAGCAGAAAGAGAAATCAAGGAATCAATCTCATTTAAAATTGTATCAAAAATAACAGAATAATGGGAGGGGCCAACATGGGGTGGGGGGGAAGTAGGGGATCCATACTTCCCAAGTCTCTCAAACAAAGAAGTGCAGAAGCCAAAGGACATTGAACACTAGAGCCTGGGAGGAAAAGAGACTGAATCTACCAGGAAGAAAATGGGCAAGCTGGAAAAAAGATAGGTGAGTGACTGCGAACTGGGGGAGATAAAAAGAGGCCGTGTGGGCACAGAGGGGAGGGACCCCTGTCTGCAGAGAGACAAGGGAAGAGAAAGAGCGGCTAGGGAAGTGTGCGACCATATCTGGACAGGAGAAAGACCTCGGACTGAGACTGAGAGGGATCGTATCTCTAACTGTGGGGCTTTCTTCAGACTGGGGCCAGTTCCCTGTTTGCACACCTGGGGAGGAGGGGAGCCAGACCTGGGTGTGGTGGCAGGTTAGGGGCTCAGTCCGCAGTTGGAGAAAACGGTTCCCTCCCTGGAGGACTATGCCACAGTACAAAGCCTGCCTGCATCCACCACTCTGGGGGCTCACAGCGAGGTCAGTGGTGTAGTCTACAGTAGGGGAAAGCAGTGCCCTCACTGGAGTGCTGTGGGAAAAGGCAAAGCCTGCCTGGGTTGGCCAACGTCCAGCCTGCATCTGTGAGGGCGGTGGCTCAGTCCACAGTAGGAGAAGGCAATCCTCCCTGAAGTGTGTTAGCACAAAGCCAGCTTCCACTGTAGCCAGTGCTTTTTAGTTTTCTGTTTTTAGTCTTTAGTTTTTTTGTTTTTGTTTATTTGTTTGTGTTATTTGTTTGTGTGCTTATGTGTTTTTGTCTCCTGTTTGTCTATCTGTTTTCCTTTACAGGGCTACTCCAAAGAACAAAACAAAGTACAACTGGTGGAGGGTCCAAAATATCACTACAAAGTAGGGTAATAAAATAACCAAAGTCACAACAACAGAGACCAAGTAACAATCTCCGAAAAAACACCTCCTGAAGGGCCAGGCCCTGGACAGTATATGACCCTCCTTTAATAGAGCAGGATTCACAAGTGCAATGCACACAAGCTTTTAAACCACATAAGGGACAGAAAACTAGCCAAAATGATGAAATGGAAGAATTCTTCTCAAAAGAAATTCCAGGAAGTAGTGACGGCTAACGAATTGATCAAAACCGATTTAAGCAATATAACGGAACAAGAATTTAGAATAATAGTCATAAAGTCAATCGCTGTGCTTGACAAAAGCATAGAGGACAGCAGAGAATCTATTGCTACAGAGATCAATGGACTAAAAAATAGTGATGATGAATTAAAAAATGCTATAAATGAGGTGCAAAATAAAATGGAGGCAGCCATAGTGCAGATTGAAGAGGCAGAGGGGAGAATAGGTGAATTAGAAGATAAAACTATGGACAAAGAGGAATATGAGAAAAAGAGAGATAAAAAAACCACAAGTATGAAGG
Organism: Panthera uncia; assembly: GCF_023721935.1. NCBI lineage: Eukaryota > Metazoa > Chordata > Mammalia > Carnivora > Felidae > Panthera > Panthera uncia. The sequence continues at coordinate 22,462,440 of NC_064817.1, read as the reverse complement.
GAGAATTAGAGAACTAAGTGATGCAATCAAACAGAACAATATCCGTATCACAAGAATTACAGAAGAAGAAGAGAGAGAAAGTGGCTGAAGGTGTACTTGAACAAATCATAGCTGAGAACTTCCCCGATCTGGGGAAGGAAACAGGGATTGAAATCCAAGAGGAACAGAGAACTCCCTTCAGACATAACTTGAGTCGATCTTCTGCATGACATATCACAGTAAAATTGGCAAAATATAAGGATAAAGAGAGAATTCTTAAAGCAGCCAGGGATAAACGGGCCTTAACATACCAAGGTAGACACAAAGGGTTGTAGGAGACCTATCTACTGAAACTTGGCAGGCCAGAAAGGAATGGCAGGAAATCTTCAATGTGAGGAACAGGAAAAATATGCAGCCAAGAATCCCTTACTCAGCAAGTCTGTCATTCAAAATAGAAAAAGAGACAAAGGTTTTCCCAAACAAACAAAAACTGAAGGAATTCATCACCACTAAACCAGCCCTACAAGAGATCCTAAGGGGGACTCTGTGAGTGAAAAGTTTCAAGGACCACAAAGTACCAGAGACATCACTACAAGCATGAAACCTACAGATAACACAATGACTCTAAACCCTTATCTTTCAATAATAACACTGATTGTAAATGGACTAAATGCTCCAACCAAAAGACACAGGGTATCAGAATTGACAAAAACAGGAAAAAAAAAAAACAAAAAACAAAAAACAGAAAACAAAAAACAACAAGACCCATCTATTTGCTGTGTACAAGAGACACATTTTAGACCTGAGGACACCTTCAGAATGAAAGTGAGGGAATAGAGAACTATCTATCATACTACTGGAAGTCAAAAGAAAGCTAGAATAGCCATACTTATATCAGACATACTAGACTTTAAATTAAAGGCTGTAACAAGAGATGAAGATGGGCATTATATAATAATCACAGGGTCTATTCATCAGGAAGAGCTAACAATTATAAATGTCTATGCACTGAACTTGAATTAATCGTAAACATAAGCAACTTTATTGATAAGAATGTGGTAATTGTAGGGGGCTTTAATACTCCACTCACAACAATGGACAGATCATCTAGACAGAGAATCAGTAAAGAAACAATGACCCTGGATGATACATTGGACCAGATGGACTTGACAGATATATTTAGAACTGTGCATCCCAAAGCAAAAGAATATACTTTCTTCTCGAGTGCACATGGAACATTTTCCAAGTTGATCACATACTGAGTCACAAAACAGCCCTCAATAAGTATAGGAGAATTGATACCATACCATGCACACTTTCATATCACAATGCTATGAAACTTAAAATCAATCACAGGAAACAGTCTGGAAAACCTCCAAAAGCATGGAGGTTTAGGAACATCTAACTAAAGAATGAATGGTTCAACCAGGCAATTAGAGAAGAAATTAAAAAATATATGGAAACAAATGAAAATGAAAATACAACAATCCAAACGCTTTGGGATGCAGCAAAGGCAGTCCTGAGAGGAAAATACATTGCAATCCAGGCCTATCTCAAGACACACAAAAAAATCCCAAATACACAATCTAACAGCACACCTAAAGGAACTAGAAGCAGAACAGCAAAGACACCTCAAACCCAGCAGATGAAGAGAAATAATAAATCAGAGTAGAAATAAACAATATACAATCTTAAAAAAAACAGTAGAGCAGATCAACGAAACCAAGAGTTGGTTTTTTGAAAAAATAAACAAAATTGATAAACCTGTAGCCAGGCTTCTCAAAAAGAAAAGAGAGAGGACCCAAACAGATAAAATCACGAATGAAAATGGAATTATTACAACCAGTCCCTCAGAAATACAAGCAATTATCAGGAAATACCATGAAAAATTATATGCTAACAAACTACACAACCTGGAAGAAATGGACAAATTCCTAAACACCCATACACTTCCAAAAATCAAATAGGAAAAAATAGAAAATTTGAACAGACCCATAACCAGTGAAGAAATTTAATCAGTTATCAAAAATCTCCCAACAAATAAGAGTCCAGGACCAGATGGATTCCCAGGGGAATTCTATCAGACATTTAAAGCAGAGATAATACCTATCCTTCTCAAGTTATTCCAAAAAATAGAAAGGGAAGGAAAACTTCCAGACCCATTCTATGAAGCCAGCATTACTTTGATTCCTAAACCAGACAGAGACCCAGGAAAAAAAGAGAACTACAGGCCAATATCCCTGATGAATATGGATGCAAAAATTCTCAATAAGATACTAGCAAATCGAATTCAACAGATTATAAAAAGAATAATTCACCATGATCAAGTGGGATTCATTCCTGGGATGAAGGGCTGGTTCAACATTCGCAAATCAATCAATGTGATACATCACATTAATAAAAGAAAAGATAAGAACCTTATGATCCTGTCAATTGATCAGAAAAAGCATTTGACAAAATTCAGCATCCTTTCTTAATAAAAACCCTTGAGAAATTCAGGATAGAAGAAACATACTTAAACATCATAAGAGCCATTTATGAAAATCCCACAGCTATTATCATCATCAATGGGGAAAAACTGAGAGCTTTCTCCCTGAGATCAGGAACACGACAGAGATGTCCACTCTCACCGCTGTTGTTTAACATAGTGTTGGATGTTCTAGCATCAGCAATCAGACACCATAAGGAAATCAAAGGCATCAAAATTGGCAAAGATGAAGTTAAGCTTTCACTTTTTACAGATGACATGATACTCTACATGGAAAACCCGATAGACTCCACCAAAAGTCTGCTAGAACTGATACATGAATTCAGCAAAGTCGCAGGATACAAAATCAATGTACAGAAATCAGTTGCACTTTTATACACCAATAATGAAGCAACAGAAGAAGAAACAAAGAAACTGATCCCATTCACAATTTCACCAAGAATCATAAAATACCTAGGAATAAACCTAAGCAAAGATGTAAAACACCTGTATGCTGGAAATTATACAAAGCTTAAGAAGAAATTGAAGAAGATACAAAGAAATGGAAAAACATTCTGTGTTCATGGGTTGGAAGAATAATTATTGTTAAAATGTCAATATTACCCAGAGCTATCTACACATTCAAAGCAATCCCAATCAAAATTGCACCAGCATTCTTCTTGAAGCTAGAACAAGCAATCCTAAAATTTGTATGGAACCACAAAAGACCCCGGATAGCCAAAATAATATTGAAGAAGACCAAAGCAGGAGGCATCACAATCCCAGACTTTACCCTCTACTACAAAGCTGTAATCATCAAGACAGCATGGTATTGGCACAAAAACAAACACAGAGACCAATGGAATAAGATAGAGACTCCAGAATTGGACTCACAAATGTATGGCCAACTAATCTTTGACAAAGCAGCAAAGAGTATCCCATGGAAAACAGACAGTCTCTTTAGCAAATGGTGATGGGAGAACTGGATAGCAACATGAAGAAGAATCAAACTAGACCACTTTCTTACACCATACACAAAAACTCAAAATGGATGAAGGACCTGAATGTGAGACAGGAAACCATCAAAACCCTAGAGGAGAAAGCAGGAAAAAAAACCTCTCTGACCTCAGCCACAGCAATTTCTTACTCAACACATCTCCAAAGGCAGGGGAATTAAAAGCAAAAATGAACTATTGGGACCTCACGAAGATAAAAAGCTTCTGTACAGCAAAGTAAACAGTGAGCAAAACTAAAAGGCAATCAACGGAATGGGAAAAGATATATGCAAATGACATATTGGAGAAAAGGCTAGTATCCAAAATCTATAAAGAACTCACCAAACTCCACACCTGAAAAACATATAATCCAGTGTATAAATGGGCAGAAGACATGAATAGACACTTTTCTAAAGAAGACATCCAGATGGCCAACAGGCATATGAAAAGATGCTCAATGTCACTCTTCATCAGGGAAATACAGATCAAAACCACATTGAGATACCACCTCATGCAGGTGAGAGTGGCTAAAATGAACAAATCAGGAGACCATAGATGCTGGTGAGGATGTGGAGAAACGGGAACCCTCTTGCACTGTTGGTGGGAATGCAAACTGGTGCAGCTGCTCTGGAAAACTGTGTGGAGGTTCCTCCAAAAATTAAGAATAGATCTACCCTATGACCCAGCAATAGCACTGCTAGCAATTTACCCAAGGGATACAGGAGTGCTGATGCATAGGGGCACTTGTACCCTAATGTTTAGAGCAGTACTTTCAACAATAGCCAAATTATGGAAAGAGCCTAAATGTCCATCAAATGACGAATGGATAAAGAAACTGTGGTTTATATACACAATGGAATACTACCTGGCAATGAGAAGGAATGAAATATGGCCTTTTGTAGCAATGTGGATGGAGCTGGAGAGTGTTATTCTAAGTGAAATAAGTCACACAGATAAAGACAGATATCATATGTTTTTACTCTTATGTGGATCCTAAGAAACTTAACAGAAGACCATGGGGGAGAGGAAGAAAAAAAAAAGGTTAGAGAGGGAGGGAGTCAAACCATATGAGACTCTTTAAAACTGAGAACAAACTGAGAGTTGATGGGGGGTGGGGGAGAGGGGAAAATGGGTGATGGGCACTGAGGAGGCCACCTGTTGGGATGAGCACTAGGTGTTGTATGGAAACCAATTTGACAATAAATTAAATTTTTTAAAAAAGCTAAGTCTTTGTAAACAAATTTTAAAAAATTAAAAAAAAATAGAATACCTAGGAATAAACCTAATCAAAGTGGTGAAAGACTTGTTCTCCGAAAAGTGTAAAACAATGATGAAATAAATTGGAGATGACACAAAGAAATGGAAAGACACCGCATCCTTATGTGCTGGAAGAACAAGTATTGTTAAAACGTCTATACCACCCAAAGCAATCTACACAGTGCAATTCCTACCAAAATGTATTTTTCAGCGAACCAGAACAAAGCATTTAAAAATTTTTATGGAACCCCAAAGATCCCAAATAGCCAAAGAAACCTTGAAAAAGAAAAGCAAAAAAAAAAGTGGGGGCCACCTGGGTGACTCAGTCGGTTGAGAGTTAGATTTAAGCCCAGGCCATGTGGTTCGTGGGTTTGAGCCTCAAGGTCAGGCTCTGTGCTCACAGCTCAGAGCCTGCAGCCTGCTTTGGATTCTGTATTTCCCTCTCACTCTGCCCCTTCCCTGCTCACACTCTCTAAAATGAATAAATGTTAAAAAATTAAAAAAAAAAAAAAAAGCAAAGAAAGCTGGAGGCATCAAAATTCCAGACTTCAAGTTATATTACAAAGCCGTAGTGATAAAGACACTATGCTACTGGCAGAAAACAAACACATAGATTAATTGAAGAGAATAGAAAACCCAGAAATGAACCCACAACTATAAGGTCAATTCATCCTCAACAAAGCAGAAAAGAATATCCGATGTGAAAAAGACTATCTCTTCAATAAATGGTGTTGATAAAACTGGAAAGTAACATGCAAAAGAATGAAATTGGATCATTCTCTTTCACCACACACAAAAATAAACTTAAAATGCATAAAATGCCTAAATGTGAGACCAGAAACCATATAAGTCCTTGAAGAAAGCACATGTGGTAATTTCTCTGACATGGGCCATAGCAACTTTTTCTAGATATGTCTCCTGAAGCAAGAGAAACAAAAGCAAAAATAAACTACTGGGACTTCATTAAGATCATAAGCTTCTTCACATCTAAGGAAACAATCAAAAAACTAAAAGGCAACCTATAGAAAGGTAGAAGATACTTGCTAATAACATATCCAGTAAAGGGTTAGTATCCAAAATATATAAAGAACTTACACAATTCAACACCCAAAAAATGAATAATCCAATTAAAAAATGGGCAGAAGACATGAATAAACATTTGTCCAAAGAAGACATACAGATGGCCAATAGACACATGAAAAGATGTTCAACATCACTGATCATCAGGGAATGCAAATCAAAAGTACAATGCAATATCACCTCACACCTGTCAGAATGGCTAAAATTCACAACACAAGAAACAACAGGTATTGGTGAGGATGTGGAGAAAAAGGAAGCCTCGTGCACTGTTGGTGGGAATGCAAACTCGTGCAGCCACTGTGGAAAACAGCAAGGTAGTTCCTCAAAATTTAAAAATAGAACTATATTGGGGTAACTGGGTGGCTCAGTCAGTTAAGCATCCAACTTTGGCTCAAGTCATGATCTAGTGGTTTGTGAGTTCGAGCCTCACATTGGTCTCTCTGCTGTCAGCCCACAGAACCCACTTCGATCCTCTGTCCCTCTCTCTCTGCCCCTCTCCCTGCTCGCACTCTCTCTAAAATAAACATTAAAAAAAAACTCTTAAAAAGAAGAACTACCTTACAATCCAGTAATCCCACTACTCGGCATTTACCCAAAGAATATAAAAACACTAATTTAAAGGGACAGATGCACCCTGATGTTTATAGCAGCAGTATTTACGACAGCCAAATTATATAAATAGCCCACGTGTCCATCAATTGATGAATAAAGAAAATGTGGGACACATATACAATGGAATATTACTCAGCCATAAAAATGAATGAAATCTTGCCATTTGCAGTGACACAGATGGAGCTAGAAAGTATTATGCTAAGTGAAATAGGTCAGTTGGAGAAAGACAAATACCATATGATTTCACTCATATGTGGACTTTAAAGAACAAAACAAATGAGCAAATAAAAAAAAGAGAGGGGGGCACACTAAGAAACAGACTCTTATGTATAAAGAACTAATGATTACCAGAAGGGAGGTGGCTGGGACGGATGGGTTAAATAGGTGATGAGGATTAAGGAGTGCACTTGTGATGAGTATCAGGTGATGTATGGAAGAGTTGAATCACTAAATTGTACACCTGAAACTAATATCACACTGTAACTGAAATTCAAATAAAAACTTAAAGACATTATAACACACTTGAGTTATTTTATTGGTTAAATCTTGGCTCCTGGGAAGCTCTACTCTGGGGAATTTTCCAATCCATGGCTATTTTTCTCCTTATAGTCATCTTATTAACCTCTGTAGTGTGTTTTATACACTCTTCAAAGGTTTTTAAAAGACTACCTTTAAATGCTGATCAGTAGGCACTTACACACCAAATGGTAGACATCAGGCTGAAACAACTGAGTGCAATCAACAATCATTATATAAATGAGAAAGACAGTAGCTATGGGACCCTCTGGGCCTGAGGACTCAACTGGTGAAAACAGCAAATATGATTCTTTGTCCAGATTTCAACAATGGTGGTTATGGAGAATAACGCTGTACTCATTAGTGACACTCAGCCTACTGAATGACTAAGAGGGGAGGTAGGAGTGGGGATGCTAAATCAAAAACAAATGGAGACCAGCCTTTAAAATTCCCTGAGTAGGCAAAGCCTGTTCAGTCATACAAACAAAGCTTAATTTAGCTTCTTTTGCAAGAATAACCTGGGTCATTACTTGTTTATGCCTTAAGATATCACAAGCAAACCAGTTTCCTAAGGTTGATATGAGATAACCACTGAATTCCCCATAATTTAAGAGAATTCTAATATTATAACCAATCACTATGAAGAATGAACAGTCACTGCTTTCTTAGTACATAAGCTGCTTTGTAACAATACACCGCTGAACCTCCATGTTTTGGTTTGAGTGGTCCTGATTGGTGAACTGTCTTCTGGTGTGTGCACACTAAGCTTTACTAATTACCACTTCAGCAATTCATTGGTTTCACTTATGTGATTTCTGAATTTTTGACACAGTGAACCCAGAAGACTATAGACCACAAAGACTCTCCCATGGGGAAGCACCCCCCTTGCAGCATCATTGTGACCACTCACTGGGAGCCAGGGTTGTCCAGGAAATGTTTCGGCCACCAAACTTCCTGCCAATTAGGGATCTGGAATTCCTTCAACGCCAGTCTGTAAGAATGCTGAGGAAGTGAATGCTCTTAGGCGACCACTCTCTGTCCATATGCTATGAGGAGAGCATTTTCTGTTACAACATTGGCAGCCAGCAGAGGAAGCAGGAGTCTTTCAACCTTCAGCTCAGGAATCACGAGCTTTTCTCGGTTACTGTCTCTCCCTAGCGCAAGTGCTCCGGAACCTGCCCGCCGGGAACCTGTCTGCTTTCCAGGGTTCCGTGAGTCCTTCAGGCCCCCAGGCAGTACTTACGTGGAAACTCGAGCAATTCCTGCTAGGCTGTCACCTGGCCTTTTGGGCTGGAGACATCCCTGCAGAGGCAGCTGAAATCTTCCGCAACATTTCCACCACTTTTCTCATGTCACGGAGAAAAGGCATGGGGCAAGGAGGGGACTTCTGGATATCTGCCCTGGCGGCCCTTTTGGCAACCAGACTTAGGGAGCACAGTACTGCCAGCGGCCCTGCCCAAACCCCTTGCTATGGAATACATGGTCCTTTTCGGACGGAACTAAACTTCTAGTTCCCTGGACCCCGAGGCCACTCCCCTTTTGTCCTGTATAATAACATAGCATTACCATCACAAAAGCCCTTGACACCTAAATAGTCCAGGTAGTTCTTCCCCTCAGACCACGGTGGAAGCAGGGAACCAGGGAAATTAGTGGCCATTATTTTGCGTGATTGCTCATGATTCCTTTCGGCTGAGTAGTCTGAGCCTTTTCAGCCACCGTACTTCTCCACTCTGCCCTTTACCTATTTGAGTATCCTGAGAAAGCTTCTGACCTCCAGTTCAGCCCCCTCACTAAAATTCCCAAACACCTCTGGCCCTTAGTTATCAAGGAAGTATGTACTCTTCAGACCACGTTTCTCCCTTGAGGCTATGGAATCCAGGGACCTTGGGCATCTGGGACCCCTGGAGCTCCATACATGTTCGGTCCAAGGCAGTGGCACTCCAGGGGCACTTCCAGACACCTTCTGCCCTGGTGACTTTTGGGTCCTTTATGAGACTTTGTGCCCACGTACTGGATTCCAGAAGAGCCCTTATGAGCACTAGCTTGGTGTGGAATGTATGGCCTTATTAGAAACCATCCGTCTATAACACTGGTGCAAAGGGCTCCTTTTCACTACCCTACCTCTGTCTGTGCAGTGCGCTGAGGAACCTTCCAGCCACCAGACTTCCTGCAAGCTAGGGTTCCAGAATTCCTGCTGGCCCTGAGCCTATATGTCCACTAGTGAATCTAAGGTTCTTTAGTGGCCAGAGAGCCTGCTTGTGGTGTTAAGAAAAACCTCCTTGGCCATGGCAATGGCCACTGGCATGGAAGGGTGGGCCTCAACCACATCTTAGCTGGCAAACTGCTGAAGTGAAGTCTTCCTCAGCCACTGTCCACCCATCTATCTGGTGCCCTAGGGTAACCTTCCTGACAGGAACCTAGTGCCTTTATAAAGTTCCAGAGATTCCTCAAATCTCTGGTTCTCACTGGTGGAACCATGGGCTCCTTACCAGTACTCAGCAGCAAGCCACCCTTATACCCAGGATCCATTGAGTCATTGCTCCCTCTTCTCCCTCTCACAGCCCAAGACTCTAGCATGTACATGCCTGACCCTTCACTAGTGCCTTGGGTGTGCTGATAGCCCTTTGGACAACCAGAGTGCCAGTGCACTGGGGTCCTGTGACCAGAATTAAGAACCCTTGCTGTGGAATATATGGCTCCACTGGAAACCATGCTGACAGCTTGTTGGTGCTTGGGGTCCCCTTTGCCATCATATGTTGGTGTCATCAGGACCATTCCAGACCTAAAAATTTCCATGTCCTTCCTGCCCATAAGTCCATATAGGAATCAGGGATTTCTCTGCCATCAGTGTGACCACCTGCTGTTGAAAGTGGAGTACATTCTATTGAAGTACAGGCCTTTCTCTCAGGTACCATGGGTCCCTGTGGTTAAGGAATTTGAGCCCTTTTGGCCACCCTACTTTTCCACATGCCATTATTCTGGTGAACCTCCAACCATCAACATTTCCCTTGTTCTAGGGTTCCAGCACTCCTTCCAGCCCAGTGTCATTCATATGTCTGGGAACCGAAGGTTCTTAGGCCACAAACCTGCCTGAGTGACATTGAATCTAGAGCCATTTATATCACTTGATAGGCCTGGCGGTGGTGAGTCTATAGCCCTTCCAGTCATCAGTGAGTTCACGTGCAGTGGAACTTAGACCCCTTTCAGTCACAGGCTTACTCATGAATTAGTGTCTCTCGAGTTATTCTGAATACTAACTGGTTGAGCAACTAAGGTTCTTTGTGTTCATATGGCCCCTAGTCCCACCTAGTGACTTGAAGTCACTGCATACCCTTTGTAACTGTCACCGTCCTAATAGGCTGCAGAACTCAGGGCTCTCTATGCATCTAGTCTGTTTTGATCAGTAGAAACCTGGGGGTTCTTCCAGAATCATACTGGCCTGGGTGTTGGCAGTCAGAAAGGACTTCTGGACACATTCTTCCCTTGTGTTGGTGACCTGTGGGTCCTTTCTGAGACCAGACTACTTGCACATAGTCCTTTTGTGCAATAGCCTGGCACACTTGCTGTGCAACAGAGTTCTCTATTAGCAACCACCCATCTAGAACTCTGGTGCACATGGCTCCTTTTCATCACAATGACATCTGGGTATTGATCTAGGAAACCTTCTGGCCATCAAGGGTTCTGCCTTTTAGGGTTCCCAGTTTTCTACAGGCCTACACTCTATACACACTCTGGGGAACTCAAGGTTCTTTGGTGACCTGTCTTCCTGTCTGAGTAGAAAGTATTCTCAGTCATGGTCCTGCCATCCTGCAGCAGAATCTTCAGCCCTTCTGGCCATCAGTCGGCCCTCAAGCTTAGGATTCCTGAGCCTTCAGGGCCAGGAACCTCTCTCTACTTCAGGGGAACCAAAGAATCTTTCTCCCAACAATCTTACCACTCAGTGGGGTTCTGAGGATTATTCAGTCCCCCCATATTGTCTTTATGAAGTGTAGTCATGGGCTCCTCCTACTCAGCTTTCATAAGGACTAGCTCTTGTGGTCTGGGTCATTTTCATTTTCTCAATCCAAGAACTCTTCCAGATGCTTGCTTACCACGACAGTGAAGTCAAGGTGAGCACTTCCAGACACCATCTTCCCTGGCATTGTAATCCTGGGGCCCTTCTGTGCACAGACTGCCTGCATAATGGAATAATATGGGCCAAAGTAAGAATTCATGTTGGGGAATATATGCCTCCAGTGGAAACCATACTTGTAGTCTCATCATGTTAATGTCTTGAGGGCCCTTATGTCACTATAAATTTTGAGAATCCTTCCTGCAGTACATGTTGGGTAAGTGGGATTTCTGGCCATCAATTTAGCTGCTAATCGAAACTGAATTACCACTGTTCACAGTTCACGGCTCCTACTGGGATAACTTGAGCCTTTTGGATCTAGGTTCTGAGTCTCTCAGGCACCATCCATCAGCCTCTTACCCTACCCTCCACTTCCTGTGTCCCCATTTGCTCACCCAGGGAAATATTCCTAACACCAACATGGTCCTTCACTAAGGTTCCAAGTCTCCTTCTGGCTGTGAGTCATCACGTGTGCCTGAGAATCATGTTTGGACACCAGCCTGGCTGCATGGTGAAGACCCCAGAAGTCTTAGAGTCACTGAACACATGGAACTTGGTAAGTCATGACTCTTTCAGTCCTCAGTTACCCTGTTTGTGATGGAACCTAAAATCCTTTTGGTCGAGGGCCTCCCACAAGGGAGTATATCTGGGGACCTTCCCATTACCATCCAGCCTTGCCTGTGGGGTTCCCCATGTCCTTATGGCCAAAGCCTGTGAGATGGGGAATCATATAACTTCTAACATCACCTACCCTCCAGACTGTGCAAGTGAGAGTCCACTGGGGATTATTTCCATCCTGACTTCTAGGGCAGGGGTGGGCAGTATAGTTTCCAGGCATATAGTTTCCATCCCATCACTGGGACACTGGGAGCACATCTGGATACATTCTGTCCTGGAGCTGGTATCTTAGGGGTCCTTCCTAAGACCAGGGTGCCTATGCACTAGGTTCTAGGAGATCCCTTAAGGATACTAGTCTGCTTAGTGCTATGGAACACAGTACCCTATAAGCAACCTTCCATCCACAACTCTGGTGCAAGAAGGCCACTTTCTCCCACCATACTTCCATGTACGTGGTATACCTGGAAAACTTCAGGCCTCCAGATTCCTGATAGCTACGGTTCTGGGATACCTGCCACCCCCAGCCTGTATTTGATCTGGGGAAGTGAGGGTTCTTGAGCAACCAGCATGCCATCAGCAGTGAAAAGACAGCATTTTCCCCTCACAGCACTAACCACCCACCATGGGAACTATGAGTCTTTCCAGTCTTCAGTTAGCTTGCAAGCTAGGGATTAATGAGCCCTCTCAGCCATCGCTTGTCCTCATGGGTGGCCCAGGAAACCTTCTTGCTGCCAAATTTCCCTCTTGCCAAGGTTCTGTGGATCGTTATACAGTGGAAACATGGACTCTTAGTCATAGACCATCAACCTTAAGAGTCTTTTAGGTCTGCATCCATTTTGATTTCTCAGGCATTGGCACTTTCCTGGATAGGTGTTTGCTACCATGCTGGTGCCACAGGGGGGTTATTTCTGGATATCATCTGCCATGGAACTTCTGCCTTGGGGACCTTTATTTAACCAGGATCCCTGTTACCTGGCATCATGTGTGCCCTTCCCAGATCTCATGATGTGGAATATATGGTTCACTTGGTAACCATTCTTCAAGCATGCCAATGATCCCTGTTAGGTACTGTACTCCATGTAGCCTTATGGTCATGAAAGGACTTAGGTACAAAAAAGTTACCAGGAGTTCTTACTGCCCAAAAGTCCAGTGACATACTGGAGGCTCAGGGCATTTCTGGCTATTATTTTGCCTGTCACCTGTTGAAACTAGCGTATTTTTGGTCACAGTACTGGCCTTGTGTTTGTGTAGCATGGGCCCTTACAGTGAAGTAATGTGAACCCTTTTAGCTACCATACTTACCACCTGTGTGTGTGAACCAATAAACTTTCAGATCAACAAGGTATCTCCTCTCTAAGGTTCTGGTGTTCCTTAGGGTTCAAAATTGTTCTGCTTCCCTGGGAACCTAAAGCTATTAAGCCACCAGCCTGATACTGTGATGCAGAAACCAGGACTCTTCCAGTCAGTAGCCTGGCCTGGGCATGGGAAACCTATCACTCTTCTGGTCCTGGGCTATCTAGAACCAGAACCTAGAAACCTTTCAAACATGGAACTCCCCACAGATTTAGTGTCCTTTTGATCACCATCTGGCCTGGCACCTAAAGTTCCATGTATCCTTATAGCCCTAGCCTGCCCACCAGTTGGAAAGAACCAGTTACCATTCATATCATCACCTTTTTTTGTAGACTACGAAATGCATGCTCATAGGCCTTGTACCTATCCCAACCTTTTTGCCCCTGAGGCTCTTCTGGACATCTCTGATCCGCAGCACCAACAAGAATGGAACACTTACATTCTGCCTTGCAGCAGGTGCCCTACGGGTTCTTTCTGAGACCAGATTACCTGGGTTGCAGGAGAGCCTACATGGGCACCATCCTGCATCTAAGCTGTGGAACACATGGCCCTATTTGACAGCCATCCACCAAGAGGTGCAAGGGGCCTCTTTTTACCACTGCACCTTGATCTTGAGATGTGTCAGGCACTTCTGGCCACTAGGGGCACCTGGCTGGCTCAGTTGGTTTAGTGTCTGACTCTTGGTTTCGGCTCAGGTCATGATCTCACAGTTCATGAGTTCGAGCCCCATGTCGAGCTCTGTGCTGGCAGTGTGTAGCCTGCTTGGGATCCTCTCTCTCTGCCCCTCCCTTTCTCATGCTCTCTCTCTCAAAATAAATAAATAAAAGCTTTAAAAAAAAAGGAAGAAAGAAGCTTCTGGCCATTAGACTTCTTGCCAGTTAGGGTTCCAGATTTTCTACTGGCCCCCCACTTTGTGCATGTTCTGGGAAACTGAGCATTCTTGGCAATGTGTCTGCCCGCCTAAGGTGGAACGGATACCATTTGGGGTCATAGCACTATCATCCCACAGGAGAACCGAGAGTTCTTCAGTCCTTCCTAGTTGGGGAATCTTAATTTCTCTTAGCCACTGTCTGTCCCTCATGTGGGTGACCCAGGGCAGTCCAGACACTTTCAGACCCTTGCATGCCACCCACTGGTACCATGGGCATGACTCCCATACAGAATCTGCCCTCAGACTGCTCCCTAAGCCCTTTAGATAAAGACACCACATGCATATGGGATGGCCCATAAGCCTTAGCCAGAACCTGTGCTGTGGAATATACAGCCTCTTGGGGCTATATATACTTAGGGCTATATATACTTAAAGAATACTGGTACTCCAGACCCATTTTGGCACCTATAGTGTCTGGCTCTGAAGTGTCTGGAGTAGTTCCTGCCTACAGTGCGCTGGTATGGCTGGGACCCAGGATTCTCCTGCCATTAGTTTAGCTGCCTACTGCTGAAACAGGAAGACATTTGATCACATTATATAGCAAGTGCTGAAATAATGTGGGAACTTTCATTTCAGCTGTTATAACCATTTTGACCACCTTTTTCCCTCCTTCCTCCTCTCCTCTACCCCAAGTGGGTGAACTAGTTAATTTTCCAACCACCAACATACCTCCTCACTAGGGTTCTAGAGTTCTTTTCTACCTGGAATCTTCTAGTGTGCCTGGTAATACAAGATCCTTTGGTCACCAGCCTGACCCCAGGATGCAGAAACCAGAACTTTTCTAGTCAATGATAAGGCCTAGCAAGAGGGGACATTTGGGTACTCCAGTCCTCAGTTACCCTATTTGCCGTGGAATCCAGAACCCTTTCAGTCCCTGCCCTCCCACGAGTTAGTGTCTCTGGAGACTTTCAGCTTACCTCTAGGGTTCCCTGTATCTTCATATCCTCCAGTCTTCCCGTGAGTTGGAGAACCATGTACCCTTACAACAATCACCCTCCCTATAGGCTGTGGAACCCAGAGTCCATTGGGCATCGTTTCCATCCTGACATCTAAAACCAGGGTAGTTCTCTGGACAGTGGCACTCCAACAGCACTTCTAGACATATTCTGCCCTGGTGCTGGTATCTTGGGGGTGTTTTCTGAATCTAGGCTGCCTGGGCACTGAGTTCAAGAAGATCCCATAAGGATATAAGCCTGCTCAGTGCTGTGGAACATAGAACCCTAATGCAAGAAGGTCCCTTTTAGCCACTGCACTTCCATCTGGGAAGTGGCTGGGGAACCTTCCAGCTACCAGACTTTCCACCAGCTAAAGTTCCAATATTCCTGCCTCTCCACCCCAAGCCCTATCCTGTCTACTGCTTGTGTACAGTATGGTGAACATAGAGTTCTTGCATGACCAGCCTTCCACCTTTTGTGGAAGAAAAACATTTTCTGCCATAGCACTACCATCCTCCAAAGGAACTTCAGGCCTGCAGTCAGCTCGAAACCTTGTGAATCCTGAGCCATCTTGGCTACTGTCTGTCCCTCCTGAGGGAAGGAACCCTTCCTGCCACGAATCTCCCCTCTTGCCTACATTTCAGTGACGCTGCAGGCGCCCATACTGTCCTTAAGCTCTAGAAACATGAACTTTTCT
Source organism: Panthera uncia (assembly GCF_023721935.1). Classification (NCBI taxonomy): domain Eukaryota; kingdom Metazoa; phylum Chordata; class Mammalia; order Carnivora; family Felidae; genus Panthera; species Panthera uncia. Next base: position 22,446,889 of record NC_064817.1, on the reverse strand, counting down.
TACTAGGCTGTGAGCAAGATGAATCCTTTCCACACAAGTCCATCTTGCCTCTCAAGCCCCTTGACTCTTCTGGGTACTGTCTGCCACTGCTCTGGGGCCTTGAGTGGTTACTACTGTCTTGGGGGCCCTTTTGGTGACCAAACTGCCTGTATTGTGGGTTTAAAGGTTCTAGTCAGATCTTGAGCTGTGGACTATACGGCCCTACTGGGAATCATAATTCTAGTATACTGATGCCCTGGGTCCTATTTAGGCATGATACTCCCATAGTATTATTATCCTGAGTTCTAAAAGTTTCTGAGATTTCTGGGGCGCTGGAGTGGCTCAGTAGGTTAAGCGTCTGACTTTGGATCAGGTTCAAGCCCCACATCAGTCTTTCTGCTGTCAGCACGTTGCCCACTTCAGATCCTTTGTCTCCCTCTCTCTCCCCTTCCCTACCTCATGTGCATGTGCACACACTCTAGCTCTCTAAAAAATAAATAAACATTTAAAAATAATAAAAAAATAAAAGTTTCTGAGATTTCTTTTTGCCCACAATCCGCTGGCATCCTGGAGACCCAGTGTTTCCGGCCATTAGTTTACCCACCTGCTGTTAAAACTGAAGCAAGTATGGTCACAGTATAGGCCTCATGCTGGAGTGTGCAGGCCCTTTTAGCTCAGGAATTGAGTCTTTTTGGCTTGAGTCCTTCCCCCCAGAGCAGGTGCCATGCTGAACCTTCTGACCACCAATGTCTTCTGTCACTAGGGATCCAGTGCTCCTCACAATTCATATGTTGAAGCCCAAACGCCCAGTACCTCAGAATATTGTTCTATTTCATATTGGGCTTTTAAAGAGGTAGTATGTGTGGCTGTAATCTAGTATGACTGGTATCCATAAGAAGAAATTAGAACACAGATATATATGTACAGATTAAGAACATATGAGAAGGCATGGTGAAAAGCCAGTCTTCTACAAATCAAGGAGAGTCCTCAGAACAAAGTAACCCTGTTGACACTTTGATCTTAAACTTCTAGCCTCCACGAGTGTGAGAAAGTAAACTTCTGTTCTTTAGGACACCCAGTTTGTGGTATTTTGTTGTGGAAGCCCTAGCAAACTAACACAGGGCCCTATTCTACCACTGTACCACCAGCATGCTGGTGCCTGGTGGGAGAAGTTCCAGGCACCAGACATCTTTCCACCAAGGGAGCCAAATCAGTCTACAGCCTACTGCAGAATGGAGAGCACTTTCAGTCACAGTGCTGGCCTCCTGCAGGGTAACCATGGGCCCTACAGATTCTCTGCTAATTCACAAGTTGAGGAGGCAAGACCTTTTTTAGCTACAGTGCATCCACAGCACTGGTGCCATGGGGAACTAAGCAGCCACAAGTGGACTTGTCTGACAGGGTTCCAAGGGTCTCTTTACCTTCAAGTCTGTCTTTGTGCTTGGGAACTGAGTGTTCATAGGTTATCATCAGTCTGGTATGCTGAAGAAAGCCTTTCAGCTTCTGTCCATACCATTTTCTACATATCAGGGACTCTTATAGACACATGCATGGCGGGGCACTTCTGGACCCAATTAGCCCTGCACTGATGTCCTGGATGCCCTTTTGGTAAGTAAACTGCCCAGCAGTGGTGTCTTCAAGTCTGGCACTTCCCAGATATACAATTTTGGCTCTATAAATAAGAACCCATCCAGACTGATGGTGCTTTGGGACCGTTCCAGCCAATATACCTGCATTGTGTTTGTGCCCTTGGGAACTTTGCATCCAGATGACTTGCCACAACTCAGGGTTTTGTGTTTCATTCTGGATCACAGCCTGTCCCAGTGCGGTAAAACTGAGGGTTCTTCAGCGAACAGCCTGACTAGCTATTGTGGAAACCCAACGTCTACAGTTCTGGGGCTCCTTCTCATCTTAAACTGAAGGTCTTAAACTGCAAGCCTACCCACATGATGCAGAAACCAGATACTTTTGGTCACTAAACAGGTCTCACAATGGGTAACCAAGGACCCTTCTGAACATCAACCAACTTTTGTGCTATGGAACCTAGAACCCTTTGCCACTGTCCTTCCCACATATTCGTATCTCCGGCAACTTTCTGACCACCAGCCAGGTCACCTTCTAGGGTTCTGCTGGTCATTAAAGCCCCCAACCTACCTGTGTTCTAAGGAAGTGCACAGTCTACTGACCAGAACCCAGTTCCTTTGGGACACTGGTATTCTCACCATCTTTGTCCCTGGGGCTCCTCTGGACACATGCCTCGAGAGCACTTCCAGACACTCCTATACTTGCACTGTGTCCTTCTGGAAACTAGGAATATGTCCCCTTTTGGCAACTAGGCATCCTACATACTGGCTTCCTGGGGGCAGTTGCGGGCACTAATCTGTACCTGTACTGTGGTACACAAGGAGCTACCGGCAGGATCAGTCCAAAATGCTAATGTAAGGAGCACCTTTCAGCCACTCTACTTCCATCTTGGTGATCCCCTACATAATGTCCTGGCTACCAGATTTCCTTCCAGCTAGGGTTCCAGGGTTCCTTCTAGCCCCCAGCTTGTCCACATGCTGGGGAAGTGTAGGTTCTTTGCCGATCCGCCTTCCACATGCCACGGAAACAAGAGTACTTTTAGTCACAGTTCTGGCCTCTCACAGGGTGACCATAAGTCCTATCAGTCTTTAGTCAGCCTGAAAACTGAGGAAACAAAAGTCAGTTTGGCCACCATCTGTCCATGGAACTAATGCTCTGGGAAACCTTCTGACTACCAGCCACCCTGCATGCTATGGAACTGTGAGCCCTTTACATGCCACCTTTGTATTCCCCAAGGATTTTCCAGAAACACTTGTCCTTGTACTGCCTCACTGAGGGACCTCTTGGTGACCAGACAACCCAGGACTACTTATGGGAACCAGTCTGCTCTGGCGTTGTGGAATATTAATCTAGAATGCTGGTGTGAGTGACCTCTTTCCCCACCATACCTCCGTCATGCTGGTGCCCTGGAGAAAGAACCTTCTTAACACCAGACTTCTGGCCACCTAGGATTACAGGGCTCTTGTTAGCTAAAACTTACCCATGTCCTTGGAACTGACGAATCTCTGAATCAGCTGCTGCCTGCTGTAGAAATGAGAGCACTTTTAGTTGTAGTACTAACTTCCTGTAGAAGAACCACAAGTCATACCAGCCTTCACCCAGGATACACACAGACAAAGTAGAACCATTTAATTACTGTCCATCTATCAAGCTGGTGTCCTGGGGAATCTTCCAGTCACCAGCAGGTCTGCCTATTAAGGTGCCAAGGGTCCTTCTGCCCCAAGTCTGCCTTTGTGCTGGGGAGACCAAAGTTCATAAGATATCAAACATCCTATGAGCTTTAGAACTGAGAACTCTTTTAGGCTTTGTCCATCCCACCCTCTGTGGTCCCATGGCTCCTAAAGACACATGCCTGAAAGTGCACTGGTGCCCTGGAAGCACTTCTGGACACAGTACCCCCTTTAACTAAAGCCCTGAATGCCCTTTCAGCTACCAGTCAGTTGAACACTGGGTGCTTGGGGACCTTTATAGGCACCAACTTGATCCTGTGCCATAGAATCTAGGGCCTATTATCAGTAACCTGTCAGGAACACCAGCCTTTCGAAGGCATCCTCAGGCAATGAACCTCAATCACAGTGGTGATCTGAGGATGAGGAACTTTCTGGCCACCAGACTTCCCAACACCTAGAGTTCTGGAATTCCTTCTACCCCCAGCCTGTCTATGTGCTGGGGAACCTCGGGTTCTTTGGTGACAAGGCCTGCCTAACTCTAATAGAAACACAGAATTTATGGTCAGGACATTGGCATCTACCATGGGATCCATGAGACCTTCAGGCCTTTAGGAAGCTGGCAATCTTGGGAGGTATGAGGCCTTTTGGCCACTGTCTATCCCTTGTATTGGATGACCTGTGACCCACCAATCTCCCTGCTGGTTAAGGTTCTGGGGATCCTTCAGGCCCCAAGTTTTCCTTATGCAGTAAAACCCTGGGTTCTTCCTACTGTGCCATCAGCAAGATGAGGTTTTTCAGCATGGGTCCACTGTACCCTCTAACAGTCCAGTACTCCTATGTAATTCTCCTGACACCTGCCTGGTGCTGATATAGGCCCTTCCAGACACCATCTGCCCAGCACTGCAGCCCAGATGACCATTTTAGCAACAAAACTGTGTACAAACTGGAGTCCCATGGGCCCCAGTCAGATCCTGTGCTACAGAATATGTGTCCCTATTGAGAACCATATTTCTATCTCACTGATGCCTTTAGGTCCCATTTGGCCCAGGTTCTCCCATTGTATTAATGTCTTCAGGACAATTCTGGCTCTAAAAGTTTACAGAGGTCTGTCCTACCCAAAGTATACTGACATTCTGGAGACTTGGGGGATTTCTGGCCATCAATTGGCCTGTCTGCTGTTGAAACAGAAGCACTTTCCTTAACAGTATAGGCCCTTTCTGATCATGAATCTGAGCCTTTCAGATACTGTCCATTCTCCTATCTACACCGTCCACCCTCCACTTCCCACTGTGGGTGCTGTTGAATATACAACCAAGTGGGAAAAAGATCTCAGGATTCCCTCCTGCCCAAAGACTCACAGCACATGGGGGACCTCAGGGTTTTCTGGCAATAGGTTTGCCCACCTGCTGTTGAAACCGGGACACCTTTGTTCATATTACAGGCCTCACAAAGAGGTATTGTCAATGCTTCTGGCCCAGGAATGATGAACTCTCTAGGCCACCATATATCCCTACCATGGGCACGCCAAGACATCTCCTTGCCACTAACATGCCCATTCACTAAGATTCCAGGAATCATTCAGACTCCCAATTGCACTTCTGTGGTGAAACCTAGGCTATCAGTACAACAAGACATGTTTTTCTAAGTCAATCTCAATTTTTCAGGCCCCAATTTGCTGGATACACTCATACAACTGTTCAGGAAGCAGTTTATAATGTCATCTGCCTTGGCACTGCTGCCCTGGGGGCCCATTTTGCAACTAGACTTTTGCAAATTAGAACCCCATGGGCTCTAACCAGATTCCTTGCTGTAGAGTATACAGCCTCACTATGAACCATACTTCCAGTATGCCTGTGTTCCTGGTCCCATTTAAGCATCTTACTCCACATAGCACTAGTGTCATAAAAGGCTTTCTGACGTTAAATTTCTAATCAGTCAGTTGGCATGCTGGGAACCTGAGTGATTTCTGGCCATCAGTTTTTCCACCTGCTGTTGAAACAGAGCATTTTTTTTTAATAATACCACAGGCCCTGCACTGGGACACAGGCTCTTTCGGCTAAGAAATATTAGTCCTTTCAGTCACCATACTTACCCTCAATGGAGATGCATCAACAACCTTCTGAACATCAACGTGCCCCTTCACTATGGTTCCAGAATTCCTTTTGGCCTAGAGTTATCCAGCTTGCTGGAAACCAAAAGTTTTTTGGCCATAAACCTGATAGTGTAATGAAGAAACCAGAAACCTTCTTAACAGATATTCATGGGAAACCATGGCTCTTCTAGTCTTCAGCTATACTGTTAGAATCAGAGCCTAGAATCCTTTCTGTCAAGGGACTCCACAGGAGGCCCAAGGGCACAATCTGATGACCATCCAACCTAGATCTCAGAATTCCACATGTCATCTTGCCACTAGTCAGCTCTGAGCTGGGCAAATGTGTATCCTTCTGACCATCATTCTTCTTGTAGGCTGTGACATTCATAGCCCTTGGACATCGTGTCTATTCTGACCTCTAGATCTTTGGAGGCTTTCTGGAGACATGCTGTCCATGGTAAGCACTTCTGGAAACTGTCAGCCTGGAGACTGGTGTCCTTCAGGTCCTTTCTGAGAGCAGACTACATGTACACTGTGTTCCAGGAGAGTCTATGACGGCATCAGCCTTACCTGGTACTGTGGAACACAGGGCTCTACTGACAACCACACATCTAGAACTCTGGTGCAAGGGGTCCCTTTTCACTACCATATCTCTATATGGGCTATGTCACAGGGAACCTTTTAGCCACAGGCTTCCTACCAGCTAGGGTTCTGGGTATCTTATTAAACTCCAGCCTGTGTGTACTCTGGGGAACTGATGATTCTTTAGTGACATGTCTGCCCACCTGTGACTGAAAGGAGAGCATTTTAGTCATGGAACTTGGCATCCCAAACAGGAATCAAGGCCCTTTAGGCCTTCAGTCAGCCCACAAGCTCAGGAATCTTGAGCCGTCTCATCCATCATCTATCATTCATGCAAGTGCCCCAAGGAAACTCTGCACCCCCACTCCTTAGGGTTTTGGGGACCTTCAAGCTCCCAGACTGTCTTTAAGTGACAGACTTACAGAATCCTCCTACTAGGTCATCAGCAAGACAAGGCCTTTATGCCTGGGTCCAATTGTACCCTCTCAACTTCTGGGATTCTTCCTGACACTTACCTGCCAGCTCACTGGTGCTGTGTGTGGAACTTCTGGACACCATCTTCCCTGTGAGCCCTTCTGATGAAGAGACTACCCACTGCAAATCACATGCCATAGATTATACAACTCTTTTGAAAACCATAATTCCAACACCTTGGGACCCTTTTGGCCCCTGTTATCTCTATGGCATTAGTGTTAGAGGGCCTTTTAGGCTCCAAATTTAAGGGAGAAATTAGAAAGTTAACAAGAGTAGTTGAAGACTTCAATACACCCCTTTCTATAATGGATAGAATATCTAGACAGAAGAGCAACAAGGATATACAGGGCTTGAACAACACTATGAACCAACTAGAGCTAACAGGCATATATAGAACAGACCACTCAGTAATAGCAGAATATGCATTCTTTTCCAGCACACATAAAACATTCACCAGGATAGACCATATGTTAGGCCACCAAATAAGGTCAACACCCATCAGAAATGAGGTAACAGGGAAAAATGATATCCCTCAAATTTTAGTGATACACACGCAGAAACCAGCAGCTTGCAGAAGCCCAGGAGCAGAAACAACCACTGGAGCCAGTACCTGTTCCTTTCATCCATTATATCATGTTTAGTTTTCAACAAAATAATTACAACTCATACTAAAAGACAAGAAACACAACTTGAGGAGTGATAGCAAGTATCAGAACCAGAGATACTTAGTTAGTTTTGTTAATTTTAGTATTAACAAAAGACACCAAATCAGTGATGCAGGAAGCTGAAAGACCAAGCAGGATAAATACCAAAAAGTTTACTACTAGATTAAAAAAAACAAAAACAAAAACAAAAACAAACTTCAGAAAGTAAAAGACAAAGAGAAAATACTGAAATAATCCAGAAGGGGGAAAAACACCTTACATATAGAGAAGCAAGAATAACAATTACACTAGTCTTCTCTTTAAAAATACAGAAGAGGGGCACCTGGGTGGCTCAGCCGGTTGGGTATCTGACTTCAGCTCGGGTCATGATCTCACAGCTCTTGAGATCAAGCCCCGCGTCGGGCTCTGTGCTGACAGCTCAGAGCCTGGAGCCTTCTTTGGATTCTGTGTGTGTGTGTCTCTCTCTCTACCCTCCTCTGCTCATGCTCTGTCTCTCTCTGTCTCAAAAATAAATAAACATTAAAAAAATTAAAATATGGAAGAAAAAAGTGGAATGAAATATTTACAGTGTTCAAAGAAAAAAACTCATCAATGTAGATATCAATGATCTAAACATACCAATTAAAACAAAGAGACTGGCTGAATGGTTAAATAATGAAAAATCAACTATATATCCTCTACAAAAACTCACTTTTAATATAAAAACACAGGTTAAAAATGAAAGGACAAAGAGAGATATTACACATTAAAACTAATTTAAAAAAGGTGGAAGAGCTATATTAATTTCTGACAGAGCAGACATAAAATTAAGGAAAATTATCAGGGATAAAGAGGGGCATTAAATAATGATAAAAAGGTCAATTTTCCAAGAAGTCATAACAATCCTTAATCCTTAATATGTGTACAACTAATAACACAGCCTCAAACTACATAAGGCATAAATTGACAGAATTGTAGGAAGACATAAATTAATCCACTCTTACAAATGGGGATTTCAACACCCCTCTATAAGCAATTAATAGACTCAACAGGCAGAAAATATGTAAGGATGGAATTCAACTAAATAGTACCCATCAAATAGATCTAATTGACCTTAAAAAATAATTCATCCAACTCAGCAGAATATATTTTCATCAGGCTGACACCTAACATTCACAAAGACAAGCTACATTCTGGGCTCCAAAGCACAATTTAACAAATTGAGAATAATATAAATCATCATAAAGTAATAAATTTATATATTATATATTACTATATATATAACATATATAGTATGCTACATATGATATACTAGTGTACTGTATATATACTATATATTATAGTATACTACATATATTGTATAATCTATATGTAATATAGAGTATATGTAGTATACTATATATGATATATATTATACATATATGATATATATTTTAATAATATAATTTATAATTATAAAATAATATATATTATGCTCTCAGATCACAGTAAGTTAAACTTGATATCAATAACAGAAAGGTAGCTGGAAAATCCCCAAGCACTTTGAAATTAAACAGCATACTTCTAAATTAAATAACAAGTTTCAAGAGAAATTAGAAAATGTTTTGAACTTGAAAGAATATGAAATGAAAATGAGAATACAACTTATTAAAATTGTATGATGCAGCAAAAGTAGTGCTTAGACGGAAATTTATAGCATAAATTAGAAGACCTAAAATCAACAATCTAAGCTTCTTCCTTAGAAATCTGGATAAAGAAAATTAAATCCACATAAACAAAGAAAAAAAATTAGCAGAATCATTTAAATTGAAACAGAAAATTAACATAAAATGAACACAACCAAAAGATAGTTCTTTGAAATGATTAACAAAATTGATCATTTAAAATAAGAACCTAAGTAAGAAAAAATAAGAAGAAATTACTAATATCATAAATGAAAGAAGGGTGATTATTAATAATCCCATAAACATTAAAATGAAAATAAAGGACTATTGTGAAAAGCTCTATGGTCACCAATCTGATAACCTAGAAGAAATGGACAAATTCCTTGAAAGACACAATCTGACAAAATGTATACAAGAAGAAAAATATAATCTCAATTAGCAACAACAACAACAACAACAACAAAAACCTGGAACTGATAATAAGCAATCATTGAAAAGCTGCAGAATAGTGTTAATACAGAAGACTCAATTGCTTTTTCATATAAAAGCAATGGATAATTAGAATCTGAAATATAAAATGTAATACCATTTATGTTAGCACCAGAAATAAATATTTAGGTATAAATCTAACAAAATATATCCAAGATCTATATGACAAAACTATAAAACTCTGATGAAAGAAATGGCACCTCTGTGGCTCAGTCTGTTAAGCGTCTGACTCTTGATTTCAGCTCAGGTCATGATCTCACACTTTGTGAGCTCAAGTCCCACATCAGGGTCTGCGCTAGTGCAGAAATTCTGCTTGAAATTCTCTCTCTCCCACTCTCTCTCTCTCTCTCTGCCATTTCCCTGTGCATTCTCTCTCTCTCTCTCTCTCTCTCTCTTCTCTGTCTCTCTCTCTCTCGAAATATATAAACATTAAAATAAAGACATTAAAAAGAACTAGATTATTGGAGACATATTCCAGGTAAATGGATAGGAAGACTAAATATTGTTAAGGTGTCCATTTTGCCCAACTTGCTTTAGAGACTCAATGCAAACTCAGTCAATATCGCAGCAAGTTATTTTATGGATACAAGTGATCTTTGAACAATGCAGAGGTTAGGGGTGCTTATCTCCATTCAGTCAATAATCTATATAATTATTAACTCCCCCCAAATTTAACTAATAATAGCCTACTGTTGACCAGAAGCCTTACCAATAAAATAAGCAGTTGATTAACACACATTTTGCATGGTATATGTATTATTATGTATTGTATGCTTACCATAAAGTAACCTACAGAAAAGAAAATGTTATTAAGAAAATCATAAGAGGGGCGCCTGGGTGGCTCAGGTGGTTGAGCGACCGACTTCAGCTCAGGTCATGATCTCGCAGTTTTTGAGTAAATTTATGTGTTAGTGGACCTGTGCAGTTCAAACCCATGTTGTTGAAGGGCCAGCTGTACTGACCAAACTGATACTTAAGTTTATATGGAGAGGTAAAAGACCCAGAATAGCCAACACAGTATTGAAGGAAAAGAACAAAGTTAGAGGAGTGACACTACTCACCTTTAAGACTAAGTACAAAGCTACAGTTATCAAGATAGTGTGGTATTTGTGAAAGAAAAGACAAATAGATTAAAGGAACAGAAAAGCGAGTCCAGAAATAGACCCCTTCAAAATCAACTTCTCTTTGATAAAGGAGCAAAGGCAACTTAATGGAGAAAGAATAGTTTTTTAACAAATGATGCAGAAAGAAATGGGCATCTAAGTGCAAAGAAATGCATTTAAATTTAGACACAACCTACACCCTTCACAATATTTAACTCGAAAAGGATCAAAGAGCTAAATGTAAAACACAAAAGTATACATTTCTAGAAGAGAACATAAAAAAGAATCTAGTTAGTTCTTGTGGGTGATGAGTTTTTAGATACAACATCAAAAGCATGAGCCACGAAAGAAAAAAATAAATTGGAATTCATTAAAATTAAAAACTGCTGTGAAAAAGAAACTATTAAGAGAAATAAAAGATAAGCCACAGACTGGGAGAAAATATTTGCAAAACACGTATCTGATTAAGGATTATTATCTAAAATATTGAAAGAACACTTAGAACTCAAAATTAAGGAAGAGAAAACAATTTAAAAATGGGTAAAATATATAAACAGACAACTCACTAAAGGAGATAGAGAAGGGCAGTCTAAGATGTGGTGTTCAAAGAACCTGAACTCACCTCCTCCCATGGACACCATGAATCCATATCTATACACAGAGTAATTCCTCTCAGATAGGAACTGAGGGCTGAAGAGCTTCTGCACAATAAATCACAGAGGACTACAAAGACAAGGGTAGGAGAAGAGGAGACCAGGTAATGATGCAAGCCCCACTGCTGATACAGTGACCTTCAAAAGGGAGGGATATCAGTGAGTGGTCTGCACAGCTGAAAAAAAAATTAAATTAAAGGGTAAATAGACTATAAATGAAAGAAATCCATTTACTACTAACCTTACAGTATCCTAGGTGGGAAACTGATAGAACTCTTCCCAGGGAGTTGAAGGCTCCAATGAGTGCAATTTTTTATGTTTCCCCCCTTCACATTGATAGCACAGGTGGGAATAGGGTCTAGAAGCTTTAGCTGGCCTGCTAGGGTCATCCCAGTGCACCTGGGTCCCCTGGCACATACCAGCTCCAGCCATGTCCCCAAGGTAATTATAGTGTGGCATCCCCTGTCTGGGACAAGGTGGCCCTGTGTTGGATCTAGCCATCCTGCCAAGGCAGCCCCAGAGCAGTGGGCCCTGGAACTTACTCAGACTGCACCCACTCCTAGCTGTCCTGCCTCCACTGCAGCCTAAATTGCCTACACTGACTCAAAAAACAAACAAAAAACAAAACAAAATGAAAACACAAAAATTTTGACACACTTACAATGCATAAAGAGATTGACTTAGTCGTCCAAAACAACAAGAAAGTAAAGTCCAGGACTAGATGGCTTCACTGGTGAATTCGACCAAACATTTAAAGAATTAACACAAATTCTACTTACACTCTTCCCAAAAAAACATAAGAGGGAACACCTCTTAATTCATTCTTTGAGACAAGCATTACCTTGATACCAAAATCAGATAAAGGCATCACAGGAAAAGAAAATTACAGACCAATATTCCTTATGACTATATATGCAAAAATCTTCAACAAACCACTAGAAAACCAAATAAAATAGCACATTAAAAGGATTATATACCATGATCAAACAGGATTTTACCCAGGAATGCAACTGTCAAGATAATATATCACACTGATAAAACCAAGGGGGGGAAATGCATGGTCATCTCATTTGACACTGAAAAGGTATGTGACAAAATCTGACACCCTTTAATGAACAACTCTTAGAAAGCTCTAAGACTAGAAGGGAGCTTCCTCAATATGACAAAGGTCAGGTATGAAAAAAACAGAGTTAACATCAGACTCAATGGTGAAAAACTGAAAGATTTCCCCTATGATCAAGAACAAGACAAGAATCTCCACTATCACCATTGCTATTTAATATTGTACTAGAATCTCTAGCCAGAGAAATTTGACAAGAAAAAGAAATAAAAGACACTCAAATTGGAAATGAAGGAGTAGAACTATCTCAATTTGCAGATGACATGATGCTATATATAGAAAATCTCACAGAATCCATAAGAAAACTAATATAGTTATTTTTAAAAAGTGAGCAAAGTTGCAGTGTATAATATCAACACACAAATTCACTTGTATTTCAACATACTAGGAATGAAAATAAAATACCTGGGGATAAATTTAACCAAGGAGACAAAAGAATTATATGCTGAATAATATAAAACACTACTGAAAAAAATTAAAGACCTAAACAAATGGAAATATATTCCTGTTCATGGTTAGGAAAACTTAATATTGTCAAAAGTCAATACTAACCAAAGCAATTTACATATTCAATGCAATCCATATCAACAATCCAACAGTATTTTTTTGCAAAAGTAGAAAAGCCAAACTTCAAATTCACATGGAATTGCAAGGGGCTAAGGATAGACAAAACAGTTTTGTAAAAGATAAAGATGTAAGAATCATACTTCCATATTTCAAAACTTACTACAAAGCTACAGTAATCAAAAGAGTGTGGTACTGGCATAAGGACAGACATACTGAACAATGGAATAGAATTAAGAGTTTAAAAATAAATCCATGCATCTATGGCTAACTGCTTTTTTGACAAGGGTGGAAAGTCCATTCATTGGGGAAAGAACAGTCTCTTTAACACATGGTAGCTAGGATATCTGACTTTCCATATTCAAAAGAAGTCAGACTCCTAATTTACACTCTCTACACAAGTTTATTCAAGATGGAACAACTTAAATGTAAATGATATAAAACCATAAATGTTTTAGAAGGTAACAGAGATAAATGTGAAGAAATTAGAGCCCTCATACATCATACATTGCTTGTAGGAATAAAAGTAATGCAGCCACTATGAAGAGCAGTTTGGTGGTACTTTAAATAACTACACATAGAATTAATATATGAGCCAGTAAATCCACTCCAAGATGTATACCCAAAAGAAAGCAGGTACTCAAAGAGATACTCATACTCCAATTCTCTTTGCATTATTATTCACACTAGACAAAAGGTGGAAAAAACACAACTGTCCATTGACAGATGAATAAACAAAATGCAGTATAGAGACACAATGGAATATTATTCAGTCATGAAAAGGGATAAAGTTCTGATACATGCTACAACATGGACAAACCTTGAAAACATTATGCTAAGTGAAATAAACCAGACATGAAAGGGACACAATATTATATGATTCCACGTACATGGGATACCTGTAATAGACAAATTCAAACAGATAGGCAGTATGATACAGGTTAACAGATGTAGAGCTTTTATTTGAGATGATAAAACGTTCTGGAAATGCATAGTGGTGATGTTTGTACAACACTGGGAATGTGCTTAATGCAACTGAAATGTACACTTAAAAATGGTTAAAAGGGAAATTTTGTGTTATATATATGTTTTAACATAATTTTAAAAAATTAATAATGCACTATATCAAAAACCACTAAATTGTATGTTATGTGAATTATATCTCAATAAAGGTGTTTCTTTTTAAAGAAATCTCTATTCCCAATGTGGGGCATGAACTCACTACCCAGAAATCAAGAGTCACATGCTCTACCAACAGAGCCAGCCAGGTACCCCTCAATAAAGTTGTTTCTAATAAACATGCTTTTAGGGAGGAGTTAAGATGTCAGGGAAGTAGGGGGATTGGGATTTCCCTTGTCCCTCAAACACAGCTGTATTGAGGTCGAAACACTTGGAACACCCAGGAAATTGGTATGTTGAGTAACAGAAAAATATCCACAGATGGAGGGAGACAGCTTGGTGAGACAGAGGTGCATGTATGTGAATTGGGGGAAATAAAACAGCACAGGCATGGAGGGGAGGGAACCCCTTCTGTGGAGAGACAAAAGGGAAAGACAGAGACTATGGAAGTGCAGTATTGTGCTAGGACAAGAGAAAAACCTCTGTAGACCACAGACTGCAGAATGAGAAATATGAAGAGTACCAGTTTCTACTTTGCAAACAGCTTCAGGAGCTGAAGATCAGAGTTTTCAAAAGTGTGTGACTTTCTCTAGACAGAAGCTGGCCCTGTGCATGTGTCTGGGTGGGGGGAGGGAGCCAGCCCCTGGGCATGGTAGCAATCTCAGAGGTGTACTGGGAGAGAACAGTTCCCTTCCCAGAGTACTGTGGGAAGAGGGTTTATTACATACCCAAGGACAAAAGACCCTGCAGGCACCAGCCAAAGGCCCTTTATTGGCTACTCCAGAGTGGTGCTCTGGAGCCTGGAGGCTCTGTGCTGTGAGTACTGGAGCCTGGAGGCTCTGTGCTGTGAG